>NW_017306656.1:547793-553747 GCF_000935625.1 Nanorana parkeri | reverse complement strand
AGATCTGCTCCATCAGCTTCTTTCCAGCTTCTGAAGCTGGAGAGTGACACAAGAAGGCGGAAGTGATGTATTATACAACACTTCCGCATTCTTGCAGAGGAGAGGGGACCGGAGGGAGCTCGTGTACCGAGCTCTCTCTGATCCCCTGTGACACAGCCGACATGCTCATCCCGGGCTCGCAACGGACACAGCGGAGCACGGGATCAGCGGGACAACGGCAGGCGGGGGCCGCGGAGGGGGGGGCACCCATCGGCACCCCATACACTCGATCCGCCGGCTCTAAAGCCGGCGGATCGCTTGTATGGTATCAGGCATCGCCTCCTCTTTTTAAAAAAAACGGCAATTTCCCCGCGCGATGGGGCGTGTCTGAGCGGACGTCTAAAGACGCCCGCTCAGATCTAGAGAGCTCCGGGCTGGCCGTTTTTCTACTACGGCGGTCCCGGAGGCAGTTAAACTAACAATGAAGATGACAAAAGGACACAACATGAAGTTGAATGAGAAGTGATTTATTCATGGACTGCAAAGGCCTTTCTTTTTTTGTTGTTGACGCTAGAGCAGTAAAAATGCGTAATTCCTTTCCACAGTGGTATCAGCTGAACACATGAACAAATTCAACAAAGGTGTTTTTCCTTCGGATGTCAGGTGTGTTGGGATGCCGTTCATATGAATGGCAACGCACCAGCACGTGGTAAACATGCTGTTACAATGCATTTGGTGCAATGCTATGGTGTAAACGAGACCTAACACAGTGGTTCTGTCTTTGTAAACGATCACCTTTCTTGCAAGTAATAACTGCATTATTGCGTGAGAAAAAGGAAAACTTGCTTTTTTTGATATATATATATATATCAAAAAAAGCACGTTTTCTTTTTTCTCACGCAATAATGCAATATAAATGGGTAAGCCATTTGTTTTGTTTTTTTGTTTTCTGAATTTGCATATCCATAAGACAGTATACATGCTGCTCTGTAACATACAGAGCCATAACAATAGAACATATAACAATAGCCATGCAACCGGATGTGGAATACATACATATGGTTCGGGGGGGAGACATAGAAATGAACATACCTCATACACATCACTGATATACAGAACACACAAAAATAAAAAGGCAAAAAATATGAAATGAAGTGGTTGTCCAGTTTGTGGGAGGGGGGAGATGTGACTCTCCCTCTCTCCAGACATCACCGTCCAGATAGTTAGCCGCTCCCAAACCATTAACACGGTGTCATAGCCCACCTACATTTTCCATTTTTTTGCTATATTTAAACTTTTCGGCTGTGGAAACACCTGAGAGTTAAAACATATTATAGTAAAGTGTGGTAAGTATTGCCTCGTAAACTTTCTCACACCATTTTTTCCTTTGTTCTTTTATCCCTAAGAAGTGATCCCTTATTTTAAAGAGCACTGAAAAATTAGCACTCAAGATTTAGCAGTTAATGTTCTATAGCAATTATTCTCCTCAATATGGCTGACTCATAGGGGTTGATTTACTAACCTTATAAAAACACCACAAACGTGTATACACCTCTGCAGTGTGTTCCCTCCCAGCATGATCTATGGGTGGAATCTAAACACCTTTGTAATGTGTACACACCCAGCAGGTGTGTTGTGCAAAGCCCGGAAGGAATTCCAAGGTGATGTTGTGTAAATTAGCTCTATGTTGTGTTGCTTGCGTTGATGAATGCAAGGAATGTAAATGCATGAGCTAACCATTTTTGTCTAAACTGTGAAGCAGCATTATATATGCATCATGTGCATGATTTTTCCATATATGGCATTAGTGGAAATATGCTTTTAGAGACTTTTTGGTTGATAAATACGTTTTGCTGTGTGAAAATCACACACACCTGGTGTGTGTGTGTTTAGGTTAGTAAATCACCCCCATAATATTTTAGGCTTACCCTGTGGGATAATTAGAGGGCAGGTAGATTTGCTTGGCTCACTGTTATCTTATTTCTGGATTTGGGTAAGGCAAGATTAATGAGGATAAAGTTGGTAACTTGGGATTTCAGTAATGTTTCAGATAATTCTCTATGAAAGCGAAAAGTAGACTTCTTCGGTAATGATGTTGCCCTTTGATACATTATATGCAGTGTTAATGTTTACCTTTTTAATACGATTTAACAGGTTAATCGAGCAGAAACAGTTTGAGATTGTTACAGGTGGATGGGTAATGGCGGATGAAGCTTCTTCTCATTATTTTTCATTGATCGATCAGTTGATTGAAGGACACCAATGGCTGGAGAAAAATCTCGGTAAGGTAATTTTAATGTTTTTCTTTTTGCTGATGCAGCTTGATTTTGTACCGTATATTACTGGACCAAGTTGGTGTTTCCCTTTTTAAAGGTACACTTAAGATGCCCATCAATACAGTTTATTAGTTTACACCATTTTAGACCTGTTTTGCATACTTGGAGATCTTTCGTTCCATTTAACAGTCACATTTGACTGCCATGTACTTGACTCTAAGATCTATTAACAGAGAAAAGTATATCCGCATCAAATATTCCAGCTTATTAATGGACCTGTATGGTCCCCCACAATTCACTGATAAGATCATGTGCACTCGTACAAGTAGAGTATCAAAAAGTGCTGTTGATAAAGCCATTAAATTAGCTTTATTGTGCAAACAAGTGAAGAATTAGCAATACCACAGAAAAAAGGTTGTCCCCCCCCTATTGATGTCAGCACTGACCAGAGACTTTTTTGGTTTCATGGTGAATATGCAGTGGTTAAATATTAAAGAACAACTCCAGGCATAAATATTCTTGAAGGGGGGCTCCCCCCCACACTGCAAGGGTTAAGTGCATGAGAGGAAAAAAATATATACTCACCTTGGAGCCGGCTGGCTGCTAGACTGGTCCCTGCAGCCTCGCTCCCTCCGCTTCAGTGGGCTAACAACCAGCTAGCTAGCTCTGAGGTTTCGGTGAGTATAACTTTTAGATTTTAATCCCTAGACAAAAATAGTACACTTAACCATTGCAGTGCCCCCCCTCCCCTCCCCAAAGGTTAAGTATATCTATGTCCAGAGTTCTTATTTAAAGCATGGGCAAGGCAGCTCTCCTCCCCTTCTCTCCTCCCTGCGCCCTCCCCTTCTCTCCTCCCTGCGCCCTCCCCTTCTCTCCTCCCTCCCCCCTTCTCTCCTCCCTCGCATAATCTTAGACACAAACCTTTGCTATCAGCTGGGCGGATCCCGTCATCTACGTCGGGATCCGCTACGGCTGCGGCGTCTCAGTATACCGCGAGCTATAGCCCACGGTATACTGAGCCTAGGGTGACGACAGGACGCTAGTTTGTGTCCTCCCGTTACCCTAAGGAGAACTATGGGGAAAACACTGACCCCATAGTTCTCCTTTTAAATAGCAACACAGTGGGTGAAATTAAAAAAAATTTCTTTTTGTTTACACTGCGTTTTTTTTTTTACTGTGGTCCATTATACTGTATAATTTTTAGAATAATTTTTACAATATGTAGGAATAATTTCTGAAAGATTTGTATTCTAGAAGAGCTCTATTGTTTGTTTGGATAATGGTCATGTTTTTGTCTTTTGTTTAAACAGGTGTCAAGCCAAAATCCGGTTGGGCAGTGGACCCATTTGGACACTCTCCAACCATGGCTTACCTTCTAAAACGCTCAGGGCTGTCAAACATGCTTATCCAACGGGTCCATTATACTATTAAGAAACATTTTGCAGCAAAAAAAACATTAGAATTTTTTTGGAGACAAAATTGGGGTAAGTTAATATATCCAACTTCTGTTAGTCTACATTATTAACATTTTACAGTTAATAATTACTGGACATTCCTTGCATCTCTTCACAAATTATCTTTTTTTTTTTACTTTAAATGTTACAGGATTGATTTTTTTTTTAAATCTGGCGCAATTACGTTTAATAATGCATTGTTAAAAACAGAATTTACATTGTTTGCTTAGTTACCTAGGTCAGTATTGATACGTGCTGCAATACTGCCAGATGTATAGCACTTCCGATTGTTTGGCTACTGAGATTGCATTAATATTAATTCCTTATGGTGCTTTTCATTTCCGTGGAAATTGTCATTTTTCAGCCAATTTTTCAGTGAAGCAAATAGTGTAAGTGGAAATGTCTTTGCAGCTGTAACTTTTTTTTTTTTCACTTATCGCTCCTAAGGTGTAAATTTTCCTTTATCAGCATACTTTTTCTTTTTTAATATAAGATAGTCATTGTTCAGGTTTAACGTGAAGCAATAAGAACTATACATCTGAACATGCAATATCCTTGGAAAACCCAAGGTGAGGGCTTGAAGTTTTACCTGTGCGGTAACCTTGGAAAAGTACTAAGCCAATCACACAAACGGGAAATCATATGTCCAGTCATGTTCTCCACCCAGTGTACCCAGAGTTATGGTATAAATTCTTGGCCAGTTTAGAAATCTATAGCTTTTTTTTGATAATATTTGATACACAAGCCATTTAATATTTTTTTTTTGAGTGAAATTTTGCTGAAAAACTCCATAAAGCCTAGCTTTATATATTTAATTTTTTTGGGGTTAAATGTTTTATAAAAATTTCCAAACAATAACTTATTTAACATACAACGTAGAAACAGACAATATATACACAGATATAATTTTAGATCCTGTTCTATATACTTTTAAAACCATCTTGATTTATGATACATTCATTAAACATTGGGACCATTGCCACTAATTAATTATTCATAACATACAAACTTTCCATTTACTTGGAACCTAATAACCTATTAATAACTGATTCTTTAAATTAAAAATGCAGGCTTTGATCATTTGGATCTGCACACTTTTTTTGTATGTTCATTGTGTAAATTTTAATGCTGTTAAATATTAATATTAATAAAAGTCTACTTCTTTTTACTCATACAGGATGGTTTTTGTTTTATTATGTGGCACCTGAAAAGTCCCAATGGTTAAGCTTTACTAATGTGGATTTCAGGAATGTGGTGCTGACAGTTTGGTCAACAAACTTGATGGATCTTCTATACTATCATTTAAACATAAGGTTCAACTATGAACCTGGGCAACCACATATAACTTACATCATGTGCTTATAAAGATTCACCGTTTTTTCTTTTGTCTTCCTTCCCATTTCAGAAATGTGTCATTTTAAGGATTTCCACGTTCTACCATGTTCAATATAGCAGCTTATTGGTGATCAATTTATTTTAATTACAGATTTGGGAAGCAGCACCGACATTTTGTGCCATATGATGCCTTTCTACAGCTATGATATCCCTCACACATGTGGCCCTGATCCAAAGATCTGCTGTCAGTTTGATTTCAAGCGTTTGCCTGGTGGTAGGATAAACTGCCCGTGGAGGGTGCCTCCAGAACCTATTAATGATGGCAACATAGAACACAGGTATGGTCTCAATCTACCAAAAATATATATTTTTTCATTTTATTAACTAATAGAAGTGAATATACAGTGAGGAAAATAATTTGATCCCGTGCAGATTTTGTAAGTTTGCCCACTTACAAAGAAAGGAAAGGTCTATAATTTTTATCATAAGTGTATTTTAAATGATAGACAGAATGTCAAACAAAAATCCAGAACGAACACATGATACAAATGTTATAAATTGAGTTGCAGTTCAGTGAGTAAAATTAAGTATTTGATCCCCAAGCAAAACAGGACTTACAATTGGTGGAAAAACCCATGTTGACAAGCACAGAGGTATGACATTTCTTGTAGTTGGCTACTAGGTTTGCACGCATCTCAGGAGGGATTTTGGTCCACTCTTCTTTAGAGGTCTTCTCTAAATCCTGAAAGGGTTATTGAACCCTCCGGTTTTTTTTTTGCATAGATCGACTGCTAGCAAGCAGTAGGTCTATGCAAAAACATTTAAAAAAAAGATTTTAATAGAGGTTTCAACTTGCCTGTGTCTCCCCCCCCCCCCCCCCTCCCCCCCCCAAAAAACCCGCGCGCCCCCA
>NW_017306656.1:531525-547719 GCF_000935625.1 Nanorana parkeri | reverse complement strand
CCCCCCCCCCCCCCCCCATGCTCCAGCCCGAAAATCTCGGGCAGCCGCAAAGGATCTTGGGGCAGGCGCATGCGCAGTTCAGATTTTCGGCCGGGAGACGCAAGATAAGTCTATGGACAGCATGCACCCGCATGCAGACACCGTGGGACAGGAAGTGCCAGCAAGCACAGAGGAGTCAGTGCTGGATCGGAGACCCGCTGGAGAGAAGACAGGAAAGAAGATCGGATTAAGAGACATCATTTCAGGTAAGTGATGACACTAACATTGTGGGAGGGAAAAAAATTTATCCCATCTTCAGTGTTCTGGCTGAGAGAAGGAGGTTCTCATCCCAGATTTTACAATACATGACCCCGTCCATTAGCCCCTCCAATGTGGCAAAATTGGCTTGTGCATTTTAACAGAGAAACAGCCCCAAAGCATAATGTTTCCACCTCCATGCTTCACTGTAGGGATGGTGTTCTTAGGGTCATAGTCAGCATTTTGCTTCCTCTAAACAATTTTGGTCTCATCTGACTGCAGCACTTTCTCCCAATTATTCTTCTCTGAATCATTTAGATGTTCATTGTCAAACTTCAGACGGGCCTGTACATGTGCCTTCCTGAGGAGGGGGACCTTGCGGGCATTGCAGGATCTCAATCCATGGCGGTGTATTGTGATACCAATGGTTTGTTTGGTGACTGTAATCCCAACTGCCTTGAGATCATTCTCAAGCTCCTCCTGTGTAGTTCGGGGCTGATCCCTCACTTTTCTCATGCTCATCCTTACCCCATGAGGCGAAATCTTGCATGGAGCTCCAGACCTGAGGGTGATTGATGGGTATTTTGTATTCTTTCCATTTGCGAATAATCGCTCCAACAGTTTCCTTCTCACCAATCTTGTAGCCCTTTCCAGCCTTGTGCAGGTCTACAATCTTGTCCCTAACGTCTTTTGACAGCTCTATGGTCTTGCCCATGGTGGTGAGGTTTTAGTGGAAGAAAGATTCTGTGGACAGGTGTTTTTTAAACATAACGAGTTGTCGTTAGGAGCACCTTCCTAAATTGACAGGACTAATCAGTGTACCACATAGCCAGTCTGTGGGAGCCAGAATTATTGTTGATTGGTAGGGGATCAAATACTTATTTTACTCACTGAACTGCAACTCAATTTATAGCATTTGTATCATGTGTTTTTTTTCTGGATTTTTGGTTGATATTCTGGACAAACTTACAAAATCTGGAGGGGATCAAATTTCCTCACTGCATACCCTAGGTCTGTGATGGTGAACAGAGGGCACACAGAGGCCCCTCTGGTGGCACGTGAGCCTATGTACCTGTTGCGGGGACTCACACACTCCGGGTTCTCACCTGGGGTGCTCAGTGTGGGTCTCTGAGTCTCATTAACTTTTTTTAAATGTCCGCTGCGACCATCTTTAAACCTGGAAGGTGCCCAAATCCTTTTTTAATATATTGCCGAACCGGTAACATATTAGATAAAAATCATCCCATGGTGGTCCAGTGGAGAATCGGAATGATCTGCATCTCTTGCTGATGCAGATCATACTGATAGCTTCCTCGTGGTGCCTCTGCTCACAGGCAGGAGCGATTTAATATGGTCTGAATCAGCCAGAGATGCAGATCACACTGATCCTCCACTGGACCATCAGGATAATCCCCAAGTGCCCCACTGGAGGATTGCAGCCCCCTCCTTGCAAAATAAATGTTTATTGTTCATGGTGTGTGATTTTAGTAGTGCGTTTTTTTTTTTTTAATAATGAAGATAAGTTATTGATTTGTATGTTTTTGTTTTGTTGTGTGTGTGACGTTAGCCATCAATGCCCTTAGTTCTACCTCTACATTTTTTTTTTCCCCCTGAATCTCATTCCAGAGCATGGATGATTTTAGATCAGTACAGAAAGAAATCAAAGCTCTTCCGCACTAACGTACTTTTGGTTCCACTGGGTGATGATTTTCGCTTCAGTGACAGTTCAGAATGGGATCAGCAATACCAGAACTATCAAAAACTGTTTGATTACATGAACTCTCATACTGAGCTCCATGTTAAGGTAAGTTGTGTCATTTTATTTTTAGACCTGGCTTTCCTAGAAGGTTCATTGCAATTTTTTCACTGTAGTTGTGTCAATGCTTGGTTAGAAATCGAGCAAGAGTATATTTTTCCTGCTCCAATGAATGCAGCATTTTCAGTAATTTTTTTTTGTCAATAAATTAGTCTTTAGCAGCAATTTTTTTTGGCATCATTTGGATCCTAGAGCATGACCTTGCTTGCTTTTTAAATCTGTAATTTGTTAAAAATAAACTTGTGCAAGCAATCAAGCCAAAGTAAGAATGCTTTTAGCAAGTTGATGCAGCTACTAACTTTAAGAAAGGCATTATTTGCTTAGGTGTACAGTCAACCTACCTACCCCCATCTCATCCTTTTCCCACATCACTGTGTCTGAGCCTGGAAATTGGCTAATCGAGCACTGAACGCCACACTGTATTATTGTAGGCAGGATGAATTGTGTGATATCGGTACCTTTCCAAATACCAATAAGTGCTCCACTGGTAGTGCTGGAAAAGTTGGAAATGTATATTTGCAAGCTGTCACTCCAGAAGCCATCTTTTATTTTAGACAATAAAATTACTGCCCAGAATAAGTCAGATGGAAAATATACTGATATTAGTAAAACCCTGATAGAACCACATCCTTTTAGATCTGCACTGATTTAGGACTTTCACTTCAAGCCTCTTTTTTGGGGATTAGTCTATTTTAGCATTTCCTTTATATTTCATCCTGGTTTTACACAAATGTTTTTTTTTCCAGGCACAGTTTGCTACACTGTCTGATTATTTTGAAGCTCTCCGGAAGGTTACCAGCATTGATGAAACCAGTGGACCCTCATTTTTTCCAGTATTAAGTGGGGATTTCTTCACTTATGCGGATAGAGATGATCACTACTGGAGTGGATACTTTACCTCCCGGCCCTTCTACAAACGTCTTGAGAGAGTCATGGAATCCTACCTGAGGCAAGTTGTAATCTTCTAGATCTTGTGTTTTTTGCATACATGAAAGCACTTCTGTGTCTTCTTTCATTGAAGTCATTAGCCAGGCATACAGAGGTCCTCACACCTTGCTGATGGTCACGTAGTGCACGCCAATGGGGGGTTCTGCAGACCTAAGGCAGCTGGAATGTGGGAGATTTCCTTGTTAAATCTCTTCAAAGTTTGCATGTGTTCTAGTTTCCTCAAATGGTGAAAGTATTCATCAGTGCCTCATCCTATTCTATAACACCCCTCTTAGCAAGGTGTGCAGGTCAGTGTGCTTTGTTAGGGCTTGTGTGTACTGGTTTTTATCCCTATCAGACCTGATTCTACCCTCCCACCAATACAAGTCAGTAGGAATGTAAAAGCTTCAAGCAGGTTGATGCAGTTTGGAAATATCCGAACCTCAGATTAAAAAAAACAATGTTTTATTTATGAAAACAGGTAGGGATCTGTAATTAAGGAGATTCCCTACTAATCCTCATAAATGAACTGATTACCTGAGTTCTTTGTGTGTGCTATTTGAAGACAAAATAAAAACAATAATGTGCAAAAATATATATATTGGCTATCAAATTTTGGCCGAACGCACTGGATCGCATTGCAGCCGGCTCAGTTTTTTGTGGGACGTGAGGTGTGTCCGGCTGCAATGTGATCGACCGCACGAGAACGCAAGGCTTATGAGCGGCATTTTTCTGACCGGACCGAGGGCATTGATGTGCCTTGTGTTCCCGTGCGACTGATCGCATTTCGGCTGGAGGGCGTGCCTGCGGTGCCGTTCACTTAAATGCACCGCCACGCTTCCTCCCGCCCCACAACAAACTGAGCTAGCCGCAATGCAATCTTGTGCGTTCCGGGCACAATCGAGCAGGAAAGCACTGAAGATGGTATGAACGAGGCCTAAAGCTGGCATTAGTTGCAACCTCTTTTTTTGTGGCAAAGGCAGCTGAAACCTGGCAGCTCTTTATTTCCTAATATTTGCTACATCATGAATCAATACTGAATTGTTACTTATGGTGCTGTTATCTGCCTTTTGCCACCTTTTATAAATAAGGTGTTTTTTAATACATCAAAATAAAATAAAAAGAAGCTTTAATATTTGCTTTTATTAAAGCAAGTTTGAGAGGATTGAAATATTGGTGCTATCATTGTGGCTCCTGACTTCACTGATCTTGAACATGCATGCAGAATGGGAGTTCACACTTCTCAGATATCAATGACTGCATGCTTGTTCCAATGCAGTGACTAATTCGGTTACAAAAGAAAGATCAGGATGACTGCTTCCTACAGGTTCACCTTGAGTACTGTATTTACAAATGTATGGTGTGTGTGTGTGCTTATTATTTGTAGACTTTAAATGTGTGCATACACTGAATTGATCGCTGTAAAGCATTAGGTAACAAGGAGAGTGAAAACTTTGAAATAAACAGTAGATGTGCAGCAGTGCATTCGCCATGAATAAATCCATAACGGAATGAACCTTGCATAAAGCTTTAAATTAGTTGAAAGGTACTGTGATTGATTAGTCCAACTTTTAAAGATGTATTATCCTCCATCTGTTTCTGCTACTGTGCAACTCTGTGACCTGTAATGATGGAATCTTGACACTTAACATGAAAGTAACAATTCTGCTTAGTTTTATGGATGCATAGATCATCCTTAATCTAACTGTTTGGGGCTTTTATAATGACTTACATTTTTCCGACATTGTTCTCTGTAATTGAGGATACAATAAGCTTGCTGCACTAAAACGTACTTATTACTTGTTTGTTTTTAATGTTACATTCAATTAGGGAATCCTGTAAGTGCAATTGAACAGGCATAGTTGTGGTTTTAGTTTCATTGTAATTTTGATTGAAATAATTCCCTCCCGCAAATAAGGAGAAATTATTGTATTCCCCATTTGCCTTTATGAATAATGCACTGCAAGAACAAAGCTCATAAATGCCTTCTTAGGCAGACTAATATGTCTTGTCACAACTGTCACAGCCTTGGATAATTCTCAAGGACATGAGATTAGTATTCAAAAAGGGAGAACTGTATGGTAAGGTTTTATTAAAGAATGTTACCGTCAATTGTTCTTTGTTACTTAACTGTTTATGCACACAAATACGCAGGGCTTGAAAAATTTGATGGTGTCTCACCAGTCAGCATGACCGGACTATAGCCTTGCAATTTGTTAACATTTTTTGGGGACAGATGGAGCTTTCTTTTTGAGGTATATAATCACCACTGGGGGGGATGTTATTTTTTTTAACTATATAATGAAAAAAAGTACCATAAATGTAAAAAAAAAACTTTTCCCTACGTTATGTTATAAAACATTTATTCTTACCCATATTTTTAGTACTATCCTTGTCGCAATCCTTACCGATATGTCCCTTGTAGTGGGGGGTGCTCGCAGTGACTGCGGATGGCGCCACGTATGTCAGCAAAATTGTAGAAATGTCACCAGCACACCAGTCCTTTTAAGATAGCAAAAGCTTAATTTATTGAAGTTTTTTGTCATATGACCAAACAAGCGCTTTCGGGACCGCACAGGGTCCCTTCATCAGGCTTTAGCCACCAGACACCAAACATGTCAAGCCTTAAAATTGCGTGCACCCGCAAAATCGCAAAAAACGCACATAGGCGACGATTAAAACGCTTTTACTGCTCATCAGTTTAGTATTATCAGTGATTAATGGCTCTAAAATTATTGCTCTCCAAAGTTTGCGGCGATATTTAATTTTTTGTGCGGCACAATAGGCGCAATCGTCGTTTTCGCACGTAGGCGCACCCAGCTCATATCTGCGTGTGTATGTGGGGGGCTTAAAAAAAAAATTTCTTTTTAAAAAAGAAAATGTTACATGGGGGGCTAAGAAGCCCCCTATGTAATAGCCAATTTACATGACAGGTCCTCTTTATGGAGACATCGGGGGTCTCCAAGATCCCTAATGTCACCTAGGGACCCCCAGAGAAGATGATGAAGCGGAGATCAGCTTCATCAGCTTCTGTAGCTGGAGAGTGAGAGTAAATGCAGGAAGTGATGTAATCTACATCACTTCCTGAATTCGGGGACTGTAACCTGAATTACTATTTAAAGTTATGATGTGCTATATAAGCATTCACACCTACAGGTATGAGATTCTAAGGATTCAGTCCTGAGATTTTCAAGCTCAACACAATAACAGGATTTATTGGTATATAGTATACAGACTTGAATACAATGAACCAACAATCTATTTAACTACAAACCTAAAGAAGAGATCTAAGCATACATCAAAATATCACTAAAAGCACAAACCATGGTACAAACACACAATACAAACATATATAAGTGCACAGGTTTTATCCGGATAATTACCAGCAGATGTTCAAACAGGGCCCTCTGGTCATCAATTACAGGAAAGAGAAAGATCTAACTTTTTCCAGTCCTTAATATACCCCTGGTGTCCATAGGGATACATGACAAGTCTCCCATTGGTTGCCTCCCAAGGCCTAATGGAGATTGGAGGGTTTCCAAGACCCTCTTTACAACTCCCCACCCCTCACTTCCGATTGGATTATTAGATCAAAGGGTCTTGGCTCCTGATAAACCTGATACTGAAGTTGAACATCTATGGTAATTATCTGGACATGCCTGGGCTGACCAATGCCCCTATTTGCAATTCCTTGGGCCTGACACTCCCCTCCACCGTGATAAACACATCAAAAGACTGTATTTCCCAACAAGCTACCCTCCCCTCAGGTGCTCAGTTAAAACGACATATAAAACTATATACATATTACCTATACTTTGTGACATAACTCTGTATGGTAACAGGGACTGAGCGGAGATCAAAGGAAGTTTGTTTACTGAACTTCCTTTTGATCTCCTGTCACAGATCCGTGCCGGTCCCGGCCGCATCGGGCACAGCGTATCTCGGGACCGGCAATGGCAGTGACAGCTGCTAATACAAGCGATCGAGCGTCTCTAGCGACGCCCGATCGCTTGACTGTAAAGCTCCTGGCTGGCCGTGTAATTACAACGGCCGGCCGGGAAGCTGCTCGTCGGGCTCCTGTGGTCTGAACGAAAAAAATAGACCCGATTCCTCCAACACAAATAGCGTGTCAATCGAGAAATCCCGCTGTTTACATACAACTGCTGCTGGCACCTGTCAGATTACCCGACCAGAGTGGGCAGCTCATTTGGCTGCCAGCTCTAATCATGCAAAAATTTTCCGGCGGGATCAGCTGATCGAGGGATCCTGGCCGAAAGTCTGCTGACAGCACCACACATTGTGCAAATTTAGTCCAGTTCCTCAAAAACTGGCCAAAATTCGCAGTGTATGGGCACCTTTTATAAATTATCGATCGGTTAAAACCGAACGTTATTTATTTCATTATTTTGGATGCAGTAAAGAAGAGTTAAGGTGATTGTAGCCATATTAGAGTACTTGCAACAACACAATTGAGTACTGTTCATGATGCCTTTTTTTTTTTATTTGCACCAACAGTTGAATTTACAATTGCTTGGACCTTAGAGAGTAGTCACCTAAAAGATTTTCCTGCAAATCTAACTTAGTGCAGATAAAGAAAAAAAGTATTACGAAAAGTACTCTTCCCTCACTTCTTACATTGTGAAACCTTTACAAGAAATGGATAATGTAAAAACACTCAAGTCAAGAGTTGTAACCCTTCCTCGCTCTACTGAAAATGTGCTTTTGTTTTTGTCTGCATTTCTGTTGGAGAGATTTCCCATAATTTACTGTCCTGAGGCCCTAATACTTTTCTCCTCTATTCAACAAAAAAAAGTTTTGGCTGGAACTGGACTATAAAATGTAAATCTACTTTTGCTAAGAAATGAAACCTCTCCTCTGGTAATTTTACTTACATTGCAAGCATTTTACTAAACTGAACCGAGGAGTCTAACCCACTGCCATTTGTATAGCCAACTACAAGACCAGGAAATACCATGTCTTTAATTATTCACTCTAAATGACAAAAAGGTCATATTTATAAGAATAGGGCACATTTCCACTGCTGTTCTGTTTATATATAAAAATTGATTTTCATTCTTCCTAATATGTATACAATCTTATCCATATATAGTTGCCATCTACCGAACACAATTTTTTCTTCTAAATGCAACTCTGCATCTAACTTTCTAACTTTTCTATGCACAGAAGGTGCCACAGGAACCCAAGAAACATATCAACATTTGATGGATAAACTAATCCATTCCCTCAATTTGTTTACCCAATATTAAGAGAGAGAAAAAAGAGGGAAGAGGGTGTGGGAAAACTCAAAAGGAAAGGGAGGAAAAAAAAAGAAATTTAAAAAAGAGGCCAAAACTCCACCCCAAAACTCTGAGCAAAAGAAAGAAAAAAAACCCGCAGAGTATAGGAAAATTATAAAAGATTTCAAAACATCAGTATCTCGTTAATAAATCCGGGAAGACCAAGTGAGTAAAAATACCTCAGCAGTGACCTTGTCCCATGAGACATAAATACCATCTAGATAAAATCTTATAATTGCATTCCTGGATTCTAGAGGAAACTGAAGCGTGCTGTGCAAAAATGAATATTTTGTTCCATTTCAAGCTCCTCATGGGCCATACCCAATTCCTTTTACCACGTAGCAATAAACTTTAGAAGGCCTGTATGACTCTCCTGTAGCAATAAATGATATATGAGATAAGATGAGTCGATTTCTGAGATTGAATCCAGAGCGCTTCAAAAGCTGTGTGAGATCTAGTAAGAAGGCCAGTTGGAGAAGATCGCACAAAATAAGAAAGTTGGGAATATTCCATCCACACAGTATTCTGATTCTGACCGTGAGGGAAAAGCTGTGTCAGTAAAGGAAGAGCTCAGTCCTGTAATTGTGTTACTAAATTCAGGAGGAAACATAGTTCCCAAATAAGGTCACCAGGGAAAGAAGAAAACCCATGACTATATAGGAATCCCATACATGAAGAGTAGATTGGATCCGTAAGGGTAAAGAGTCTCTACGTGGGCGTAGAGAGGGATCAGTGCTAGGAAGAGAAAGAAGACCAGAAGCAAGAAGAGGTGGGTTTTTTTTTTAAGCTGAACCCATAATTTAGTGGGCTCATTATGAAACCAATCAATTAATCTGATGAGAGAGGATGCATGGCAATATAAAGAAATATCGGGAAGAGCTAAACCACCCTTGCATTTCAGTCTGACAGCACATTCCTATGAAGCCGTGCTCTTTTATGTCCCCATATGGAGGCCCTAATCATCTGATCAATTTGGCATAAAAAGTCAGGTGGAGGGGGGACTGGAACTATTTGAAAAATATACAAAAGTTAAATGTTTTTTGGTACGATGTCCCTCTTTTATAATAATACAACCCAACAAAGAAAAACAAGGTCGAACATAGGATTGCAAACTGGATTGAATCAACTGCTACAAAAGATTACAATTTGCAGTGGCAACGCTACGAAGGTCAGGCGTAATATGTGTGCCCAAGTATTTAACCACTAAATTCTGCCATCAGGAAGGAAAGTTGGATGACTTTAACAGAGAGGTCTGTAGATGATGAGGATCTATGAAGGGCCTTGGTTTTATCATATTTAACTTTAAAGTTACTCAAACGTCCAAAAGTGTCAAATTCCCTAATTATAGATGGGAAGGAAACGTGGGGAGAGGAGACATAAAGAAGAAGGTCGTCGGCATACAGTGATAACATATGTTGAGCATCTTGAACGTGAATCCCCTGAACATCCAGATTATTCTTAGGGCAACTGCCAGATGTTCCATAGTAAGGACATATAAAAGGGGTGACAATGGACAACATTGTCTAGTTCCATTACATAGCTCTATGGGTTGCGACAAGAGCCCATTGGTGCGAATTCGAGCATTACGATTGTGATAAAGCCACTTCGTTTTTTGCAGCAAAATAAGGCCAATTCCAATTTGATGCAGTGTCTCCCATAGAGAAGTCTAACCCTATCAAATGCCTTTTCGGCATCCACCGATATAAGGCAAGAAGGAATCTGGTTGCGTTGGGCAAAACCAATCAAGGATATTGTTTTAAGGGTATTGTCCCTTGCTTTCTGTCCAGGACTAAACCCAACCTGATAAAGATGGGTAAGGTGAGGCAGCAACAGCTTGAGTCTATTAGCAAGCAGTTTTGAATAGAGCCGAAGGTCAGTGTTAGCAAGATAGGCCTTTAACTACAACAAGAAGGGGCATCCTTTCCTGGCTTAGGAATAACAACAATGTGAGCTTCCAAAGCTTTGGCGGGGAAAGCGTTAGATGATATAGCACTACACGTGGTAGTCATAATAGGGGCCAAAGCATCCTTAAAAAGCTTGTAAAATCTAGGTGAGGAGCCATCTGGGCCCGAGCTTTTACCTGATTTCAAAGAAATCACCCCTATCAATTCATCCTTCTGAAAAGGCAGCTCTAAGAATTCAGTACCGACTGTTAGAATAAAAGGTAAAGCCGTATCTTGAATATAAGCTTGTAAGCGGGATAAAGAGGCAGCGTCACCTGGATCTCTTGCAGAGCAAAGAAGATTACACAATGTGTCATAAAAAGAGCGAAAAAGATCAGCTATATCAGTTGGATTATGGACGTTGTGACCCCAGGAGTCTTGGCATAGACACAGCCGCAACAGTTTTTCTATAATGGACTAGCTAATAATTTACCGGGCTTGTCCCCTTGCAGATAAAAGAGGGAGCGCAATCAATCTCTAAGAGATAGGGATTTCTGGTCTAGTAGCTGAAGTAAAGATTGTCTAGCAGCGGACATTTGAAGTAAAATATCAGGATCAATCTGTTTTTTTTATGTAGCCTCTTTTAGGTCCAAAATCAATCAATAATTTGTTAGTCTGAGCTAACCGCTGTTTCTTTAATCTGGCACCATGTTTAATAAAAACTCCCAAAGCACACATTTTAAAGCCTCCCACTGCATTGGTAATGACGTAGGGTTCAGTCAATGATCTGCCACACAATATGAAATGGTTGCAGAGATGTCCGCAACACGTATAGAATGTTTCAATAAATGTATTCAGACGCCAGGACCATGCAGTCGTAGCAAACTCTGGAAAGAGACAAGTAAACAGGAGCATGGTCAGACGAAACAAAGTTACATTTGAACGAACGTGGATGTAAGTTCAGGGCATACTGAAACGAAAAAAGTCAATTCTGTGACATACGTCATGAGAGAGAGTAAAACCTGAAATCTTTATCTGTCGGATGAAGGATTCGCCATACATCTACCAAATGGTGTTGTCAGGAAACGGTTTAAGGTGGTTAAAGCAAGATAAATAAATTGTACTCTTGCCTGTAGAAGAGTCTAGTTTGGGATCTTTCTGTTTGCCTGATGAAGGGACCTTATGGTTCCGAAACTTTGCATGGAAATGCTGCACCATTTAATAAATTGCCTGGACGTTATATTGGAGTGCGAGTGACTTTTTCCTGATCTCTAGTTTGGGATCCAGGACACAATTAAAGTCACCGGCTATAAAAACACCAATTTGATCCTGATTAGGGATGTAGAAATTAGCAAAGGTAACCTTTCTCCCTGCAATGAGAAGCTTAAGGAACAAAAACCATCCCTCCAGATGAGCTTTCATTTCCAGCAATTGGAAGGCAATAGATTTATGTATCACTATAGATACCCCTTTCGGTTTAGAACCCGCAAAGGTACTTTGAAACCAGGCAGGAAAATTATTTGTTTCTAAGGACGGGTATGTGATTGGTCCGGAAGTGCGTCTCCTGGAACAAAAGTAACACTCCTCTTCCATTTGTGGAGATCCTAAAATATCTGAGAACATTTGATAGGAATATTGAGTCCAGGAGCATTGAAGGAGCAGAGAGGGTAAGAGACCCCATGTGAACAATCATCAGTGCAGGCAATTCAAATGTTGAAGATATGTGGTGACATTTGAAAAAAACAAACAAAACCTCGGAGAGGGGGAAGGGGAAAAAAAAGGAAGGGTAAGGGGGGGGGGGAACAATGGGGCAGGGGAGCACAACAGAAATTAAATCACTAAATTGACGCAAATCCTGCCACAAATCCATAGAGGACTCTCCCGTCTCCACTCGTGACAATAACATCAAGCGGAGAGGAGAACCTCTAGGTAGCCCTATGTGTGGAAGGCGCTGGATAGGCATGAGGTTCCAACGCCCAATCAACTCCCATATATAAAAATCTTAGGATGACCATAAAAAGCCCCAAGGGGGAGCAGTACAATCTTACATAGCATGACATAGAAAACAATACAAACTGAGATCTAATTCTTGTAGCCAAGCATAAAAAATGGTAAAAAGATTAGGCAATAGCTTAAAGGGGTTCTAAACCCTCCGTTTTTTTGCCTAGGCAAAAAGTTTAAAAAGAAAAATCCACTTTAACAGCGGTTTACACTTAACCTGTTTTCGTTGCGCGCTGCCGCCCGAGAATCTGAAACTGCTCAAGCGGCCGCAAAGCATCTTGGGGCGGGCGCATGCGCAATTCAGATTTTTGGGCGGGAGACAAGCAGAGACGCAAGGCAAGTCTAGTCTATGGACGCGTGCACCCGCACGCAGACACCACTGGATCGGAAGTGCCTGCAAGCAGAGAGGAGTAAGGGCTGGAGGGACAGATGAAAACATCAGGAAAGAAGAGGAAGATCGGATTAAGAAACCTCATTTAAGGTAAGTGCTAACATTAACATTGGGGGGAGGGAAAAACATTTTTGACTTTAATGTCATTTTAACCCATTGCAATTTTAGAGTTCCATAGCAAGTATGAGCAATATCTATGAGAAATGGCAATAAAAAAAATATCTATAACCTAAATAACAAAAAGAAAAAAAAAAGACTTTTTTTGTATCGTATTTTCTTTAATGTGATTTATGGTGTAAGCTTATTTTTGTTAATGGTTTTGGATACACTTTTTTCTTTATTGTAAAATGAATTAAAAAAAGTTTAAATATCAAGTTCAAAAAAGAAAAGTGGATTTGCCCTTAAACATGTTTGCATTTGCTTTTAGCTAAATAACATATTTGTCAAGATCTTCCATGGTAGTACTGCTTGCATTGCACGAACAGGACAAGACAACAATGCTTTATTAAACTAGAGAGGCCTCAACAGAAGGGAAAATGGCTGGAAAATTCAACTTTTTTGAACTGGAGTTATGTGATGTATAGCACATTCAAGTGGAAAGCAAATCCATTTAAAGATGTGTTATTGAATTTATTTCACGGTCATATGATAACTCTTAGGATAAATTTGGACCAACCTGTTTACCGTTACAGACCACACTGTTTTCAGACCGGTAGTTCTAGCTGCCCAAACAGTTCTAATGATTTGTTACCTACTTTTCTGAATTCTTCAAAATGATTACAATTGATTTCTGTCTGAGTTTTCTTCCAATAAAGATCAGTGTTCATGGGCAAAAGTGCTACAAATGAGACCTGTGGAAAACCGCAAGAATCTAAATATTTTATAAAGTTTCCGTTAAAGTTTAATTCCACCGAATAATCCAAAGTGGCATACATTGTTGTCTCCTGCTGAGAAGTTACCAGCCTTTATAGTCCTTGTGGTCTGCTGTCATTCATGGATTGTGGTTATTGCAGAGTCCCCCCTTTTATTTCTCCATCCCCATGGAAATAGCAGGGTGTAAATTTGTGACACGAAGAACAAGAAAAACTATGGCATCTGAAAGGGTGGTGTTGGTCCAACTAATAATCACCAGTGTGAAATACCTCAGAACGGTACATTTCCTCTGTAGGGTTTGGAATTCTCTTGAGGTGTTCATAATCTTTTATGAATATAGTGCACTTGAGTTAATTAAAGCTGGCCTTAACCATCATCTGACATGTGCATTAGCACTTTAGACAGATTTATACTAGTTCTCCTGATCGGCATAAAAAGTTGCAGGAATAGGACACAAAATTTATACTTTGTAAAAGAATTGTCATTGTATCTTACCAAGCAACACATATTTTATCCGGCACACTACAAATCAAGTTGATTTGTTGGCGCTAAGGTTCACTTACATTGTTTCATTTAAAACTTCTCATTTTATTTTGCAAGAAATTTGAATATTGTCAGTTAAAGGAACAAGTCTCTTAAATGTTACTATACCGTAGTTAATGTATTTTCTCTAAATTTCTAAATGTAATTCTGTACATTAATTTTGAGAAGCGTGCCCAGCCTGTAGTATTTAGCTATTAAAGCTGAGCCTTGTGCCAGTGCGCTAGTGTGTTGGGCTTGGTGACCATCAATAATGAGCGACCTGAAATAAAGCCTATCCACCTCAGTTTACTCAAGGAATGACTATAGGAACTTTAGAATATTAACAAAGATAACAGGATGTCACACACCATGCTGTTGCAAAGTGGGGCACCCAGCATTAAGGATTTATGCAAATACCCAGATTTCTTGAAGTCAGTGTGTGGGCAGTTTCACCCCCTACCCCCACCACCATGCCACACATACTGATAGATATCTCTGGTGCTTGCATTTTGAGGTGTGTGCCGGTGTGGGCTTGTCATTTCTCCAGTATGAAGAAAAAATTAATAGCAGGTTAGGGGTCCTGAAATCCACTGGAGGAACGTAGGATTCTGAAGTATTTGCCTATAAAGGCATCCTGTGTTAATAAGTAAGGCAAATGCAATACAATACATGTGTAAAAAGCTTAGTAAACCATAGCAACCACAATCCAGTTTTCTCTAGTCAGATGACACAAAAATAGAAATGTGGTCATTATTCATTGCTACACTGCATTGTCATTGTAGTTGGTATTGTTTTTTTTTTTCAATAAGCCCTTGTGTCGGTTTCTTTTTTTTCTATGCATCAGTAGATTGTACACTGTTGGCCATAAATGAATGCAGTAAGTTTGGCATTTAAGGTCTCCTTCACAGTCATTAAGGGCCACCAATAAACTGCATCTATGCAGCTGGGATCACAGGTGTTTGCAGTCAGCCATAGGAAATATTTGAATATTTGACGGGACGTCATCTATGCAGAGCTCCATCTCTCCATTCATAAACTGAGCAGATAATACATTTTTACTATGTCCCCAGTCATGAGTGAAGAGGAAGTAATGTGTAGCGCTTCCTGTTTATTCATAACCGAGGAGATCATAAGTGTTTACTGTGTCCCCAGTTATGAATGAACAGGAAGCACTACACATCACTATCTCCTCAGGAACAAAGACCGAAATGATCAACACTGATTACTCTGATGTTTTTCTCTACAGGGAAGGAATATTTGCTGAACCTCTGCTCGGCATCTTGAAGCCCTCCGCCTCCCGCCTGTCGCAGGAGAGTTACAGCGTCTCTCTCCTCAGTGCCAGCTTCATGATTGTCTCTCCTCAGATCTGAGCTGCTCCTGCCAATACAGATGGGGAGAGCAGTGGGGATACCGGAGGGAGCACAGAGGCGATCATGATGCTAGCACCCAGATAATGATGCTAGCACCCAGTGAGGAGAGAGCTGCAGAGGGGGTGGAGGGTTAGTTGGCGGGAGTCTGATTTTAAATGAATAGCTGCCATCAGCAGATTGTCATCCGCTGATGACAGCTATTCATTTACAAAGAACAGTCAGGGGGACCCTTCTGCTATAAGCTTCTGGTTGCTGAAGATTATATGAGCGTATAGCAGAAGGGTGAATGCAGCTGATCTAAGGCATACTGAGCTGGCCAGCTGGGAACTTTTTTGTGCCGCCCTATGCCTCACATCCATGTGGGGGATAGGATTAAAGGTTAAACATACATATGTTTAATCGGCTTTACTTTGTGAATGTAGTACTTAAGGGAAAACGCAAAAAGTTCAGATGTTATGCGCCACAGCAGCGAGAAGCTGAGGTGAGGCCTTACCACTGAGATGTTTGACAACAAGAAAAAGGTTTACTTATTTTATACTTTCACTTTCAGGTCTGCAGAAATACTCTATTCTCTAGCTATTGTGCAAGCTCGTAGAAACCACAAACTGTCAGCTTTTCCATCAGCAGAACATTATAAATTACTGACAGAAGCCAGGAGAAATTTGGGACTTTTCCAACATCATGATGCCATTACTGGAACAGCCAAAGAATGGGTGGTGGTGGATTATGGCACCAGGTAAAGAGAATAAGTACACATAGAAAGCAAATAAGGTTGTTTATTCTTATACAAGCCCTTTCTAGATGTATTGCAGCCATAGCTGATTTTCTTTTTTTCTGCGCTTGTTTTTTTCATGCTTAAAATATCTATATATATCTA
>NW_017306656.1:512034-531261 GCF_000935625.1 Nanorana parkeri | reverse complement strand
ATTACAGGAGCTATTCTTGAAGATTGCACTTGGTGTTTGAGAATAGTTTTATTCTAGACCTAAAATCAATGACGGATATGATTTGCCTACCCAGTTAATAAAAGAAAATCTGTAGTAGGTGGCTGTGTTAGTTTTCTTTATATTTTTACCCGGTAATCCTCAAAGTAACACACTTTTTGTCCTTGTGTAACAGCCATTACTGCCTGTACTTTATCTATGGAGAAGCAGCGTTGTCACCCTAGGGCAGAGCTACATTACCCTCCCTCTCTCCTCATAACCTGAAAGTCTGTAGTCTTCACAGAGAACTGGAAACAACGTAACTGATGAAAGTGCAGCACAGAAATTTTTCAGTTCACAAAATTTCTGACAGGATTTACAAATATGTTTTTATATTTATTGAATACATATAACAAAACTCTTTCAATAGTATATTTAGCAGACCAAAAAGAACTAACAAAAAAAAAAGTTTGAGTTGACATACTTTTTGATGCAATTCTTTTTAATCCAAACAATCTGCTTAGACTGAGAACATCCCCCCTCTGTGGTACTGTGGCCCTTTTAAAATTATGCTGACCACGCTCCATGATGTATAACAAAAAGAGAAATGATAAATACTTTATTACTAACTTGTAAGTATACAATGGGAGGCGCCAAAAACTTAATTGCACTATAAAGCCAAACTTCATGTTTCCTACACTTTTAAAAGAATACTCAGCTGATCTCCAGTGTGGTTTCCTGAAGACTCATCACTCTTATCCATTGCTGGTATACAATGCTGGAGTTGGGCTTTAAGTTTAAAATATTGAGAGTGCCCCCCCCCCCCCCTCTCCAGCACTAAAAAAAAACATACCTTTTGGTTTGGGAAAATATCTGTCACTACTGCCTCGGACCAGAGCAGTGTCTGCTTTCTTGATGGTGCTTTCCTACGGCTCAGCTCTTTTGTAGTGTTGAGGCCAAGTCTGGCAGCTGGCAAAGTGTAGATGGGGGAGCTTATCCATTAACCAACCAGACTACCTTACTTAGTTCAGTGCATGTGACCATTATTTAATGGAGGAAGATAGCATTAAACAAGTAAACACTATGCTTACCTCAGACAGGTCAATCGATGTTAACTAATAATGTGAACTACCTTAAATTTAGTTCTTTGTCTGCAGCGACTGATGGAAAGGTGGGGCATTGGGTGCATTGGTAACACCCTTCAGCCTAATTTAGTGTTTTTATGTCGTTTTGTTGCTTTTTAGTTTCTTTGTTTTTATTTTTTGTTTATTTTTTAAATATACAGGCTATTCCACTCACTGATGAACCTGAAAAAAGTGATAGTAGATTCAGCACATCTTCTTATTCTGAAGAATAAAGACATGTACAGCTACAACCCCTCTACTCCATTCTTCAATATGGTGGGTTAGTTGTTAAAGATGGAAGATAAAGAAATATTAGTAATTTCCTATATCGGCCTTACCAATATACCTGGGCTTGGGGTGGGTTTTGGCAAGGCCAGTAGTAGATTTTCATGGCCAGGGTCCTGGGAACAACTTAGTGACTTAATGTCAAACCTAAAATCAAACACGTGCTTGCTAAGAGGGTAGTGCTTACGCCTCCTGCCACTCATGCTCGAATTTCACTGTCTAAACAAGCTATACTGGCTGAGAATATCTTCAGCCTCTGACACATTTATGACTCCTGGATTCCTGGTCCCCCTCTGCTTACGGTGGTTCCATTCTCCTGCCTGTAAATCAATAAAGGCCACAGAATTGATGTAGGGTCTGGAGAAAGGAAACGCAGAGCTCACAGGGGGACCAGGCATTTGTTACTTCTAGAAGTGTGTCGGATTCTAAAGATGTTTCAGTAAATATATATCATGAAGACATTGGCAATTGATGGCATAGTTGGTGAAAGGTGTATTAACCCTTCTCTTTCTCCGCGTATGCCTGTGGTTTTAGGTTTTACAATTATGACAGTCATTTTTATAAATACAACACATGTTTTTTCTCCATTTATCTTCTTTTGAGCTTTTTTCTTACACTGTCATGTCCCATGAAAGGTATTCTGGATCCCCATTGGCAGCTTTTCATAAGCTCTGTGTTGAAAGTCTAAAAACGGTAAATGGGAGCTCAAGTGCTCAGCAGCTTGTGTTTTTATTTTTTTGTGATAAAACACTTTTTTGACAGGTTTCTATTGCTGCCTGTATTTGTCTGGAAACTTTCCTCATTTCCTGCACATGAATCTCTCAAACTGACACAGACCATTCTAAACTTGTTTACAGTAGAGATGGTAAGAATCGGGGCCCCTGTCAGGATTTTATTGTCCCTGTCCAATTTGGAAGATTTCTCTTGTTTCTTGTCAGGATAATTTGAGACACCAGGGCAGGAAGTGAGAGGAATCCTCCCTAATGCGAGACACAGCAAGAGGTACAAGATTCCCTCTGTATCTAAAAAGTAAAGAAGAAAAAGGTTTTGGTAGAGTTCCTCATTTCCTGGACACCTAATGTTGCCAACTGACCCAGACCAATGTAAACTTGGAAGTTCAACTCGAGCCAAACCTTTTTATTTAGTTTTGGATATAGCGGCTACAGGTTAGAGCCTCTCGGGTTTTCAGTGCAATATGTGCCCCTGTTACTGAGATTTCCCTTAAAGGAGAACTATGAGGTGAGTGCCCTTTCACTCACCTCATAGTTTTAGCCGACCTGTGACACTGAGACTGTCACAGGTCGGCTCAGTAGATCGGGAAGTGAGGGAACACATAACGGCGTTCGCTCACCTCTCGATCCTGTCATGGCTCTCTGCCGTGGCAGGGGAGGGGCTGGATTCTCCCCGCTCCGCCAGCGCTGACTGGCGGAACAGACGGGGGAGGGGGCGGGTACAGCTGGCTCTGCCTCCTAGATAGGCAGAGCCAGCTGTCAGTATACCACGAGCTACAGCCTGAGCAGCTGAGGAGCAGCTCGCGGTATACTGCGGCGTCTCAGTATACCACGAGCTACAGCCTGAGCCTAGGGTGACGGGAGGACGCTAGTTTGTATCCTCCCGTTACCCTAAGGAGAACTATGGGGAAAAGCCTTAAACCCATAGTTCTCCTTTTAAAGGACAACTATAGAGAGAGAGAGAGAAATACACTCATACCCATAGTTAGAGCAATCGTGTGATACTGCAGCTGTCTCACGTCGGCTCTATAGATCAAGAACTGAGCGATCACAAACCGATTACTGGAGGGCCAGAAAGGGAAAGGGGCGAGCACAGCTGGCTATGACTCTACAGAGGCAGAACCAGCTGTCAATCATGCAGCAAGGTGGATCCTGACAATATTGGCGGGATCTTTCCCAGCTGCAGTGCAGCTCTGCACTGCCACCATATCAGGGGCAATAGCGTGCTATATGCTGAGTTTTGGGTCACAGGAGGACATTAGTATCCTCCTGTGCCCCAAAAGAGAACTAATGCCAAAAAAGGTTTGGCCATAGTTCTCTTTTAACTTCTTCTTAGGACATGAAGTCATGGGAAATATCGCCAATTGGAGACATAGGCAAAGCCAGGAAAAAGATTTTAGTAGAGAGAGAAGTGGTTAGGACATCTGAAAATGTTTTAATAACGCTGTCCGTGCCTTCCTTTCCCATTGACAACCACACTCACCATTTGCTGCATGGATGTCCCAGGGACAGGAAGTGAGGGTAAATCTCCCCAATGGCTACAGAAATTAAACCCTGACCGAAATGTTAACGCTTCCCAACTCTTCACAAAATTTGACTACTAAAAATTATTTTGCTGGAGTCAGGCCTTAAGCTGTAAAATCTGTGCATGCAGTATTCCCTTCATCTTGCTTGAGTAATATAATCCACATCACTGGATTAGTATTTTCTACAGGTCTTCTGATTGGAGAGCATTGAGAAAACACGATCTGTTGGTACTGTAGGGTTGGATTTCAGAAATGTTTACATACAGCACAAGTAAAATATGTTACTGCACTTTTGTTTTTCTGATAAGTCTTGGGGCACATTGTAAAATTAAATTGTACTTTTCTGTTCTCTCTCTCTACTTTATGGCCGTTCATTAATTTTTTTTTCTGCAATAATGAAACGGCTACTCTCTAGATAACAATCATTTCCAGTACAAACACTTAACAGTGTTATGCAATATAACAGGGGACTGCAATTATTATTAAATAGGCTTTCAGAGTTACACTTGGAGTTCATGCATTTTTTTTGTATTCTAGGATGAAGTGCAGAAAGCCCAGGATGCATTACCCCAAAAGACCGTTATTAAAGTCACGGGTCATCCAAGGTGAGTGTGTTTGAAACTATTAATTGGGTTGAAAAATAAGTAGTCTCTTAATTCTGAATTAATACATTTTATTACGTATTTAAAGCTGAACTCGGGGCAGATAGAAAATTATGCATAAGTACAGCAATAAGCTTGGTCTCCTTTGTCTCATTCGCTTGTCTTTTTGAAAGTTGCCTCAGCAGGGTCACAGCATCTTAGCTTTTTGTTCAGGTGATTAGTCATCACAGCGGCTCTGCACTGAGCAACTGGTCTCACGAACCCCCCTTGCAGTTGGGCAGGGCTGATGTAGTGGATCCCATGCCTTCATACTACCTCTGCCTGCTCTACTTTGCCTATGCATGATAATGTCACAGGGCAGAAGAAGAAAAGTATTGTTTTACAGAAATAAATGGTTAGAAATTCTTCCCTGGCCATACATTTGAGAGAACAGAGGTTTGCAGCTCTATTTACCATGTGCCTTGAGTTCTGCTTTAATACCTACATAGCATGCATAGTATAAGAAATGTCAGTTTGTTACATAGCTGTTACGATTCCAGTCACATTTTCTAGTCATTGTTACCTAGTCATATATTGCCTAAAATAATTCCTATTAGGGATGCACCGATACCAGTTTTTCAGTATCGAGTACGAGTACCGATATTTATATTTTGCTGCCAGGCTTCCTGATTGGCCAGGAAGCCGGCTCCATGTTTTTTGGTCAGCTCAATGCTGATTGACTTGGAAGCCGGCTTCCCAGTCAATCAGCATTGAGCCGGCTTCCCAGCCAATCAGGAAGCTGGGAGGTGGGTTGTTACCCGTGGCCCGGCTTCCTGATTGGCCGGGAAGCCAGCTCCATGTTCCCTCGCGGCTCTGCCAGTCAGAGGAAATCTCCCCATGACTGAAGTTCTGGTATCTGGATAAGTATCAGAGCTTTTGGGCGAGTAAGAGTACTCGCTCAATTGCTCGGTATCGACATCGCTACCTATTTTATATATTATGTCCCTACCAATCTTATATATTGTGGAGATCGTGTTAAGTTCACCTTTATGTTTGTCCCTTAGATTAGTATGTTTTAAATATGAATTTTCCAAGCTGCTCCTTTTTTTAAAAAGAACCTCTGGGTTTCATCAGTCATTGCCCTCACTTCACCTCATTGCTGTGGCTTTTTGTGAAGTAAAAGCTCAGATTGGCTGCTCGACAAAGGTAGCCAATCAGTGTCTTTGCCTCATATAGATCTGTGGCAAAGACGTAGAAGTAAGGGAGCCCATGTCAGCTGTCAAGTATGCAAATAGTGGCAGTTTGGAGAAGATCATACAGTTTAAGTCTTATGCAATTCCATTTTGGTTGCACTGTAAATACCTTTTGTTGCTCTTCACTTTAGTATGTGCATAGCATTTACACGACACTCTACCATTTTATTGTCCATACCCATATTCCTGAAGTAATTTCAGATATCAGGAAAAAAAGAGCATTCCACATAAGTTCTATTTCATGATAAATATGTTTACACATTTTTTGCACAGTTGTGGATTTGATTGGTATTGGATCCTTACTGGAAATTGGTACTTCCCTAATATCTCCAAGTTATTTTTGGTGATGGGAGCAGATTACTGCTCCAAGCTCAGTTCATGTTTGGTGTTTTATAGAGCTACTCCTGTGGATCACAGTTCACTGGATGAATGAAAAACTTGCTACAACTAATTGCAAAAGTGTTGACATACTGTATGTCATTCAGATGATGGTTCATTGCACCCCAAACCATCAGAAGCAGGCTTCAGTGAGATTTCAGAGTCGGCATCCAGCATTTAAAGGGCTTCTCTTCCATGCTGTCTGCATTGCTTTATACAGTTGGGCCACATAGTTAATTAACATAGCACCAACGGCTTAAGTCCAGGTAGAGAGATAATCTGTAGTAATCGTGGTGTGAAACACAAACGAGGCAGGCTCTCAAAAATAGGCTTTAGGGAAACCTCAACTCTGGAAAGTTGGGCCACATGTTTTGTACTAGTGTTGTGCTCAAAAATAGTTTGTTCCCTTTTTTTGCTTACTTTAGTTTTTTTGTTGTGAGATTTCAACAGATAAAACTCACCCTCAATGACTTGTTCCCTCAGTGTACATAATATCCTTAACCCCATAGTGACAAAGTTTCAGAATTTTTTTTCGTTCTGGGGGACCAGAGCAGTTTTGCCATTTTTGCCATGCGTTTAACCATAATTTATATACCGTTTTTTTAAAGGACAAAATGGATTTTAATTTGATACTTTTTTTTTTTTTTTTTTTGCAATAATAATGTGTCCATGATTATTCTAGCTTTCAGAAAGAAATTCATAATAAAAAATCTTTTATTCTGATTTAGAAGGTATATCATATGTCTGGGATTTCATTTTTTGGGGGGAGTTATAGGTCATAAAATGAAATACAATTTTAGTTTGGAACAATTTTAGAATGTGGTATGCTTGTCTCCCATCTTTAATAGCCTCCTCGTCACTATATTGTCTTATGTTTATTATTGAACTTATTGTTTTTAAAGTTTAACTTCTTTTGAACCTTTTTTTTCCCTTTTTTATTTTTACATTTTATTTTTTTATTTTTTATTTACAGGGGCTTTGTTACTTTGTATCTCTGAGGAGAATGCAGTATCCTACAGTTTGTAACACTATACAGTTACAAACTGTGAGCCGGCTCACCGCTACACAACACAGTGAGCTGCAATCCATCTTAGTGGCTGTCACGGCTCTGTGATCACAGCGATCAGCTATTGCTGTGATCATAGTGCTGTGACCACCTAATCTGCTGTTAATTGTCTGCCTTGGACCCCAGCAACAGCAGTAACTCAGTGAGCCCTGATCCCTCCACGGACCCTCGCTCATTGTACCTCAGGATGGGATTATCCCATCACAGGTCGGTAATTAACTGAACGATTACGACGATATAATCCCGTCATCGTTTGGGAAGGCGTTAATATATTCTGCAGCATTGGTACATGTAAGATGTTTTTGTAACTTGGTTGCTTTAACAATACCTTTTAGTAATACAGTGAAACTTTTCTTAGTAATGATTACCGATACTACTTACTAATTCTGGTTTTTGCTTCCAGAATTACAGGCTTATTTATATCAGCAAGTCAGAACATTGCTGGTCCTTTTTTTAAAGCTAAACACCTAAACTTTAACAGAAGAATAATTAAGTGTTACAAGTGTAAATTATGTCTGTTACAGGCCCCATGCAGTCTTTAATCCTTTCGAACAAGAGCGTTTGTCTGTTGTTTCTGTGTACGTTAATTCTCCAAAAATCAAGGTGATGGATGCAGCAGGAAAATATGTGAAAGCTCAGATCACTGCAGTTTGGGATGGAGCTACTGTGGTTTCTCAGGACACGTATCAGGTATGAGTTAGTGTTCACAATTGCAGTCTGACGTTCGAAGAGCTGACAAACATTACACAGTAGGCAAATACATGTACTATTATTACATTGTATTGAGCAGAGGTGTGGAAAGCAGATGTTCGAGAGTAAAGTACATGATGATGTGTGTTAAAACACAAGGCAGGATGTTTGAGACCTACTGTATAATCCACTTGGTCACAGCATGCAAAGGATGTTAGGAGCTACTAATAATCAAGTGTACTTTATACTTTCTCTCTAGTTTGTAGCTGGTGTGTAGACCTGCAGACAGAAGCTCTGTTTGGTGAGCTGAGTATACAGTCCTAATATGCTTCTCAATTGCAGCATCAGCACTTGCTGTTCTCCAATGAACACTGGAGGGGGCTATGTAGATAAGGACTGTTTAATAAAGAGCCTTTATTGCTCATGCTAGTTCCAGCTCTGTTGCATTCTATATAACTTTTCAGGTGTTCAATAATTTTTAAATTGTGGGAACCATGTATATCAAAACTTTAGTCTGTGTATGCTAATCGATTTTTTTTCAGGTTATAGTGTGCAATCAATACATCGGTGAGAATTGGATGCCTTTTCTGTGCTTATTAAAACTGACTTTTCTGTTTCGGGTGAAGTAAAATCATAGTGCTAAGGAGCACTTTGAATTGGAATTATACTTTTGCTCCAAAATACATTAACACCACTAAACAGTGAATGTTTACATGTTATAAAGCTCATTTCTGTGTATAGGTTTTAATATTTTATACCCATAAAAGGCATCACTTGATCATTACAAATGCCTTCTGTGCTGTACTTCCTGCTTAGTAGTGCTGCCTAGTGGTTGCACCTTATTGTTACTTCTGTGAAAGTGTATGAGGAAGGAAATCTGTGCATGTAATACAATAATGACAGTATAAAACAGCAATCATGTCAAATGTGATTATACTTAAAAGGCAAACAATACAATAATTTCCCAAAATTCCTGTTCACAAATTTTTTCCTGGCAAGCTGCATGGGAGCAGATTGAGTTTGCAGGGACTAGTCCATGAAAGGGATTTAGGACAGCTCTGGGAATGACCTGCCCAGTCAGTACACCATTGCATGGTCTGCAATATACTACATTGGGGGGGGGAGGGGGGAGGTATTCTGGTGGCTGTGCTGTCCTCATAGAGGTTCCTGTACATAATAGCCACAGGGTGACTACAGGTTAGTCTTCATATGTGTCCACTAGCAGCAACAAAAGTCACCGTCCTATTACAGATACTGGACATCTTTGTTTTGTTTTTTGTGGTTAATGTCAAATGGAACTTATCAAATTTGTACTAAAAAAAAAAGATTGTCAACTGCTGACTATAGTTCTTAATTGAATAATGATTCTCTTTAAGTGATTCGTACTCTTATTTTTATTTTTGGCTCTCCAAGGTCTCATTTTTGGCATATTTACCCCCTCTTGGTCTGGCTGTATATCAACTAGTGGAAGCCGAAAGTCCAGAAACTGTGAAGGCAGATTATACCATTTTTACTAGAGGAAGAAATAAAATCACATCTGATGGAGTCTTCCATATCAGTGAATTGGATGACATAATCCGGGACTTAACTTTAGAGAATTCCTACCTAAAGCTTGGCTTTTCAGAGACGTCCGGTCTTCTTGAGGTAATGACCTGTTAATTTTCTATTTAAATTAAGACTATATGTAAAAACGTACACAACATAAAAATATATATAAATCTCAGAATTAGACTGTAGAGAAAGCACCAGCCCAACGCACCCTAAAGGGATTTTGCCTAGGAGTAGGTTTTACTATTGTTTGTACAAGTTTGAACAAATAAATCTATGCAATCAATAATGAGCATTTCACAGTGATAGATTTTGGCAACCTGTAGACTTTATACATTAGTTATAGGCCAGCTACACTGCTTATATGGTGCTTTAACAAAATATCCCAAATAGTTTTTTTTTTCATGCATTGACAACTGGTTAATTTAGAATGGGATGGCTAATGCAACATTAAGTACTTATCCTTGTTGCACTCCTTACCGAAAGTCTGAGACTGTGGATGGCACCGCAAATATCAGAAAATTGTAGAAATGTCACCAGCACACCAATCCTTTTAGAATTGCAAAAGCTTCATTCATTGAAGTTCCTTGTCACATGAACAAGCGCTTTTCGGGGCCACACATCAGGCTGAAGCCTGATGAAGGCACCCTGTGTGGCCCCGAAAGCGCTTGTTCATGTGACAAGGAACTTCAATAAATTAAGCTTTTGCTATTCTAAAAGGATTGGTGTGTTGGTGACATTTCTACAGTTGGCTAATGCAACATGTCTCAACAAAGAATATATTTAAATTTTCTTCATTAAAACGAATTTGACCACATTTTCCTTGGTTAATAAACCTTCATACGGCAATGAATAGTACAGTTTTAGTTTTGAAAAGTGGGAACATAAGCTTATAGTTTTGTTCAGAGAGTAATACTATAGTCCTCTTAACCCCTTCGTGACTGACGACGTACAGTGTACGTCGCCAGCATCGGGGCTGTTTAAACAGACTCCCGGCGACTTTTGCCGCCGGGACTCTGTTTAAACTTGTAGAGCCGACTGTCGGCTTTACAACAGAAGCGATCCTGGCGACTTACCTGTCGCCAGATCGCTTCTGCGTCCCGAAGAAGGGGCCGCCCCCCCCCGCCGGACACCCCCGCCGTGCTTCCCGGGCTCCGTTGCCCCTCCTACGGGCCCGGGACCGGCGATCTTTGTGTCCGCGGGGAGCTGGGGAGGAGGTCGACGAACTTCCGTTCATCGATCCCCTCCCCGTTCTATGGGACCGGGAGCGATGCAGATTGCATCACTTCCGGTCCCTGGGCTGTCAGTTCTGGGCTCCTGCAGCCCAGCTATAAGCTATTGAAGTGCGATCTGCACTTCAATAGCTTATTTCCAGTGTAAAGGTGACTCTGAGGGTCTTTTGGACCCCCAGCATCACCTTAAAGAGGACCTGTCACCACCATCTGCTATTACATGGGGGGGCTTGCAAGCCCCCCCATGTGATAGCAGTCAAAGTAAAGTAAAAAAAAAAAAAAAAACAGTTTTTAAAATTAAAATGAAATAAAATAAATCTAATAATAATAAAAAAAAAATTTTAAAAGTACCCCGCCCCCGCGAGCACGCGCGTCGCCACGTAAACACGCGTCGGGTGCGCCTACGCATGAAAACGACGAACGCGCTACACATGTTGGGTATCGCCGCGCACGCCGGAGTGAGAGCAATAATTCTAGGGCCAGTATTTTGGGGTATCTCTAAATTGATGACCTGTGGGGGCTTTTAAAGTGTCTTTTATTGACTTTTTGGGGTACTGCAGTTTTTCGCCGTTTCACGGTCGCACGCAATCTGTAAACTGGGCATGTTGGGTATCGTTTTACTCGTTGTAACCTCATCTTTTATATTTCATTTAAAAAATGGGTAATTTGTTGTGTTTTGGGGCATTTAATTAAATTTGTCACTAAATTTTGGGGTTTAATAAGGAGTTGCGCTAATATTGCGCAACATAAAAATTTTCAACTACCACCATTTTATTCTATCGGGTCTTGGCATTCAGAAAATATATAATGTTGGGGGGTTTTACGTCATTTTCAGGCCTAAAATATGGAATATAACATGGGTGCAAAAATGGAAAAAAGGGCCTCAGTCATGAAGGGGTTAAAACACCTTTTTTTTTTTTATTACTTGCAAGTGCATAGTATGATAAAGCAGCTTTTAGAAAAGTAATATTTTAAATGCCCTCATCATTGTATACTGCCATAGGGATAGTGTTGCTGTATCGATTGGGGTATTGTTCATTTTTAGATTTTCATAATTTTATCTGTTTCCCTTGTTTTTGTTTCTAGCATTGCATGTTAAAGAAATATAGGCAGAGTGTAATGTGCCCTGGAAGCTAAGCTTCATATGACAGGTGATCAATAAAGCAACCTCATTGTATTTTAAATATCTCTAATATGCGGAACTCATCCATCTAATGTGTTTAGAGAGAAAAATGTCTATGTATATGTGCCATGAATTGGGGGGGGGGGAACAAACGCCATATGCCACATTTTTATTTTTTTGCTTTGCTCCATTTTGCTCTTCATTGATTTGCTATCTGTTATTTTTCCTTTTATTCTATAGAAAATGAAGATAAAGGAAAGTGGAAAAACTCATGATGTGAAAGTTGCATTTAATTGGTATGGTACAACAAGTAACAGAGATAAGAGTGGGGCCTATTTGTTCCTGCCTGATGGTGACGCCAAGGTATCTAAGAATTTCTAATGTGATGGTACCAATCCCAATTTTTGTCGGCTCTCTGGGTTTTCATTTTCTGTTATTGCTATGGCATGATTTGCCCAAGCAGCTTTCTGATAAACACATCCCAGGGGCATTCTTTTCTTTTAGTTTAATTTTCTTTAGTGTAACTTAAACACAGAAAATAATTAATGAAGATCTGGATCACTGTGAGAACTGTAGAGAAAGAAAGGGGAGGGTCACATTGTTGCATGATCACATTAAAAAGGAAGCTGTAATACTTGAAACTTGAGGTTGAAACCAGAGGAAGTGAAAATGGAGATACAGACAACAATAAAAGTTTGACAGAGGTTCTAACTTTGCCCGCTCTATCCAAAACTACAATTTTGCTGTAAACAATGAATCGGGCTGACTAAAATAGTCCAGACACACTTATACTTGCCCAGCCAGAAATACAAATGTTAAAGGCTCAGAGATCCAGGTTTCCCAGGCCATTTATTCAGTTCTATTTGCCACATTAAGTTTATTCATAAAGCATTGCATAGGTTTTGGTTTGTGAATATGCCAGCAGAGCTGTCAGTATTGCAGTTTAAGCAGAGGTTGGATCTAGTAAGGAGGAGGAGAACCAATGAGAAGCGGGAACTGTTCGGTGAGCCATTAGGCATTGGAGGGGGATGCCATGCTGTTCCCTGTTCAACAGAAAATTAAGCACTTTATTAGTCACTCTGTTGTTTAGTACACATTTTGTGTGCGTGTATATATGTATATGTATTTATCTATATACAACCCCAAATCCCCAAAATTGGGACACTTTGTAAAATCTACATAAAAACAGAAAGCAATGATTTGCAAATCTCATAAGCCAATATTTTATTCACAATAGAAAATATATCAAATGTTTAAACTTTGAAAATGTACCATTTTAAGAAAACAATAAGGTAATTTTGAAATTTATGGCAGCAACACATGTCAAAAAAGTTGGCACAGGGCAAGAAAAAGCTGGCAAAGTAAGTGGTACGAACATGGAAGAACATTTTGCAGCTAATTAGGTTAATTGGCTACACGTCGGTAACATGATTGGGTATAAAAACAGCAACTTGGAGAGTCAGAGTTTCTCAGAAGTAAAGATGGGCAGAGGTTCACTAATCTATGAAAAGCTGTGTCTGAAAATTGTTGAACACTTTCAGAATTTTGTTTCTCAACATATAATTGCAAAATCTTTAAATATATCATGATATCAAGATGGCACTGCATTAAAAACAAGCATGATTCCGTGATGGAACTGCATGGGCTCAGGAACACTTCCAAAAATCATTATCTGTGAACACAATTCGCCGTGCCATCCAGAAATACAAGTTAAAGGTCTATCATGCAAAGAAAAAGCCACATCTGAACATGATCCAAAAACGTTGCCGTCGTCTCTGAGCCAAAGCTCATTTAAAATGGTCTGCCGCAAAGTGGAAAACTGTTCTGTGGTCAGACGAATCGAAATTTGACATTCTTTTTGACAACAGCATGGCTTCCTAGTAGAAGAGTCCGGGTGCTTAACCGGCCTGCCTGCAGCCCAGACCTTTCACCAATTGAAAATATTTGGCGCATCTTGAAACAAAAAATATGACCGACGACCCAGGACTGTTAAGCGGTTAGAATTCTATATCAGGCAAGAATGGAGATGGCATTCCTCTCCCAAAACTCCAGCAACTAGTTTCCTCAGTTCCCAGACATTTACAGTGTTGTTAAAAGAGGAGATGCTACACCGTGATAAACATGACCCTGCCCCAACTTTTTTGAGACTTGTTGCTGCCATCAATTTCAAAATTACCTTATTTTGTTCTTAAAATGGTACATTTTCTAAGTTTAAAGATTTGATATTTTTTTCTATTGTGAATAAAATATGAGTTTGACATTTGCAAATCATTGCATTCTGTTCTTATCTAGATTTTACACACTATATATATAATGTCTTTTGGGGGGGGGAAATTACAGCAATTGTTTTACTTTTTTTTTTTTTTCTGTTGAAATGTTGCTGCGTTGTGTTCATTTAAACCCGCTTCATGCTCTGCATGCATTTTCCTTCTGTGTGCTGTTACAAGCGCTTGTGTACCTCACGGGGAATTCTATTGTGTTTAGTATTCCTTCGTGTGCGCTGGCTGGTAAAGGGGAAAAAAAAATCCATCTGAACTTGCACATATTATATTTTCTTGGCAGCAGTTTATGGAAATGAGGGTTTCCTCTTCACATTACTAACAGTGAAATGATTGCTTGCATAGTACATTTATTTAGAACGGCTCTTAGTGAGGAAAGGACATAACTTAATGTAGAACATTGCCTACAGTTGTGTATAATCTGCAATAGTGTTAACCCTTTTTGTTTTTAACTGAATGCAGGCTATTAAATGGAAAGTTTTACTCAAACCAACCATTTAGTTTAAAGTAGAGGGTGTTTTTGACACTTAAACTGTGAAGTTAATTTATGTAGGAACTTTGCTTCCTGTTATAATGTCTTTTTCTCTTCTGGCATTGAAAATCCCCCTTTTAAAAAGGGAATTTTCAGAAAACACAGCACCTGTTCAAATCTGATGGAGGTGGCCTTTCCCTGGTTCATTTATGCCACAAAACTCTGTTCTAGGAGCTAAATCTATTCACTAAATCACTGCCTGGCAAACAGTATTAAGTATTTTGTCAACATGCGTTTGTTCCCTTAAATGGGTTTTGAATTCCCATACATGTCTATGGGAATGCAAAACCCACTTAAAGCAGATCAGCTGCAGATCAAATGCACCTGCACCACTTGACGCAGGTCTGATGTACCTGTCAATGAATTCTGAATGATCTCAGAAGCAGATTAAACTGATGCCATCCAGACAAACCCAAAGCCTCATGACACGGGCCCTTGTAGCAGCTCTACTTCCATGAGAAGCCTAATAACTTTTTTAAATTATATAATGTGTTAATGATAAGTTACTATTGGGGAAGCCATCATTTGATGATTGTGTTTTTGTCTATATTTTTTTTAAATTGATCAACTGAAATTGACTTCAATTTTTCTTTATTCCTGTTTGCAAAACTGTTGAAATTGTTGTCAGGGTGCGTGTGGATCATGAGTAAACGGCCTAAAATTCTCTTGGACATTAACGTTGTTGTTTTAAGTATGTTTTTGCAGTCATATTTTAGAAAACCTCATTGTTTGTGTTTCCAATTACACAGCATACCTAAAAGTGTTTGTTTTAAAAAGTATTTCTTTCCTTTTTAGATATTTCTTTGTAGGAGGTCTTTGAAAGTTCAAAAGGGAATCTGTCCCCATAGAGTAGACGCACAGTTTCCTCATTAACATACAGGCCTTTTAGAACTTTAAACCTTAGGAGACTGTGTTTAAATCTAGTTTACAATTGATATCTGCCAGCACAGTACAGACAAGGTTTATTACAGTAACCATTGGCTCCACCCCACATCCTTCCTTAACATTACATAGGGGGAAGCTACGTATGATTTTAAGCAAGTAAAAAGCTAAGTTATGAATAGGGAACATGTAACAAACATAAAGTATGTTTTATTCCAGTTTGACTGCAACAGTGAAAACACACTTTAAGCCATTTTTGTGTAGTTTTGGCTTAATGCTTGGGTTTGTTGTGTCGCAGATTGATCAGATTTTTTTTCCAGGATTTCCCTGTATTTTGCTGCATGTTTTCGGCTTTCAGGGCCTGCTGCAGAGAAGCATACCCACAGCATGATACAGCCATTCTTCTCAGTGGGGATTGAGTCTCTAAAATGATTTGAAACATTTGCCTTATCTCTCGTATTATGTCCAAAAAGCTGTCTTGGCCTCTTGAGATCATAGACTCCCCTTCCGGCTCCATTAAAGTGACACTAAGCTCAGTTAAATCCTAAATTGAAGTACCCTAGCTATTAACGAAAATGTAGCTTATTTGTGCATCACTCTCTGTAGATCCTCAAATCATCTCTGAATTTGTGCTGACACTGTCCTTCCTTCTGGACGGTTTGTACTTATGTTCACTGTGTGTGTTGCATTATGCCAACGCTCCAATTAAAAAAACGCAACAGAGATCTGTTTTCATATTAACAAGAAAGTATACATTTCTGGTGATCAGTTTAAAAACAAATCCACTGTTACGCAATGTTTTATCCCAGGGTAATCTAATAGGCATTTCTGATAGTTCTTGGGGGCTTGAATATCTTATGAGATTTGTAAAGTACTAGGTGCAGTGGAATGGCTCAAGTTACCTGAGCATTCCTGTTTGTCCTTTAGGCAAAGGAAGAGGGATGCCTATGCACAAACCTAGTACAGCTGCTTATCTTGGGGATCAGTGATTGTACAAGATTTTCTAACATTTCTCATCACTGTCATACCTGCAATTTGTTGATGGGTGATGTGTGCAGGTGCCCATCAGACCCTTTCCTGTCTAGTTGGAATTACTTTAATTGGACCAACAACAACCCACTAAAATAACACGCCATAGGGAGGGGAGAAACATTTAGCAGCACCTTTATCTAATAAACAATCCATGTAACCGTATTAAAACAAAAAAAGGAGAGCAGTTGTGTTTTTCTATACAGATGCAGGTGGTCTAAAATTTGATGTGCATTGAAAGAGCATTGTGTGCCAGTTTTGCAGTTTTTGTCCCATGGTAAGTGTGTAGATGTAGATGCTCATCAGAAGGGGAAATAATCAGTAGTATCACAATTCAGTTCCAGGATGAAACCTATTCAGATCAACTCCATTCATAAACTATTAAAAGAAAAGCTAAAAACAATTTAAAACTCAGGAGACTGAGTTTGCATCATCTCCCTGTGCTTATATGGGTTTTCTCAAGGTACTCCGGTTTCTTGCCACATTTCAAATGTATACTTGGTTCCTGTCTAAATTGGCCCTAGTATGTGTGTATATTCATATTAGGTATAAAACTTAAGTTCTTTGGGGACAGGGACTGATGTGAATGTACAGTATGTAAAGCACTGTGTAAATTGTCAGTGTTTTATAAATACCTGTGATTAGTAAGAAAAAAAAAGTGTTTTAATAGATTTGAATGCAAGAGATTTAGTGCTAGTGCTGAAAGTAAGAAAACAAATGAGTTAATAGTGTTCTGCTGATAGTAAAATCCAATATAGAGTCCCTGCAAAAGTGCAGTTATAGTGCTGTATAATGTATAGTAAACAAAGAGGAACACATAAATGAGTTATAACTTTGTAAAAGTACGTAAGGATGTGTAAGTGAAGTTTTACACATGCATTATATTCTTACACACTTTTAAAGCACTATTGCTTTTACACATTATGTATTACTATGTTGCACTTTGTTTAACTTACATTACACATGCATTATTACTGCACTTTTCAAGTGACTCCATATTGGATTTAACAATTGGCATAACACTTATTTTTCGTACTTCATTGCCTTCAGCACTAGCAGTATCGTTCTTGCTTTCAGCGCTAGTAACACACTGCTTTATTGCTTTCGATAATTTTGGAATGACTATGGTCGGAATATTTTGCGTCTTAAGAGTGGAATTGTGATACTTTTCATTATATCCCCTTCTATCGGCCAGTGTTTTCGTTAACTAAAAATTTGTTTTTGTTTTCGTCGCTTGGATATTTTTCTCTGACGAAAACAAAATACTAGAGCCGTTAACGAGATGAAAACGATGCCGAAAATGCGTCGAATTTTCATTGACTTTTTCAACGAAAACTAAACAAATTCTGGGAACGAAATTAAAATTCGTTCCCACACTAGTGCATTTGGCTTTTGGTTCCTGAGCACTTCCTGTAGTAGGGAGATGTGAACAACCAATAAACCTATCAGATTTTAGTTGCCTAAAAATCGACTTGAATTTCGTTGACTAAAACTAGACTAAAATTAAAATTAATCTTATGACTAAAAATAAAAATTGATTTTCATCAAAAGACTAAGTCGAAAATGAAATTTGATGTCAAAATTAACACTTCTGACGGCATTTAGCTGTATGCTGGTCTGTCATTGTGCTACTCCTGAAGAGAGAGCAATGATTGCTCTGAAATGCTTCAAGCTTTATCAAATATTTTAGAATTAATCTCGAGTTCCTGACTACAGTCTCCTCACAGGATAGAGTCCCTATGGTTCATCCAGCCTAGCTGGCACAAAATGTGAGTGCTATAGCAGCGGACTGCAACCTGGTAAAAATTTCAGGTGAACCTCTCCATGATGACGTGTAATCTCAATACAATTGATACACTCGGAAGCCATTTTATTTTATTAGAACCATTGTCATCTTGTACTGAAGACGCTTGGAAAGGAATAATCTATTAAATTGATTCAGTACTGATCCTCTTCATGCTGTAGGCATTGTCTTTATACACAGATTAGCCATAGCATTATGACCACCTGTCTAATACTGAGCAGGCCCCCCTTTTGGCCCCAAAACAGCCCTAACCTGTTGAGGTATGGACTCTACTAGACCTCTTAAGGTATGCTGTGGTATCTGGCACCAAGGCCTTAGTAGCAGATTTGTAAGTTGTAAGGTGGGGGCTTTCATGGATCAGACTTGCTTTTCCAGCACATCCCACACCATGGATCAGACTTGCTTTTCCAGCACATCCCACAGATGCTTAATTGGATTGAGAACTGTGAAATTTGGAGGCCTTAAACTCATTGTTGTGTTCCTCGAACCATTCTCGAGCCAGTTTTGCAGTATGACGGGGTGCATTATCCTGCTAAAAGAGACCACTGCCTTCAGGGAATACTGTTTCCATGAAGGCATGTACTTGGTCAGCAACAATTTAGGTAGGTGGTATGTGTCATCCAAGTAACATCCACATGCATGGCAGGACCCAAGGTTTCCCAGCAGAACCTTGCCCAAAGTATCACACTACCTCTGCCGGCTTGCCTTCCCATAGTGTGTCCTGGTGCCATCTCTTCCCCAAGTAGGCGACATATGCACCTAGCCATTCACATAATGTAAAAAAAAATGTGATTCATCATACCAGGCCACCTTCTACCATTGCTCTGTGGTCTAATTCTGATGCTCACATGCCCATTGTCGGCTTGGGCACCCTGACCTGTCTGTGGCTACACAGCCTCAAACGCAACAAACTGCATTGCTCTGTGTGATCAGACATCTTTCTTTCGGAACCAGCATCAACTTTTGCAGCAATTTGATCATCAATGTTATTCACTTCACCTCTCTGTGGTCATAAAGTTATGGCTGATCAGTGTAGCTTGTCATACTACACATTGAGTGTCATATCGGCCACATACTAGGTGAGCTACCAGAACTACTGGCACTCCCAAAGCCACCCCTGTGGGGTTTTAGATATATATATATATATGTGTGTATGTATATATATAT
>NW_017306656.1:505218-510937 GCF_000935625.1 Nanorana parkeri | reverse complement strand
ATATATATATATAATTTTAGTACTCAGCCTATGACAGGCATTGGTCCTGCATGGACAACTTGACCTCCCTCAGGTAGTGGGATAGGCCCACAGGTCCATGAACTGGGACATTTTGCTCAGCAGAATGTTTGTTTGAATGGAAAAAGGATATGAATGACTTCCTAACTGCTGGCCTCCCTTTACCCTGTTTTAACTCAGCAGGCCACTCAGGAAAAGTATTAGTTACCCAGTTTGACAGATTACCTTCGAGAGAAACCTAAAGTGTGTACTTGCGGAAAATACTGTACATATTGCTTCATATTTGTGTTGAGACGTTAACTAGAACTAGGGTATCTTAAATAAACTACAGCAAGACTTCTCTTGTATGTATGTTAATAGCAACCAAAGTGTATCAGGTTTTTAATTTATATTTTTTTAATTCTCTTTCAGCCATATGTTTCTGACCCACCAATTATAAGAGTCACTCATGGAAGTATTTTCAGTGAAGTTGTTTGTTTCTTCAACCACATAACGCACTCAGTACGACTTTACAACGTTCAGGGTGAGCATGTGTTCCAGCTACTATGAGGTTATGTGAAATTACAGTACCTGCATATATTATATTTATTTTCTTGTGTTATCTTTTACTTTTAATTGTCTCGGGGACCTGCTGGGTGAAATTCAGGGAAAAGTGAGAAGTTCTCTTGATAGGGCACCCATCCTCATACTTACCTTCCCTAATCGATGTTGGCCCTTGGGCTCCATTCGCACACAGCGAACTGAAGCCACGCAAACGGTAACATACGTGCGGCTATTACTATAGCTGGAATGTGCAGAATCCGTCCATAAAATCGTGCTTGGAATATTTTGAGGGACGCGAGGTTTCGTACCGTGCGGCCGCTGCAATAGTCTGAACAATGCACATTGCTATGCATTGTTTTTTATGTTTAGTGCATTTCCGCTTGCGCGAATACTCCAGGAAAACCGCTCATGTGTGAATGGAGCCTAACACAAGGTTAATTGCCTTCTCCCCTTCTGTTGGTTGCAGTGGTTGTGCTTGGTAAAAGGCTACTCAAACCCGAGCACTGCCTACTGGGATGAAGGGGAGAAGGTTGCATGCTCCCCATACCTCAAAATACCAGTTATTTCCAAGGGCTCCAACAAATGAATATAGGAGCATGGCTTAGGCGCATATAAGTGGATGGGGGTGCACCATCAAAGTAACCTGTCACTTTGCCCTGAATAATTGGAGTTTATTTTTTCTTCTATATGTGTAATGCATGTGAAATTTTTTTGTTTTTACATCTTGCTAGCTATACATTAAAATGCAACTCCAAGCCAAAAGTTTTTAGCCTGGTCTAAAATAAAGTGGAGATGGGTTTGAACCTCTGTCATGTTTTATTATGTCCTTTTGTGGGGTGATATTTTCCTCACTTCCTGCACCATAGTTACAGAAAAATATGTGAGAAAGTTTCCTCAAAGTATAGGAGAAATCTCATCTTTAGCACTTCTCTCCAGAATAAGTGTTCCCACCGAAGGAAACCTATGGTTCCTGTATAGATTTCACTAGATCTCTAAGCTCCAGTGGGCTCATGTAGTTTTCATTTTGGCCTCTTGTCTACAGGAAAAACTTGCACTCAGTTTTTAAAATGCACCTGAAAGAACCCAGAAGCACTTTATATTCTTAACATTCTTTGATTTGATTTGAACATGTACTTGTGGCATGATCACTCACATTCATTCACATTGGTGTATACATTGTCTGTGTATTGCTTAAATAGAATAAATGCATGGTATTATATCCATAATTTTTTCAAATATATTTTCATTTTGGGATTGGGTAAATATGAAATAGTGAACATATTTACAAATTGTACATACTGCAATTGTCCACCCCTTTCCTTTTTTCCACTGAGCTGAATTTCCTGCTTTGCTGTAATAACGTGTGTGGTGAACAGGTGTTGCTAGCAGGAAGTGAATTAAACACGTCTGAATGACTCAAAGGAAGAAGCCAGTGCTAGGCTTTCTATTCTGAGACAAAAATACTCTGCAAATTTGGTATCATCTCCGCATTCTGTATTTAATTTGTAAAATAAAGATGATATACAATTATTTTAAAAAATATATAATTTTATCAGCCTGTAAATGTTAAAAGTAAAATTGACAAACTATTATAGGTTCCTTAAAAAAAATCTTGTATACAGCACTTATATAAAAGCTCACTTCTACACAATGCTGTGCTATATACTGTAGGTATATATAGCCAATCTATCACGTTTTTATTACGGTCTGTGTCCTCATTGGGTAGATTCACCCATCTATTTGTACTGCAGGCCATTGTCTCTGGGGAAAAAAAAAAGTCATGGGAAATCCCAAAATTTTGAGTGATCAGTAGAAGAGGTACATTTTAAATCGGCCAGTGGAGACACCTTTTCCTCTAATTGGTAAATTCCCCTGACTTTTTGTAGAGATTTCCTCTCACTTTCTGCTACATCTCCTGAATAGGAAGTGAAAAGAAATTTCCCTAGTGGAACCACTGATAAATGTGCATGTTTTAACCCTTTACTAAGCTATCTGACACAAAAAAACAACTTTGGCTATACAGTGCATACTTTTTTACATCCCTGTTAGCATACATGTAATGCTACTTTAGTACTGTAAGATGCCTAAGACATCAGAAGAGTTGGACATGCATGCAATGCAGACTCTGTAGATGTCTGCTGACTGCAGCATTTATATGAACTTCTCAGCTTATCCTAGTATCCATAACTAAGGAGTTTTCTATTTTTTCAAACTGCATTTTCTCTGACTACTTTTGGTCAGTGACGTTCAATCTCTGTGGAAATAAAACTGCACACACTGCTTCTAAAAACAGCTGGATTGGACAGGAATAATGCATCTATTAGTATCTTCTGTTTTGTAGAACTGATCAAAATTTGACTGTGTATAGTGCAGTTTTAGACTTAAACATGTATTAGAAGAGAAGTAAAAGAATGCTCACTGCAAATTTCAACATCACCCATTTAAATGCATGCCTAATATGCGTTAACTTGGTTATGTGCCTCTTTGTAGATGAAGTCAAACTTTAAAATTGTTATGCTGGCAACTTGGCAATAAAATAACTTAAGAGAATGTGAAAAAGCTTAGAGAAAATCCCTTTATAATCTTTAGTTGTGTAAGAGGAACATAATTATTCATCCCCTGGAACCTGGTATGTTGCCGGCATCAGTAGCTGACTTTAGAGTCATTGTCAACAGGCTTTTTGCATCAGAATTGCTTCTCTCCCCAAACACACTTATGGCAATACAAAAGCAGCTTGAAGTTCAAAAAAAGGTCAACTGCAGGTCAGGTGAATCTGTAATGAATTCTGAAAGATCTCAGAAATGTCTCTAACTGATATCAAAAGCAAGCTGATCGGTATAGCCTAAATAGAGCAGAGAAAGGCCCTCATAGTATTTCTGAGGTATTCTCTGAAACTTTTGGAGCTATGGGGCCATTGAGTGGTACTTCCCAGGACCATCAATTCATAACTAGCAGTTGAAATGCAAAGTGTTCTGAGTGACGCATATCTGTTGGAAATTTTAAAGCATAAGACCACTGATGTTATCCTTGAGTCAACCAAGCTGCCTTGGTATTCTTTCCGTTTTAGAAATCTTTGATAGTGGGCCTTGGTGCAGAAAAAAGGCTCAAGAGGTAGAACGACAGGGCTTGATGTCTACTACCTGCCCCAACCCTTCACATATCTGTTCAATTTCATGTGTGCCGCCTCACTGCCCTCTTGCTTGTTTTTGAACACAACCTTGTCTCTCGATTTTGTACTTTGTCTTGTTTGTTTCAGCTTTTGTCAATATGGGTGCATCTGAGGGCCAAAAACTGGGAGCCATTGTGCAGCAACATCCATCAACCCTTGCAGAGTGTGGTGGTAAATACTGGGGCTCCTTATGTTCTGCACCTTTTTTTAGGGTCTACATTTACCTGGTGATGCCTTTTATCAGCATTAAACATTGGCTAAAAGCATCTGGGGCCACATTTTGAGGTCTTCAAAATCTAACCAGTTACCCACTACTGATCTCTGATGCTTGACTTGGAGAATGGAGAGCAAATCTACGTGATTAGGGCCAGAATTAGAGTTGAAAATAGGGGTAAATATGGGGGTAATGTACATAACTTGAATCTTCATTATATCGTTGGGTTACCATCAAGATATATTTTTATTTTTTTCAGGATTTGAAGGCCAGTCTCCAGAAATAACGAATATTGTGGACATCCGAGGTGAATCAAATCGTGAAATTGTGATGAGAATATCCTCAGACATAAACAGCCAAAATAAGTTTTTCTCTGATCTAAATGGCTACCAGGTATGTTACATTAAAAATAATGAACACCTCAGATTATGAGGTAATGTCATTAAAAAAACACTAAGTAAATATAAATTAAATGATTTTTCAATAAATATATTTACTTATTTGAAAACTTACTTTATTCAAGATGTCTGTCTTAACCGATTCATGACTGAGGCCGTTTTGTTTTTTTTTGCACCCATGTTATATTACACATTTTAGGCCTGAAAATGACTTAAAACCCCCAAACATTATATATTTTCTGAATGCCAAGACCCTATAGAATAAAATGGTGGTAGTTGCAAATTTTTATGTTGCACAATATTAGCGCAACTCCTTATTAAACCCCAACATTTAGTGAAAAATTTAATTAAAAGCTCCAAAACACAACAAAATACCCATTTTTTTAAAGAAATATAAAAGATGAGGTTACAACGAGTAAAACGATACCCAACATGCCCAGGTTACAAATTCTGTGCGTCCGTGAAACGGCAAAAAACTGCAGTACCCCAAAAAGTCCATAGAAGACGCTTTAAAAACCCCCAGAGGTAATCAATTTAGAGATACCCCAAATACTGGCCCTAGAATTATTGCTCTCACTCCGGCATGCGCGGTGATACCCAACATGTGTAGCGCGTTCGTCGTTTTCATACGTAGGCGCACCCGACGCGTGTTTACGTGGCGACGCGCGTGCTCGTGGGGGACTTTTACATTTTTTTATTATTATTAGATTTATTTTATTTTAAAAAACGTTTTGTTTTTTTACTTTGACTGCTATCACATGGGGGGGGGGCTTACAAGCCCCCCCATGTGATAGCAGATGGTGGTGACAGGTACTCTTTAAGGTGATGCTGGGGGTCCAAAAGACCCCCCGTGTCACCTTTACACTGGAAATAAGCTATTGAAGTGCAATCTGCATCGCTCCCGGTCCCATAGAACGGGGAGGGGATCGATGGGTTAATTCTGCTCCCCAAAGCAAAGGGGGAAGGTTCACTCTGTTCTTGATATGAAGATTCTCAGTGGGATCCTGCAGATTCCAAAAGTTCCAAATAGAGTATATCCTATCAGTTACTTCCTCCATTTACCCATGCAATTTACTGGCCTCTGTGGACTTCAAACATGCATACTTGCATATCCATATTTTTCATACTTATAAGCACTACCCAAGTTTTGCTGTGCACACGCAACACTACCATTTTGTCACAATTCCATTCAGCCTGCTCATTACACCTTGGGTCTTCACTAAGGTGCTTGCCCCTGTTTTGGCTCTGCTTAGGTCTCAAGGGATCCCCATAGTGAATCTCCAGAAGTCACTGTAGCAATCCTCTCATCGTTTGGAGTACCTGGGCTTAGTCTTTGACCAGGCGCTGCCCCAAGGTCTTCCTTTCACCGGCGAAGAT
>NW_017306656.1:429462-505181 GCF_000935625.1 Nanorana parkeri | reverse complement strand
CTTGCATATAGTGCAAGTTCCATTTTAAGTATACTTGGGTTTCATACAATTGCTGATGGTATTACATTAATCAAAATCTGCAGCATTGTTACTAAAACATGTTCAAATGATTTTATGCAATTGCATAACACTTTCCCAAGCCAGCAATAATACTGCTGCTGCTAAAATTGACTGCTCATCATATATTTGAACCACCACATGAGACGCAAGTCTCCTGCATTCTTTAGTAGCGTGTTTACTGGAACTAAATGGAAAAACTGATAAAAAGGAAACTTGCCATCTCTAACCACTTTACCTAACCAATTTTTTTGTTTTCATTTTCCTGATGCTGTTAGAATAGTAAAGGTTAATTTACTTAAATCTTATTTACATTTACTTCCTGCTAATTAAATTGGCACTTTGTGAATTAGCAGACCTAAAGCAGGAAAAGTATGTATTCTAATAAATCGTGGGCACTGTATGCTTGTAAGAATGGTGACTTGTCTAATAGCTTGTATGCCTGAAATTTTTGCTGTGTAATAGTTAACATCTTTGGCAAAAAGAAAGGTTTTTAGCAAAGTTGTGCTTTTGCTCTTGCAACATGAAGCAACAGGCTGGCTTTAATGCCGTCTTCACCAGCAGCACATACTCTCAGCCACCAGAAGCCAGACAGGAAGCCCTGTGTGAGCTTAGAGTCACTCTAGTCGGTGCTTACCTGGGACTACGGACTCTCTTCCGATCTCTATGTAATGGTGCTGTGCCAAGCCCCAATGCTGACCCATGGCAGGAAGGGGAGATGGGAGCAAGTGACATGCTCCTTTATACCTAAAAGTTCTTTAGTGGCTAGATGGAGTGGCAGAAAGTGAAGGAAAGGGAGTATGTGCTGCTGAGGAAGGAGGGTTGTAGAAAAAAATACATTTTTAGAAGTAGACCAGCAATGACAGCTCGTCTTTGTCTCTTATGACGGGTCACTTAAAGACTAAGTTAAATCCCTTTCAGACAGATTGCATACAAAATGTTAATCTGGGTTTAAGCATTCACTAACCCTTTACAAATAACAGAAGACTATTTTCTCCATCTTTCGTGATAACTAAATTTTGCTACACATTTGTAGCTTTCTATCTAAATGTTTTCCGCTATTATCTACTAATGAATCTGGAGATCCCAACAGAACAGGCACATTTTTTGCAACAGTTTACTGCATATTATAAGTGTGAATTTAGTTTCAAACTTGGAAATTTGATTTTTTTTTTCTAGTCCTTTGAGGGACACAGTTTGATTATGAAGTAGCCACGTATTCTTATCCTTCCTAAAGGAGAAATGGACACTAGGAACATAGACAACTGAAATACAGCCCTCTTAAGGCTCTACTCCTCGCACCTGTTCAGTTCTGCTTAGTGTCCTTAACACAATGGATAACTAATTTTATTCCTTATTGTTCATTTGATGTGGATGATTTTTCAACAGCTAATGGTAGACTCAGGTTGAATAATTGAAATCCTGTAAGTCTCTCTCTCTCTTTCTCCAGTTAGCCAACAAGCACAGGTTTTTCCACTTGCAAAGAGTGACAAACCTGTGTGTGTCCCAGTAAGCACAATATTCTGCAATTCAATTCAGGTCAATATTTTCTCAGTTAATGGGACCAGAGCTGTGGGTATTTCTTCTCCCATCTCTTAAGACTCACTGTTGTGAGCGACTAGCAGGCTTTATGCTCTGTAAAAAGCTGTGTATGTGGTATTTGCTACAGAAATGGCTGTAGCTGATGGGCCATTTTATGAAAGGGTTAATTTTCCCCTTTTTACTTCTGAGTTTGCATTTTACTTTCTGTTAATTTGCTAGCTGGCCACATAGGAGACCCCTCTTTATTATCTCATGCTGTGTTTTTTTTCTTTGGTCCATTGCCCGGGTGCGGTTTTGCTCAAAACACCATTTGATATTTCCCGCCGTTCTCTATAATCGTCCGTGACCTCTGATGCATTTACTTTTGGGATTAGTGTAGTCTCTTCATTCTGTTTTTTTTTTCAGTATACATGAGGAGACACCTGAGGGCCCATTCACATTTGTGCATTGTAGCTATGCACGCTGAAGTGCAAGTATTGCATCACTGCAAATGTGCATCACTTGCTATATGTGCCGTGAGCTGCTGTGCCTTTCATTGTAAATGTCACCCCAATGCATTTTTCAGTAGAGCCCAATGAACCACAGCACACCACAACCCATATACTATGTATTGTGGGGCACTGTGTTTTTAAAAATGTGTCGGTTATGCTTTTTAATCTGTTGTGGTGCATAGGCAGCCAATTAAAAATGACTTGTGTGCATTACCATGCTGCCTAGTGTGAATGCGACTTGAAACTGTGAAACAAAGCAAAATGTACAGACACTCTCCTGGTGCCAGTCTCTGCTGCAGCCCATCCTTTACTACTTGCACGTCTCAGGACTTTGCAGTATCACCTGGGCCATTATCTCCCTGCATGTTACAATGAGTAGGTACACAGGTGTGCAAGGCTGTGTGAATCCAAAGGCACTGGAGCTGACCTGCTGGTTGGGTCTGTAATTAACCCTTAAACAGTGGGAGTGGTGCATGCCTCCTATTGTTTTTGGGGGGGTTTATTCATGGCCACTGTATGGCAAACTGATAAGTAGAAGCAGGCAGAACCCTCAGACTCCTGGGGCTTTAAGGTGTGGGCAATTCATGTAATAACCCTATGCCTGTTATTTCTGAACACCCCCACCTCCCCCTTCCTTGGGTGCTCTTTTCCCATGCTGCCTCACAGCAGTGGTACTTTCTACTGTTCTGCTAGGATTTATGACTTTGTAATGCGGTTTGTTGTTGCTCCATCTGATCGCATAACATCTGATCGCATAACATCTGATCACATAGTTAAATGGCCTCTGACTCCTTCGTTACCAGAATCTGGCCCACAGAATGCCTTTTATTTTGGATTCTGATAGGCTTCCTCCAGAGCACTCATTGTCCCTCTTTTCTTAGAGGAAGAGAACCCAGAAGCTGAATTTTGTTCAGCAGTGGTTTTCAGCAATACAGAAGGCAACTTTTTCCTTTCTATTTGGCTGTGTGTTCACTAAAATTAGAGAATTTCACCGTTCCTTACTTTACATCTTGTGTCTGTGCTTGGTTCTCATAAACCCAGTCATTATCCTGTTCATCATATCCTATTTCAATGGTTTTATTTGCAAGAATTGGAAACACCCAGACAACTTCTCGATCTGTCTACTCCTTAATGAGATATTCCCTTTAACCCATGATCCCATCTGCACTCAGACTTTGACTGTTCTATATTCCTAGGCTTAAAAGTGAACACAGTAGGAATTGAAGCGTCACACCAATTTAAATAGCCCAGATACAACTATATTCCTCTGAGGTCAGGGTACAATTGAGTGAAATAGCCAACACTTTCTGGGGATTCAAATACTTCTCTTTCATCAGGTTTAAGGTAAAATACAAAGAAACCTTGAGAATACATATAAAAAAACATGATTGCAATAAGATCAAAGCTTGCTTTGTACATCAAAAACGTAGCGCAATAATAAAACACAGATTCATTACCTTGTATCGTGTATATACATTCAAAATAAGTATATGTAAAAATATATAAAAGCATTATTCCTAAATCAACATAAAAGTAGCAATACATCTCTCAAAATGTGAAAAAAGGGCCAACATATTTCAATCTATCAATCAACAATGTTTGAGTAAAGTGTAAAGGTTCAGTTACACATAGAAAAAAAAGGGGGGGGGCATACCTAATCCCTGCAGAGGGATTTCTATTTTGTCATTGCAGAAAGTCCCACAAGAGATTCTTTGGCTTACAGATCCACTATCTCTAAGTGGGCTTGATAGGTTTCTGTGCAAGCCTATAAGTTACAAGATAGTACCTCCTTTTCTTGGGCTTTTGTCGCCATGCCTCGGTGTCACAGATTCTACGTTGCTGTGCCTGCCTCTGCATATACTAGTTTCGTTCTGCATCTACTATTTATTGCCCTTGGTCTCCTTTTGTTTGGTCATTATTGTGGGCTATTTCACCTGTTTTTGATTGTTCCTATACCTAAGTCTGGACTCTTTACCTAGGTTATCATCAGCTGTGTTCCTTAATGTATGCTGGAGAAAATAGGATTTTTATACTCGCCATAAAATAGTCTATTGAGTCTATTGAGGAACGCAGCTTCCTCCCCTTCTATGCTATTATTCTTTATATGGACTGCTTGCTACAATTGAGCAGTTGAGTTTGGATATGTTATAGCCTCAGGGGGGAAGCCCTTCAGTTTTCTATGTGCCTAATATAAATTTCTCCTGAAAGTGATAGTATAACTCTAGCCTAGTCTAACTCTCAACTGTCATCGAGCTGTGTCACTCAATGGTGCCGGAGAAAATAATTTTATGGTGTGTACAAAACTCTTGTCTTTTTATTAAGTTTATGATTGTGGTCCTAATTTTTTACAGATCCAGCCACGCCAAACTTTAAGCAAAGTGCCTCTTCAGGCTAATGTTTATCCAATGAGCACAATGGCTTATATTCAAGACATTTTCAGCCGATTAACTCTGCATGCTGCACAGCCTCTTGGCATTGCCAGTTTGAAAAGTGGTGAGTAGTTAATGTTACTTGACCTATTCCTTACTGCCTGACCTTTATGCTTTGACAATGTTTTTTTCCTAGAGGTGACGTTGGCTAAGGTAATGGTCTTTTTTTAATCGAAAGTAATGTTCATTTAAAATTGTTTTAATGGTACTTCTTGTATTGACAGAAGGTTAATACACACACCCGAGTGCCTCCTAACAGGGCAGATGCATTCAGCTGAGATCCAGTGTTTTTCACTTGCCCCGCCAGGAGCAGGGCAGCCTTTCTCCCCAAAAAGTGCTGCTTCATAGCTTCATAACTTCATGCCATTTCTGGAGATAGGCTATGCTGCATCAAGCAGAACCACATAGTAAAGATCACTGAGGCAAGGCTGAAGGAAGGTAAGTATTTGTCCTAGTGGGATACACTCAGATGGGTGAAAGGATTGTATTAAAAGACCACAGTTATACTTTAAATTATGTATCATGTCTGCAGAATCTAAAAGACCCAGTTTTGGTGTTGGGAGTTTAAAGAGTTTAAAGCCTAATGTTCGTCCCATATATATATATATACACGCACGCACGCTATAACCAATTTCAATGAAGGCCAGCAGACCTAAAACTGTATTTATGGATTGTGGGAGGAAAGTATGGTACTCAGATTGGTAAGTCTAACTCGTACTAGTAGGTTAAATGGCCTCAGGCTGAAGTTGGCTAATAGTTTCAGAAGTTGAAAAAAGGTGCAAGTCCATAAAGTTCCACTTATAGAAAAACTTCCATAAACAAAATTACTTATAGCTGATCCAGAGGACGGCATGATTTTCACAACATCCATTTTGTGAACTGGTGCCCAAAACGAAACTGCATATTCCCCATTTAGGTCTTGCTAATGCTTTGTATAGCGGGAGATTATGGCTCTGAAGTCTGTACCCCTTTTGATACAAGAAAGTACTTTGCTTGTTTTAGAAACTGCAGCTTGGCATTGTATGCTATTAAGTCTATGATCTACCTGAACACCCAGCTCCTTCTAGATCATTGACTCCCCAATTGTATTCTCCCTAGAGTGTATGCATGTTTTGATTACCCAAATGCATAACTTTACATTTATCAAAATGAATCTTCATTTAGTACACAGATGCTTGATTACACAGTGCATTCAGATCTGCTTGTAAGTTGGAGACCTCTTGTAAGGACTGTATTCCGCTACGTAACTTGGTCTCATCTGCAAACACAGAAATGGTACTTTTAATGCCAAACTCTATATAATTTATAATCAGGTTGACTGTAAGGGTCCCAAAACAGAACCTTAGGGTACACCACTAATATCCTTTAGACAATTCAGAATATGAACCAGTAATTACTACTCTGTAAATACGGTCTTCAAGACAGTTTTCTATCCAATAGCAGTCTGTGGTGAACTATGTCAAATGCTTTTGCAAAGTCCAAGTATACTATATCGACAGCCATTCCTTTGTCTTATGTATTGCTTCCGCTTAAAAAGAAAGTGGATTTGTTTGACATCTTCAGTCTTTTGTGAATCCATGCAGACTATCGCTTATAATGTTTTGTAGCAAAACATATCAAACTCTTAAGTATCTTCCCAACTATGGAAGTTAAGCTTACATGTCTGTACCTACTTGGTAGACTTTGAGCCCTTTTTTAAATATAGGTATCACATTGGCCTTGCACCAACCCATTGGTACCAAGTAATAATCGATTATAATCGATTATGTCGATTAGTTGTTGCAGCCCTAAAGCCAGTCATTAAAAATGTAGATACAGTAAAAAATATGGAAATCTAGCTTAATTCTCTGATGAAATGTATGCGTAAGTCATCTGGTCCAGGTGCTTTGTGCACTTTAATTTTGTCTGTCTGTTTCAGGACCATATCATTGTTTATTTTTTATAAAAGCATGTTTTCAGTGTATTTGCCTTCTTTGTTCTCAGTCACTATCTGAGTTCTCTTGTAAGGGACCTACATTACTCAGACATTATCTTTTTACTATTAATATACCTGAAGAATTTTTGGGGGTTTTTCCTGCTCTCTTTTGCAACCGGTCGTTCATTTGGAATCGTTACAAACTTTATTTCCATTTAATGTTATATACTTTGTAACTTTAAGATGACCATGGTTCCTTCCTTTTTTTTATTTTTTAAATGCTGTTTTCCTTGGTTCTTGACAGTGTATGTTGGTATAAATGTATTGGGGAGAGCTAGTTGTAATTTTTTAAGGTCAGGGACTGATGGAAGATATGCATGTTATATGTATGAAGTATTATGTTAAGGAAAGAAATACCTGTTTTGTTTTTTTCTCCTAAATTCCACACTTTCTCAATCTCAAGTTTATGCACTTAATTACCATTTTTCTTTTCCTTTATGAACACTAATCCTTTTGTGCACATAGCCATTTTTTTAGTGGCACAAGGGAGAAATATTTATGTGTGGGTTAAATAGGTTAATGATCACCTCTTGACAAGATTTTGTTTTCTCAGTTTCTGCTGTTCAGTAGTCTTTAATCAATTTGTGATGGATTTGACTGCAGTCATTTGCTTGATGTGTCCCTTACCTCAAATATTTACAGCATGAAAAAGCAATAAAGGCTGTCTACAAATAGCAACTTTCACGTTCAGTGGTTACAGAGCCACCAGACAGCATTGTAGCATGTAAAAAACTACTGCCTGTCTCCTCGCTTTTATAAAATTGTCCAAGAATTAACAGCTTGGTTAACTAGTTTAATCAATGATCATTGTTTCATTTAAAGTTGCATTTCACCTTTTTGCTTTAAGAACCAAAGCTTTTGTCCTCCATTTTCTACTTTCCTAAATTTATTTTTACCTTTTGTTGCTTGGCTGTTAGTACAAGAAGATGCCCGTGTGTGAGAACAGAATTTGATGGGAATAATATCTGTCCACTCACGTCTGAGGGATGCACACAAATTTGGTTGCCAGAGGCTGCATATTTGTTACCCTTCAGTGTATAGATCAACTTTATTGGGTGGGCCTCCCACTGCATAATTTCTGTGCTTTAGTTTTATGTACTGGTATACAGTTTTCCAGAAAAGAGGGTGTTATCATTTTCAAGGGGTTGGAATAAATAAGGGGTATATAATACTCTTTACGTTAAAATATCTTCTAGATGTTTTCCAAAATTGGTGACATTTTCTGTGTGCTACTGATATCTGAAAGTTATTGGCTCGCTAAAAACCAGCCTAGCCCAACAGACATGTCTGCAGAGATGGGATGAATAGCTCTTTCTTCTGAGCTGCTTGCTGTTTCGCTTCTTTTATTTTATTGCAAGCTTCATAATGTACATTAAGCCTGACGTCTCCTATCTGTTTTATGGAGAGAATAAAGGGAGCATAATGTTAAACTGTAATTTAAATGTAATGTTTCCAGACATTTGATTGGGTAAACCATCTCTTCATTTTACTCACAAGGTCAGCTGGAAGTGTTCATGGACCGTCGACTAATGCAGGATGATAATCGTGGTCTTGGGCAAGGTCTTCAAGATAACAAAATCACATTTAATTTATTCAGGATTCTTTTAGAGCAAAGGTCTGGAATACAAGAGGTATGTAAGCATACTTGCCATGCATGTATTCGGTAGCAAAGGGTAATAGAAAGCAAACACTCTTACCCAGTTAGCTTCCCATCTGGTTGCAAGCACTTGCCCAGTTTCCTTCAATTATTTAATTGAGCAGCATTTACCAAATGTGTGCTTTACTTAATTAACTTTTCATATCATAGTTTCACGTTTTCCCAGGTTACAAACTATTAATCTGATCATGAACACCAAATCTATTTCACAGCTTACTTTTTTTCTCGAGTTAACTTTTTTTCCCCACAATGCCAGGTGCACTTTTCAACTTTGGTTTTTGATATTATTGGCACAGCATAGACATTGAATTTGTAGCCAAACAATACTGCTTTCCAAAGCTGATCTATAAAGATTGGACATCTTTATCTTTGTGCACAAAGCAACAAATCTGGATGTCCACATAAAGACTATTCACTGGCGCAGCATTGCAAAGAAATAGGAATTGCACAGTGCAATATGAGTATGCTATTTAATAGGATTCAAATATAATTTAAGAGATTTAGTGATCATTAAGGAACACTATATGGGGGGGAAAAGTGATTTGTGGTGCAGCACTGTTATCATATATTAGAGTGAAAGCAATGCTTAAAGTGAACATAAAATGAGAAAAAGTATGTAAAATGAATCCATCAACAACATGCCACACTGGATCCCCTTATAAGGCTTGAAATGACAATACAGCTAAAGAAAAATCTATCTTATATAATGGTGTAAAGGAACAGAAAACCACTCCAACCAACCCCCTGACATCATTCTCCCACCAAAAACTATTCAAAAACGTTGTAATTCAACATCAGGACAGTGTGTATATCTTTGCCATAACCTTCATAAAGCATATCATAAATACATCAAACATGAGATGGTGAAGATGTTCCAGAAGAGAATAAAAATTAAATGAAATAAAGCCACACTGATCAGATAAATGAATGCCAAAACAAATTAACAGCGGTTGGAAGCATGTACAGCAGCCGGGTGTGATGGCTGCATGTAAAGTAATCTGCAGGTGTGTGGTGAGCACGTTACATGTTTCATCATGTTCTTGGCAAGACCTGATTGGTTGTAGGGAGCTATCACAGGGACTGCGACATTTAATTGTGTGTAATACTATAGACCACATAAAATGATCAGTCTGTCTGCGCAAACGAGGCACTTTAGACGTGTCTGCTGGCGCATGTATAACTGGAATGTTTTTGACATATGTAGTGTCTGATAGCACAAGCATGTGAAGATGCAGTGTGACTAGATAACCATTGATGCCGGCTGCTGTGTTAGTAACATTCCAGTGGTAGGCAATCAATAACTCCATACATAAACATGCCCTTAAAAATGGATATGTAACATAGAGCTTACCTCTCATCTGAAAAACAGGATAGCCCTAGATTTGTGTTGAAGCCCCTGGAATGCAGGGTGTTCAGAGTGCAGAACTTTTTTGCCCTGTCTCCCCCTCTGGGAATGCGTCTGTGTTTGTTCTATTACCATGCGTCTGGTGTCGGTTGCAAAATGTAATGCAACTGGTTTATTTACATCCACGTCTTCCCCCTTTCAACATCTTGCCAATTGCTATGCGAATATCGCTATGATGTTTTTGGAAGCAGCGTTTGAAGGTACCTATCGGTGTGCCCACATAGACCAATGCACAGGGACATTTTAATAAATACATATCTTGTCCTTTTTACCATTATATGGGTCTGTAAAATGTTCCCTGCAAATTATTGCATTACAAATATTACAATGGAAACACCTGTAACATCCTGTCTTATATGATTATATAACACAAATGGTTTCTTGCAATATTTGGATCTTGGGTCTGCCTGTACCAAAAGATATTTGTCATACTGCATTTATACACATTTAAAGGCCAATTTTTTGCAATATTGGATAGGCTCCTGTTCGCCTGAAGAATAGTCAGGTTGTCAACAGTTGCTCTGTGTACATCTCTAGAGGCAATGGTAAATGTCTGCAATTCTCTCAGGCTTGTCTCGTGCAATGAATTGTGTCCCAGGATTCTTATTGAACTTCGCTATGGCCAGAGAGAGTGCTTGGCCAGGGGGTAACCTCTGTCAAGAAATGTATCATGCATCTCTTTTATATGCAACTCTCAAGTATGAACATCGGAGCAGATGTGCATTACCCTGAGGAACTGGGAGACCGGAGGATTGTCACGAAGATGCTGTGGTGTACAATGTTATAGTGTAAAATCATGTTTCTGTCAGTGGGTTTCCTGTAAATGGATGTGGAGATCTGATGATCATGAATGGTAAACCGGACATTCAAGGAAGAAATCTCCCGATTCGATATCTCAGGATTACATTTTTTATGCCAGGCTGTATGTTGTTGAGGAATGTTATAAACTCGTCAAAAACCTGGGTATTGCCATCCAAAAATGTCATCTGTGTACCTCATCCACACCTTCACATGATTAATGTATAGGGCAGATGGGTTTACATGGCACTTTCCCATGAAGCCAACAAATTAGGTGCAGCTGAACTACACATGGCTGTACCTCTAATCTGTTTATACACTGGTTTCTCAAACAAAAACCTGTTATTTTCCAAGATGAATTCCAGACAACAAAGTATGAAAGCAGTTGGAACTTCACGTTTCCTATTAAATGTAAAAAAATATTCAGCAGCAGTAATCCCTGCCGCATTGGGAATGCATGTATATAATGACAAAATATATATCCATCATGGCCAAATGCCAACTATTTTCAAAAGTTCTGAATTAGTTTAATTTCTGTAAAAGATTGTTAGTATCCTTGATATACTAATCACGCACCAGAGGTTGTAGGAAGAAGTCTACGAATTGAGCAAAGTGCTGGGTGATGGATTCAGAGAATGAGACTTTTGGGCAAAAACTGAGTGGATTAGTGCCGTTGTGTATTTTGAGTAAACCATATTCCACTGGGATCCGAGCATGTACAATAAATAAGAAATCGGCAGTGGTCGCAGTGATCCAGTAATTCGGTTTCCCCATATCAATGAAAGCCACTAATCGTGTCCAAATGCTATGCATTTTATCATGCGTAGACAAGTTCGTAGCTGGATTTGTCAGATCAACATTCCTTTTCTGTATTCACTGTAATCCATAACAACAAACGCACCCCCTTATCTGCTGGTTTAATTATAATTGAGTCATCATTCTTGATTGACGACCGTGTGTTGTGATCTTCACTTGACATATTGGTGTAAGATCTAGATTTGTGATTTTAGTATGTGTTCATTTGCACTGTTGGTTTAGCTATACAAGACAGGTTTTTCTTTAGCTGTATTGTCATTCCAAGCCTTTTAAAGGGGACCCTGTGTGTCCCTGAAACGTTGTTCTTTGTTTTGACGTGAAGCGTCCATAAACAGACGTGCTCTTCACTTCAATTTGGTGTGCTGGTGACATTTTTAACAAGTGTTGATGGAGGAGGTCTGCACATTGGTGGAACGTTAAATGCTTACAATTTTACTAATGTCTATCCAAGATAGAGCAACAATGCAGACTCGAAGTTCTCAGATCATTAAGTGCAGCCTTGTTTTGTTGGCTTTATGTTAGCTTTTATGTTAAGGCAGCATAATCAATTTTTGTCTTGTACTACCAGCTCCTCCTGCACTGCAAGGGTCTAACCTTTCATTGGAAGATTTAGCTCCCTTTTGTAGTCTTGTTTTGTTTTTTTTGCAAAAATAAGATGCTCTTGTATAAATTAAGTTGTTGCATCTCAGAAAGTTAATATCACCTTCTCAGGAAACGGTTTGCAAAAGCACACATGACAGATTTTGTGCTTCTATGTAATTGTGTTGCAGATGTAACTTTTTCTTTTCTCTCCATAAAGAGTGAAGACAAAAGAGCTGTCAGTTACCCATCCCTTTTAAGTCATATAACATCAACCATCTTAAACCAACCAATAATATCAATGGCTGCAACAGAGGACACTGGTGCTCCTCCACTACTAGATGCCTTCTCTCCTCTCATGTCTTCAATGCCGTGTGATGTTCACTTAGTTAATTTACGAACTATTCAAGCTAAGGTATGTGGCAAGTCCCACATGATTGGGATGACATTGTGGTGTTGCATTGTTAGTGTGTTGGAATACAAAAAAAGAATGTAAATATATGTGTACACATATACACACACACATATACATACACACACACATACATACACACACACACACACACACTCACACACATATATATATATATATATATATATATATATATACACACACACATATATACAAACACACATACAAACACACACTTTAGAATGTAGCAATGTCTTTGGTGGGAGTTCTAGTTTGCTATACCTGATGTACTCCTGTTGGTGTCCTCTTGAAGAAAATTGAGGTACTCCCTTCTCTCATACTATTCATTTTTTAACCTCTTGAGACATCCGGCTCTTTTCTCTCTAAATCCCCTTAAAACCTAAAAAAATAATGTTTTGCGTTTCGGCAATGTCTGGGTTGCACAGGCTGCATCTTTTAGGTTTTGTAGTCTACCCTGACATATTATACATCATTTGTATTGAAACAGATAGGGGAATTGATTTCATAGCAAATTTGGATACATACATTTTTATTTCTTTGGGTTGTTTTGGGCATATATAGGAAAAAAATTATGATATTTTTTTTTTTTAACATAGTGTTTACATAATTTGTACACCAAAATATAATCAAAGTCCGCTGATTAAAATTAGTATAATTTTGATGTAACACTGCAAAATGATAAAGCTCAAATCGAATGTATGCATTTTACGTTGGGAGTGCTTTTTTTTCCCCTTTGCGACACAGGAGAAAAAAATTGGTTTGTGTAAATTGTTAGCATAACATTAGGATAATAGGTCAGGTTGGCAAGGCTACAAAAAGGGCCAAAGGTGTCTTTTTCACATGTTTGTGATTCACTTCAAGTAGCTGCAGTTTCCTACCGTCATCATTTCCCTGATAGAAACTAGTCTTCTATGCTATGTCAGATCGTTGTACCATTGTAAAGTGGATGCATCCCTTCTGTGGTAGTTGGACCAGTCTCTGGTCAGACTTCAATCTGCTCTCCCAGTTGGGAATTTTTCACAATGTTTCTGCAGTAATATGGCACATCTGGAGGTTTTCTTGGGTGAGGTCTGTTGGAGAGACCTTGGAATGCTGCTTTTTCAAGAGTTAACCCAAAGGAACCACCATAACATTGTTCTAAGAACAGTTCCAAGCTAGCACATACAAATACAATCGCACAAACAGTGTTCAGTATCAAGCATCAGCTGCCGCAAGATCCTGTGTCCTCTCCTCATAGCTTCAGGTATCCTCTTTTGTGCCTAGTCAAACGTGCCCTACCTGTATTTTAACATAAACCTCTTGGCAGATTTCCTCAAACATTCTGTAAAGGGTATTTGATCCCAATACCCTACCCCAATCCCAACAATGACATTTTCTTATTTGATCTATTTTGATGTTATGCTACTGAATGCATTTTATACCTGTTTAACCACTTTTCTACCACCATACGTTTTTAAGCAGCAAATTTGGATACTGTTTCCCTACCACCATTTTAAAACCTCACTGAAGAAAAGACCCGAGGACAGCCATTCTGCCCGTCAATCGCTGTCTACTGAACTAATCCATGTGGCTCAGTACCATGTGATCGCTCTGATGACCAATCACATCGATCACATGCTAGTGTTTACATGTTTGATCCCTCGCCTTCATCTTACAACAGAGGAAGGAGAGAAATCATAGTAATTTATGAATGGGAAATGAGTGGGTCAGGAGCAGCTGTGGATCCATTTATTTACTTTCAATGACTGTGTGGTCCTTTCTTTTTTTAACCCTTTCACCGCCTCTCCTACACATCTGATGTTTTAACCTGTCTGTGATCTGCATATTAACCTTTTACCTCTCTTATGTTGCACGTCTGTCCATTAACCTTCTCATCATCATCTTACTGTATGTCACGTTCATTAAACCCCTTCACCTTTTGATCTTTGTGTATAATCTGTACAATAATGTATCTAGTGCACCCATACCAAGTTCCATGTTTTAACCCCCGCTAAATTCAAGCATATTTCTTAATTTCCAATTAATATAAAATAAAATCACCTTGGGGAGTCTTCTTTCCAAAATTGTGTCAGTGTGCGGTTTTTGCACTGCCCTTGCATTTTTATTTTAACAGAAAATTAGATTTTTTTTTTCAAAATGTTTTTTTGTCTTTTTTCCTTTATGTGGTTATTAAATACCATCAAAAGAAAGCTCTGTCTAAAAAAGAAAGTATAAAATATATTTGTGTATAGTGTTGCAAGACTGAGAAATGATCAAAGTATCACAGTGCTAGAAAGCAAAACTAAAAAAAAATGGCCTGAAGGTGTAATACAAGTTGGTACTCAAATGATAATGCAAAAAATAACTGTTGATGCCATCAAATCTTTAGTTGATCATTTCCTGCACACTCTACCTGTGCTGTATTGTTATCAGTTACACTGTTGCCAGCTATCTCTGAGGACTACAGAACCCATCTTCTCTGTTTTGGAGAGGTGGTTAATTGTCCCATCTTGGTGTGACAACACTGCTTCTCTATAGCGTACATTATGGCGCATGAGGGTTGTCAACCTAGGACAGCAAGTGTGTTACTGTTGACAAAAAAGCCGGAAAACACATGCAGCCACCATATCTAAGGATGGGTAAACTGAAGAATATGAAATGCTTGTTCTGAAGGTTCTTTACCTTCCTGATTATTACCTGCAGGATTTACTACCCGCAGGCTTTATCTACTGAACTACTTTCCTTGTTATAACAGGATTATCCTACACCTCAGTCTGGGCTTTTTTTTTTTTTTTTTTTTTAGCTAAAGGATTTTTCACAGTCTTATAGATTTAAGAAGTTCTTCCTTTTTAAAAACGAATTATTTGGATGAAAAGGTTTACACGTGTTTGTCTTTCCTTAGAGGGTGTGTTATATTCTCTAGTGCTGCCCTTGCAGAGTAAAGTACTTTTACCCCAATTACTGTAAGTTACGATCCGCTAAATAAGCGTTCACACCTACAAGTATATGATTGAGGATTCAATCATGAGATTTTTTAGCTCAACACAATAACAGAAATGTATTGGTATATGATATTAAGACTTAAATACAGCAAACCAACAATCTATTTAACTACAAAACACAAAAGATTTAAGCATGCAAAATACATACCTTGATATAAAAGAGACAAACGATAGACATACATTTAAGTGGGGAGGGAGTACAGGTATATATACCAGTTAATTGTCACATGAGGGCCCCATTCTGGTGGTCTAAAAAGACTTGCTTTTTTCCAAAGCCTACCATGATATATCTCTGGTGTTCATAGGGAAGCATTGAGGGCCATCAATTGGTGGCCTTCCAATACTTAATCTAATCAAATTAGAATCCTCCTCTAAGGATTGGATACTTCCAAATACTCTTTGTTAGAACTTCCAACCCCTTTCTATTCAAATCTTTAATTGCACTCTATGGTATTCAACTTTTATGCTGGGAAAATTCCAGGTGGTCAGGTGACCCCAGGCTAACCCATGGTCATGATTTTATGTAAACCAGGGCAGACAATCTAGTTGTTTGCTACATACAAGGATCTTTTGAAGGTCTTAGCCAGAGACAAAATTAAAGTATGTACCTATTGTGAGAATCAAGGGTCTCGGCTCCGAAGTGTTCATGGATCTTATGGTCTTTTGTCTTGACCATTTACCATTAACAGGCTATGCCTGGACAGAGTCCTAATTATATTTAAAATCCCCATGTAATCAATTCCTCAAGGAGTAAAAACAATCTTCCTTACTTCAATCAGTCACCCAACATAGAATATGTTTAATTACAAAAATGATATACATATGTTCATGGAGATTTGATATAAATCTCATAAGGTAACAGTGTACAGGGAGCCCAAGCATCGGTTTGGTATTCTGACAGTGCCCGTCACCACCATCAAAATGTACACAGCGGGAGATTTGTTCATCCACACTGTGTAGCGTGGATGGAGGAATGGAGGAATCCGTCGTATTTTTTTACATTAAAAAAAGTGTGTATCCAGCTTTAGTCTTGCAAGGTTAATCAGTTGTTATTAATCTTGCAGGACAGCAGTCTTCCCTACCTTACAATCTGTATATCGTTTTTTTTTTTTTATACTTTTATTTGGCTTTCTTCTAATCCTGACCGGTTTTTGCAAGCTAATCCTTTGCAAGCGAATCCTTTCCTGGTTTGGTGTTGTGTTTTTTCTTGTTGCTGTTAGGTGAGTTACTAATCAAGATCTTGCTCCTATTTGTAAACGTCCAGAAATTATACTGGCAGCATCATTTTCTTAGGCTGACACAATTTCAGACAGTTCATATCCACATATGAATAACGTGCTACCCTGCTGTATTCTGAATCCATGACCACCATATATACGGCTCTGTGTAGTTAAATACAGGTGGACAGTTTTAAATTTAGCACTAAGGCATAGAATTGTTTAGATTTGTATAAATTATGCAGATGAATTAGTTATACTTTTCCAAAATGTAATTTGTTAGGATTTTTCCCAAAAAGTTGGGACGCTTTGTAAAATCTACGAAAAACAGAATGCAGTGATCTGCAAATCTCATAAACCCATATTTTATTCACAATAGAAAACAAACGTATGACATTTTTAAACTGAGAAAATTGTACCATTTAAAAAAAAAAAACATAAAATATAAGGTAATTTGAAGATGATGGAGGCAACACTTCTCAATTTGGGAAAGAGCAACAAAAACCTGGCAAAGTAAGTGGTACTAACAGGGAAGAGCTGTAAGAATATTTTGCAACTAATTAGGTTAACTAGAAATAGGTCAGTAACAGGATTTTGGTATAAAAAGAGCATATTGGAGAGTCCGTGTGTCTCAGAAGTAGAAATAGGCAGAGGTTCACTAATCTATATGAAAACTGTGTGTAAAAATTGTTGACTAATTTCAGAATGTTCCTCAACGTAAAATTGCAGACTTTAAATATATCATCATTTCTAGTACATAATATCAAAAGATTTAGAGAATCTGGAGAAATCCAGAAACACAAGCCCGAAACACAATATTAGATGCCCATGATCTTCGGGTCCTTAGACTGCAACACAGTTTGTCGTGCCATTCAAAAAGTGAAAGCTCTATCATGCAAAGAAGCAATATCTGAACATGATCAAGAAACGCCACCGTCCTTCTGTGGGCCGAAAACTGTTCTATGGTCAGACGAATCGAAATTTGACATTCTTTTTGGCAAACATGGTGTGTATGGAATGGGCAGCTTGCACGTCTGGAAAGGAACCATCAATGCTGAAATATACAGTATATCCAGGTTTTAGAGCAGCTTATGCTCCCATCCAGACCACATCTTTTTCAGCGAAGGCCTTTTATATTTCAGTAGGACAATACTAAACTGCATACTTTATCTATGAAAAGGGCATGGCTTCATAGTAGAAAAGTCCGGGTGCTCGACCAGCCTGCCTGCAGTCCAGGCCAATTGAAGATATTTGGCACATATTGAAACCTAAAATACGGCAAAGAATACCTAGGACTGTTGAGCAGCTAGAATCCTATATCAGGCAAGAATGGGCCAACATTCCTCTCCCTAAACTCCAGCAACTGGTCATCTCAGTTCCCAGACATTTACAGAGTGTTGTTAAAAGAAGAGGGGATGCTACACCTTGGTAAACATGGCCCTGTCCCAAGTTTTTTTGAGAACTTTTGCTTTCATCAATTTCAAAATTACTTTATTTTTTCTTTATGGTAAATGTTCTCAGTTTTAAGAGGTTTGTTTTCTATTGTGAATAAAATATGGGTGTATGAGATTTGCAAATCATTGCATTCTGGTTTTCTTAAGATTTTACAGTGTCCTAACTTTTTGGAATTGAGGGTTTAAATAAAAATGAATGTCACCGATTTGTCAAAAGACTATTTCTAAAATTGCTAACATCTTTATGCTTGCATTTAGGTGGGACCATCAGAGGAGGCGGCGCTAATTCTGCATAGGAAAGGATTTGACTGCAAGTTTACAAATAAAGACCTTGGGCTCTTCTGCTCTACATCTCAGGGAAAGGTATTTCACTTCAGGAAATAGTACTCGTTACCTTATTGTGAATTAAGCAAACATTTGATAACTCAGCTCTTGTTAACTCCAAGCTAGCTAGTCAAACCATTGGAATATTGCTACTTGTAGCTGAGCCACAACATTCTTAAAATACATTTTATAAATTCACGCAGGAAATGCTATCCTATGACTTCTGATGGAGAGCTGCAGTGGGAAGAGTGGTTTCAGGCAGTGATCACCTGTTTTCTCACTGCTGCTTTGTTTTAGATGTCAGGTTTATTTTCAGACGTCTGATCCCTTTATATCAAATGTTTTAAATGGGAAAATTATTTATTTTGACTTTGATCACTTTTACATTTTTTTTTAGGGGAATAAGAACAATAAGTAGGATAGCAGAACTGTAACAAAAAGCAATGCTGTCCACCACATTTTTTGAGGGTTGTGATCCTCCTAACTGTATATAGTTTTAGAGAACCGGACAATCCTGATCAGCAAACACGTCTGTATATAGAATTATGCCACTATAACAAAACAGTTGAGGGCTGTGACCCTAACTTAGTGACGATCAAAAATATTGGCAAAAACTGATTGTGCGTTTCTTTTATGTTTTCAGATTTCAGTTTATGAACTTTTCAGTGGATTCAAAGTTGAAAGTCTCAAATCATCAACCTTATCTTTAATGCATACATCTCTAGATGCTCTAAACTTAAGTACGGTCACCATGAGCCCCATGGACATTAGCACATTTCGAGTAAAACTGAGATGAACTTTGCTGTAAGCAACAACCTTATCTCTTGTGTTTTACATGCAATAAAGAAGCACATTGCTATACCAGCTTCTGGACACTGTGAGGATTTGATTTCAACATTTTCTGTTGACAACACCTCCAAGAAAAGCCATTTTTAGCCACCTTCACCCAGTATATGAAGTACAAATTTTGGATTTTCCTTTTCTTTTAGAAAACCTAAACTTCTAGATTCTTTAAATGATGGGGTTTTCTTTTTCTCTGTAAATTCTAAAGTCAAGTATTAAGATGGTAAAATTACACTTTATAAATTGTATTCTGTCAAGTGAAGAAAACACTTGAAACAAACAATTTACAATGTGAGAATCACAGAATTAATATGTAATATGATGCAAAGAACATGTGCTGAGACACTGAAGGCTGACTGAAGCAGGTTAAAGACAAGGTTTGTCAGTTACCAGTTAGTAGTATGTTGCCAACAGCTGTTGAATATGGTGGCCTCCAAAACCATATTGTCCTCACAGTTTTAACTGTATTTGGTCAGCTCTCCATCCTTCTACACTTCCAGCGTTCACGCTCAGTATTATTTTGTCACAACTTCCTTTGTGGATGGCTGTTTATTATTGCTGTTTACCTCTGTTGGCACTGTGTGCTAATAAAATGGGTATAGCAATAAAAAGTTAACCATAAGTTAACTTTCACAGTTAAGTAGTCTATATATTAGTGCCAGTAAGATTGGCCCCACAATTAAACAGTTGTTGGCAAATGTAGTAGAACTGATGATCCAACATATTTGTATTGGAAGTGCTTAAAGACAGTGTTAGATGGGTAATTCTACATAATTTGGGTGACATTTATCAATTCTGTTACACAGCAAAGCAATGCTAAACCACAGCAGTGAGACAGATTTTTATAGTCAGCTTCATTCATAAATTCCTCATCCTGCTGCAAAAGTAGCATGATGACCGAATAAAACCTGCCCCTGACCACTTCTTAATTGTGGGTCTCTTAAGTGTAAATCTGTCTCGACGCCAGTGGGAAATCTTCAGAATACCTTTGACACTTTCTTTCCAGAGTTTTAGGCACATGGGTAACACATAATTATCCCACAGACTCTGCAGACAAGCAACCTGACTTGCATTTAATTATGTTTCTAATTTGCTTCATAAATGTCCCTCGTTGTGTTTCTTTTTTGGCAATCAAGCTTTCAACCACATTCGTTTCATAGACTGTTGATGCAGTGATACAAAGGGTGGACATACGGTGTTGTATTAAAACGACAACATGTAAATTTGCCCATCTAACATTGCTACCAGAGCTGTTAATCATAGTAGATCAAACGTACTTGATCAGTTTGAATTAATAATTCTGTAAATGTAATTTTGCACAATTGAGATGACAATTTGATGCAAAAGTATTACTTTAGCAGGATGTATTTCAAAGAGTACAGGTCACAAATGGTTATTCATGATAATATTGTTCTGTGCCAAATGTTAAACATGACAGCCTTGCCTCTCCGTGATAGCTATTTGTCCTTTATTTTCCACTTTCCACTTAAAAGGAGGGTGTTCCTATAGAGGCTGTCCTATCTCTTGTCTCTGCTCATGCAGATAGCAAATACTTCAAAAATGATAACAAAGGTGCTGCCAGTGTTATATACAAGAAAACTTGCATCAGTGATTTTTATTCAGTTTCACTTTAAAATCATAAAAAATAAATCAAAATCCATAGTGAATGATTACTAAACAGGCGGAACAAACGACATACAGTGGTATAAGCTGCAAAGTAGCGTATAGCAGTGAAAATTCTTGTATGATTGCACAATGTTTTAATTATTTGCAGTTAGCATCATTACTATATGCTACTTGTGTAGGTCACACAATAACAAGCCAATTGTTCCATCTATTTGGTGATCAAACAGTAATGTAATGTTGTAGGGAACAACTTAAAATGGCCTGTATAGCATGGCTTTGGTAGTTTTACCACCCTTAAGCTGTCTGAAGAGAATCTGTTTCAGAATTGAGCTGAGGTTGAAGACTCAACTCCTTGAGGGCTTACCTTCTCACACTGGGCAGACACTTGTGCTCTGAGAGGTAATAATTAAGGGTAAACTGTTATTCCTGAGAGGTAACGTTGCACAATAAAAACACATTTAAAGTGAAGATTACATTTTTTTATGACATTCTTTTTCCTGATTTTCTTTAAAGTGATGACTAAATAATCATAATGCATTTTTACCATTGCAATTTATTTTAAAAAATTGGTTATATCATTTTGTTTATTGGGATGCCTGTAGTCAGTAGTTATAACCTGTAGAGGAAGACTTTATTGGAAACAGGTTTAACCAAAAATAAGTGTATCATAGCAACCTTTTAAGAAAATTAAGTTTAATTATGATGGCCTATGAAGTTTTGGGGTTCATTGTATTATGTGCAATCTGACATTTTCACTTTTTTATGTTTAGTGATAAATTGTATTACCTGAAAATTTGGGATTGGTGCAATTTTTACCATTGCTTTGCAACTTGGAGGTGATTTAGATGTTCAAAAATCTGGTTATGGATTATTGTTTATCTGCTTCCTAAATAACCATATTAAAAACAATGTGCCTTATTTTTTACATTTCTTACAATTTTAATGACCATTCTGTTTTGAGGAGTTGGTTTCTTGTTTTGTTTTTTTGTTTGTTTGTTTTTCTCGTCTGAAACCTTAACTCTAGGCTGAATGTGTGCTTGTGTTACCATGACATTGTGGCAAACTGAATGTACGTAACTACCATTTTTACACCACCACTTTAACTAAACAAATTCCTTTATGTACATTTGCTAGTGCCAAGGAATATTATTTCTTCAAATTAACAGCTGCCATAAGTTTATCTGTGCCACACCAGTGGCAGGCCCCTGTCGACTCGCATGCTGCTGTGAACAACAGATTCCATCATGCCTAAACAGCAACAAACAGCTTCCTAAATTCTGTATTCTTGTATTTATTACATTTCCCCTCAATGGGCTAGACCTAGTTCGCATACAGCTATTGTATTTGCATAAAAAGTTGACACAATCATTTTAGTTAAGTAATTCCAAATAAAGGTATTTTCTTTTTACATAAGACCAATTTAGCTGAAAATCTCTTTTGATCATCACTTAATTCATAAGGTCACTTATATGGACTGCCATATGCTTATACCATATTTGAAAAAAAAAAAGTATTCTCCATATATTGCGCTAAAAAAACTTATCTACTTGACTTTTTTCATGTAGTTTCATTAATTGAGCTTTTTATCAGTACCCGCATGTTTTTTTTTTCTGATTTTGATTAAATTAATTTGACATGCTATATTTGCTTCCCAATAATGTGGACTTTGTTTTATTTTCTTTCTTGACTATACCTTTTTTGTTTCAGATTTGCTCTGTCTGATAGCCCAGACCCAACCTTTTTGTTAAGCTAACTGCTTCCTTTTAAAAAAAAAAATTGTAAACCACCAGCCTTAAAGCTGATCTTTCACCCCACTATTAATGGAAAGGCAAAACCAAGGCATTTATTTAAATAAAGTGCTTACACCTATCAGATCCCTGCCTACCAGGTCTTTAGCCTATAAGCTGGTGATATAGTCCCTTTCCACAGCCTTCTAGGAAGGGTACATCAACGTTTAAAGGGAGGTTTTGGAAATATAAACATTGTTTTAATGAGATTTTAATTGTTTGTATGTACGTACAATCAAAACCTTGCCAGATTTTGCTATTATATGCCTGAGATCTGTTTTCAGGCTCTGATTACTTAGATTTTGCAGAAGGATTTGGAAAGCCACTGACTGTCATAAGCGACCAAGGCTTATTGCACAAAGAGGGAAGTAGAGGAGTTGAAAAAAGTGCTCTGTGTGCAATAACGGCTTTAGGGTTAAGGTGATGCAGAAAGGTGATTAGTAACATTTGTGGTGAAAGGTCCACTTAAATGTTTGGTGATGTTATAAAGAGTAAAAGTATAAAACAATCAATCATATAACAAATTTATAAAGAATACATTACTTATAGTATAGTAAAAAAAAAAAAAAAAGACTATTAATGGGACATTTCACCCAACATATCTGTTATAGATATGAAGTCTGGGGGGGTTAATTAACTTGCAGTCTTCTTGCATTTCTTGTGGATTCCAGTGGCAGACCCATCATGAGCACAGTTTGTGGCTCCCTTTCCACTTACCATGGAGTCTAATCATGATGATTTTTGTCCATCTAGTTGCATTCTCTATCAAATAAGATCAATAAAAAAATCCAGCAGGGAATGTGGACACACTCTTTAGTTATGGTAGATGTGAAGAGACCGGTATTGAAAGATGAGTTTTGGGTGAATTGACTTGTGAATGGATTATGACTCTTGTGGCTCTGTAATTTGTTTTTGCTTTTATAACAAATGAACAAATCACCTAAAACTTTATTTGTCTTACCACTTGTATGCCCTTTTTAAGGGAATGCCACACAACTCCTACATGCCATAACTGCAAGTATTAAAAATATTTTGAATGTTCTTTTTTTCTTAAGAATTGATCACTCTCGCTGTTTTGTCTGATTTTGTATATTTTTGTCTCAAAATTTCTTGAAATTGATTAAAGCTTTTGATAATTTCTCTAATGTTTTTACAAATAAAATGGGAGCTGTAAAATATTAAAATTATCTTTAATAAAAGCTTGTCCTTGTTTATTGACTGGATTATATTTAGGGATGAATCTTTGGTTGCTATTTTTTATTAAAAAACAGGTAATTATGACTAATTAAAAAAAAAAATTCTTGCTCAGACTTAGGGGAAATGTATAATGTGATTTGTATTTAGTTTCTGCCTTAATTTCGTTCTAATATATTTTTTTTTTTTACAAATATGAATGTTGCATATGAATATTTTTCACTTGTGGTAAATATTGTGTTTAGGCTTATCAAAGCACTACTCTTCATAGCACAGTTTCTTATTGTGGCTGGTAGACTGAATAGCCTTTAATTGAGCCAGATGAGAGTTAAGGTGCCCACACACCTTGCGATAATCGTACGATGATCGCGGGAAATCCCGCGATCATACGATTATTGTAAGGTGTGTGGAAGCCGTGCGACCTCTACTACTGTAAGGTCGCACGACTTTTATCTTACGAACATGTTCGAAAAAACCCGCCGACAAACGTACGATTTTCGACGGGTATGTAGCATGTTCGGAAGATAAAAGCTGGACAGTTCGGCATTGCGGTCATCGGAAGCCCGCCCCTCAGTGGGGCGGGCTTGCGATCATCGCAAGTACGATCTGCCTGTCCAAGATGGGCAGATTGTACGTTTTTTTTTAATTACTTACAACCATCGTAAGACAAAAGTCTTGCGATGGTTGTAAGGTGTGTGCCCAGCCTTAGCCTTCTCCTGATTTTGATTGCCTTTTTTTGCCTCGTGTGGATTTTGGATTTTAGACCCGCAAACATTGTTTTACTTTTAGGAATGCCCAGTATTTTCCACAACATAAATGCTGTTGAAAAATGTACTAAAGTGGTTTTAAACTCTCAAACTTTTTTCAATAATTAATCCACATCAAACAAATATACATTGCACCGCAAGTATTTCTATACATTTTTGCCCAAGCACCCCGAGTCATCATGTTTACTAACAGCTAGCTCTAACTTTCTCAGCTCAGCTTCCCCAAATTTCCTGTCCATTGCAGGGAACAGAGCAGTCTCCTGTAGTTGTCCATCCTACTAGCTTGGAGAAAGGAGGAGTGAGTAGAGCAAGGAGCAGGGGAGTGGCTTGCCTTGCTGTTCCTGTGGGTTTTATACACACAAAGCTGGCTCCATAGAACCCTGGAAGGAAAAGGATACCAGGGCCGGTGCTTAGGGTACCAGCTGATTCTGCAAGCTATAACTTCTGTACATGAAAGAGCAGCATCCATTGTAAATGATTTAATCCGCGTTTGACATAGCAAAAAACATTATCACTTTAAATGCTTTGTGAAATAATAATTTTATACAAGTGAAATGAAAAATAACTGTACATAAAATTGATCAAAACTAATTTTTTTCCAATTTTATTATAAGCAATTTTTCATCCCTTTAAAATACATGTAGTGGAATCGGTGAGGCTGTCCAGAACTCTGCTTTTCATTGAGGTTCTCCAAATTTAAAATGACAAGTATAGGTTTCTGTGTAGATTGTGTGCATTGTCACATGTGGCTGCTATGTTCACTAGAATCTCCCAGAAGCAGGATGTGCTTCTGAGAGACTTGCTTCGTATCCTGTTATAGGTATTTAGAATATGCCATGTGATGCAACAGTGCTATGGGATTTCATTTTTATCCACCAGCTGAAAAGTAGCAATGCAGGCAGTGGTCTGTGGGAGGGGTTCAGGAAAACATGTTTTGCCCACTCAGTAACACCCACGACATGCTCTATAAAGCAAGATTATGACATACCAGTGGATATGTTACTGTCAAGAGCCCTTAGCAACAGCTGCCTTCATTCTTGAGTGGGTAATGTTTTTGCTCTGATCAGGGGAGAGGGAAGTTTGAGTGGGAGAGGCTTGAGGTTGTTTGAATCCGACAGTGCTGGGCTGTGAGAAGAAAAGGCACACTGCTACCTAATCCAGGCTGAGAAAGAACTGAGTCCCCTACCCTGGGGGAATACCGTACCATTTGCCTGGTTCCTCTAGGGGATCTATATCAATCCTAATGGAAAATATATAGAAGAATAAATACACCCCTGGTTCTGATGTGATTTATTTATGGAATTCTGGGAAGAATAAGATTCTTTATTCCTGTTCACAAGTACTGATAATTTAAGTTTGAAACTTACTTTGCATATCCACATGTGTGGACAATCCTGTAATTCCAAAGCACCATAAAACGATCCTGTGTGAAGATGGGATAGGTACCGGTAACTGAAATCGGATAGGGGGCAAAGAGCTTTAAGGCTGTCGGGCCAACAACCTGCATTGCCATATTCTGATCTCTGCTCTTTGCGGTTCTTTGTCTAGTAATATCTACAAACATTGCCAGCATTCAAACCTTGATGGTGGGGAAGGTTCTGAGCCCCCCAAATGCTTTAGCTTTATCCTTGGTAAAATACTTTTACTGCACTTTTTAGGTTTGTGGCACACTCATTCTTTTACATACTTTCTAGTAATAACAATGGTACAGAGGTCCTCAGTCTTTATAATGTTACTTTAAAATGTTGTTTTTTTTGCAGTTTGAAGAGATTTCCCATAACTTTCTGACCTGGCCAGACTGCAAAAAGAAGAAATACCTGATAGGGGGTTCCATTCCTTCACATCCTCTTTAAAGCATGTTCTAAATGTTCACAGATCCCAATCATTCAGTCCTCTCCTACCAAACCATTTGACGCTGGAATAAACAAATGTCTTATGGTCTCAATGAGTACTAAGCTGGCAAGGCGTATTAAAAGGTAATACGTCTACATTTGACAAATGGAGAGTTGCTTTAAGTTAGTGCAGCTTTAACTTAGGTCCTGGGCTTTTCTGGCTTTCTTATGATACTATATATGGTCTATGGATCATTCTTTGATTTGTTTTCCACTTTATCAAAAGTCTGTTCTACAGAGAAGCACCCTGCAGGACAATTATTTTAGTTACCTTTCATCCCCCTCCAAAAATGTTTGCACATGTTAACCAAAGAATTTCATGTCTTAAAAAAGTCGTAGCCATACCACAAAACACCATACCATGGATTTAGTACAGATTAACTGTTCAGATGGCCATGGACTCTGGAGAGGGGTTGGGCATGCAGAAAAAAAAATCTGAATGCGGTCTGGTGTCTGAGTGAAGCCCTGCACTTGAATGACTGTTTTACATTTAGGCCTGAGGAGAAAATTGGGACAAGGCATGTTGCAGATTAGGGATGAGCCGAACACCTTTGTGTTTGGTTCTAATTCGAACTTTCGAACATGGAAAAAGTTATAATTCGAACTTAGAACTCAATGCAAGTCTATGGGGGTACAACTCAGAAAATTTTAATGTCCCAATTTTGAAGCCTTATATGCAATTTATTGGCCATAACAAGTGTATGGGGATCCGGGTATTGCCTCGGGGGACATGTATAAATGAAAAAAACACTTTTAAAAAATAAAGTTTTTAAAGGAGCAGTGATTTAACATCACTTATACAGTACATTTTTTGGGGGGGGGAAAAAGTGTTTCCTACGTTATGTTATAAAACATTTATTAAATTATTCTTACCCATATTTGTGGTAAAATATAAAAGGCGGGGTCACGTCGGGTAAATAGACACCAAACATATTAAGCCTTAAAATTGCGTGCGCCTGCAAAATCGCAAAAAATTACACTGAAAATTGTCCATAGGTGACGCTTTAAACACTTTTATAGTTTATCAGTTTAGTGTTATCGGTGATTAATGGCCCTAAAATTATTGCTCACACTCCGACGTTCGCGTTATATGTGCATGTGCATATGTTAACATGTGCGGCACAATTGGCGCAATCGTCGTTTTCGCTGGTAGGCGCACTCAACGCATGTTTGCGTGTATGTGGGGGGGCCTAAAAAAAAATGTTGTGCTTTTTTTTATATGCTTTAATTTTATACATTTTTTTACACAACTTTATTGCTATAACATAGGGGCTAGAGAGGAGATCAAAGGGAGATCGTGTACCCGATCTCCTGTCACAGAGCAGGCGTGCCGGTCCCGGGCCGCACCGAGAACAGCGTATCTCCGGACCAGCAAGGCAGTGACAGCTGCTCCTATACAAGCGGTCGGGCGTTTCTCTTGAATGTAAAGCGGTCGGGCGCCCGATCTCTTGAATGTAAAGCTCCCAGCTGGCCATTTAATTACAACGGCCAGGCGGGAAGCTACTTGTCAGGCTCCGTAGTCCCCCCATCACAGACAAGAGGACGAGCGGATTTTTAAAGCCCTGTCCATTGCTCTCTAATGTAACTGAGATGGCCAGATATGCCCCCTCCCATGCTCCTCAATCTAAGTCTGTGTGATGATGCTGAGGGTTGTGGCTGTTACTAAGCTCTGATAGCACAAGGGCTGGAAGAGCATTTGTACTGCAATAAATAGGTGCTTTAAAGAACTACAGGAAAAAAAATGTTTTAACCTTTGCACAGCGCTCGCTGGTTACTATTTAAGCCAACGCACGCTGTCACTTGTCCGGCGCTGGCAGGACGAGAGGACATGTTATTTTTCAAGCCCTGTAAATTATGGTAAAAGAAGTATGTGGGGGGATGCTCAATGGGGACAGTATGGAGTCCATACTGTCCCCATTGAGCATCCCCCACATCATTTTTTACTATAATTTACAGGGCTTGAAAAATAACTTGTCCTCTCATCACGTCAGTGCCAGACAAGTGACAGCGTGTGCCGGTTTAAATCTTAACCAGAACGCGCTGTGCAAGGGTTAATACATTTTTTTAGTTTGGAGTACTATGGAGGCAGGAGGGCACACAGATGTCACACACAGTCACAGATACTACTATCAGTATATCACTCCCCTTCTTTTCCATCACTTCTGTACTGTATCATATAGTGATGAAGAAGGGGAGTGATATACTGACAGTACAGTGACACACAGCACAGCACCTGCAGGTGTCTGCATCTCTGTCGGGCTGTGTCGTATCCCGTCCCGATTCCTGCCATGGAGCCACCTCACGTGTCTGGACCTCGGGACCCCCTTCAGTCTCCTCACGGCCACACCTCCCTTGCTGCTGCGCCAGGCAGACTGCTGGGTAATGCAGTCCCCTGGCCGGCGACAGCTCTCCTGCTCCTCAGTTCGCCACACTTTTCTTTCGGCCGCGCTGACCTCCCCCAACAGCGATCCCAGAAGCCCCCGGCTGTTGATAATACAAAGTAAATACTGTATAATGAATGTAAAACTCTACATATACAGAAGTCTATTATAACTCTCTATAACTCTGATATAACTATGTATAACTTTCTATCAATCTGCTGTCACTAACTATATTAGAACCTTCTCTCTCTCCATCTCCTACAACACACTACATAGGGCCGTGGTGTCAGCAGCCTTATATAATGTGCTGCAGTGACCTAGCTGTGAGACATGGTTGGGCAGAGTCATCATAGTATTTGATAAGGATTTCACCAGCACACCAAAGTAATGTTGAAATCAGCAAACGTCCATTTATTTATTAAGAAATGCTATCCCTCAGGCAATAACTCTTGGGGCCTCACAGGGTCCCTTCATTAGGCTCAGAGATGATGATTTATGTATTATGACACCTCGGCTCCCAGACCCAAATGGCATTCAGGAGCTCAAGAATACCAGTCGAGTCTGGGAGCTCAGGTGTCAAATTCTAAAGCTGAGGCTCCCAGACTCGATGGCATTTGGGAGCTCATGAGCATGCATGAAAGGGGATACCTAGATGCACATAACTCCACCTGCCTGCAGACCACCACAACCACCGGTGCCACAAGGTGTTTTTCCAGGCTAGACACCCTCCCCATGTCGAGGGTATGTGGCCTGGTATGGTGCAGGGTGGGGGGGAATCGCCCCCCTCTTTCCTGCCCTGGGGTCCCCCTGAAAATATCTACCAGATCTAGAGGGTTTGGTATTACTTTTTTTGGGGGGGAAAGAAATTCAGATGCATCCGAAATTTTCGTTGTCATTTTTATGTCATGTATTTGTTTTGTCATGTTGTATGTCATTTGGAAATTTCAATTTGGAATGAAACGAATCACACATGTCTAATCCCCATGTTGAAAGGACAAGGGCTCCATACCCCCTTTATAAAAAGTATTAGTAATATTAGTAAACCTGTTTGAAAACTAGATGCTTTGGCAAACTGCATATTATTTATTGCTTCTAATATATGCAAGTGAGTGATACACTGGCTTGCAATATAAAGTTCTCTCTCAGGTCCGCTCCTCTGTGACTGATGTCTGGCAGTGGGCAGAGCGTTAGCTAGTCTGCTATTGGCTATTTCCATTTTAAATAGCCAATAGCAGGCTTTGTTTATTTCTGCCCACTGCCTGTTGGCCGACTCTGGAATGACTTAGTGGGACTTTTCCTAAAATTGTTTTAAAAAAAAGGAATTGTGAGAAAAACTTGTTTGTGTTCTTTGTTTAACTAAATCATTTTTTTTTCTAAGGTGTGTTGTGTTTATGTACATTTTATTTAACCCTTTAGTAAATGAGTAGGGGTATAAGTGCCCCTTAATCTTTCACAAAAGGGTGGCATCTGGATGACCCCTTTTTGAAAGGGGGTATCCAGATACAGCTGGTCCCCCTGACTGCAGACCTCCACAACCACTGGGCCAGGGTTGTGGGGAAGAGGCCCTTGTCCTCATCGGCATGGGGACAAGGTACTTTTCTAGGGCCCCCCCCCTGGAAATGCACTCTCCTAATGCCAAGGGGGCTGGTATGGTGGAGGGAGCAGGGATGCTCACTCATTTTGGATACAAGTCAGAGAAGCCAGAGAGCTGTAAATAACAGATCTCCCGCTTGTTGTGTTTCCTTCCGAATGAAATTCAGATGTATCCGAATTTTGTTATCAAACATTCAGATTTGTTATTTTCATCATTCGGAAATTTGGATGCATCAGAATGTCCGGATTTACAGAAATTCTTATGAATTTCAATTTGTAACAAAACTAATCACACATGTCTAATGTACATATTAACTTCTATAAGACCACATTTTCTAAGCAGATGTCTAGATGACCCTGTAAGGGTGCTTTTTATGTTCATGTACATTCATTTTAATTTAACATTTGAATCTGATTAACCATTGTAATTAAACAGCCGTTCAGGAGGTTTTTTTTTTTATGTGAGCGGGAGTTTTTAGACGTCCTTGTCTGTCCTGTTCGTGCGCGCTGCTGGGTGAAAACTGCTAAAATTGTAAACAGCCAGCAATGGCTGTTTACATACAAGTGGTCCGGTAACTGTAGAGCCGATGGATCACTTGTATTATGCATGTGGGTGTGCGCACCCCCTCCACTGCTGCCGCTGATCCCGAGCTCCGGTGTGCCAGGAGCAGGCCCAGGACCCACACGGCAGCTCTGTCACCGGAGATCAGAGGGAGTTCATCACACAATTACCCTCTGATCTCTCCTCTGTTCTCAGAATGCAGGAAGTGATGTATATTACATCACTTCTGCATTCAGCTGTCATTCTCCGGTTTCTGTAGCTGGAGAAGCAGATCTCTCCATCAGCTTCTTGGGGGGGTCCCTAGGTGACGTTAGGGGTCTTGGAGAACATTGTGGTCTCCATAAAGAAGACTTGTCTGTGTAAATTGGCTATCACATAGGGGGCTCTGTAGCCCCCTTTGTGATAACTTTATTGCTAAGGGAAAAAAAGTTTTTAAAAAAAGTGAAAGTCAAAATACAAAACCATGTTTTAAAGTCACACATGACAATTGTGCCCATTCGCCGCAAATGTTACATATCACTGCGAATCTCGGAGCATGAGCAATAATTTTAGGGCCATCAGTCACTGTTAACACTAAACTGATAAACGGTGAAAGCTTTTAAGGCATCTTCTATGGCCAATTTTGGGGTATGGTGTTTTTTGCGATCTCGTGGGTGCACAGTTCTCGTGGGTGACATGTTTCATGTCTATTTACCTGATGTGACCCCATATTTTATATTTGGGTAAGAATAAAAAAATTTAACATAACGTAGGGCAAACAGGTTGTTTTGTTTTTGTACTTTTTTCATTATATAGTAAAAAATAAAACCCCGCATTGGTGATTAAATATCACCAAAAGAAAGCTCCATCTGTCCTCAAATGGTATCAAATTAATTTCAGTACAGCATTGCATGACGGAATAAATGTCAGTCAAAGTAACGCAGGGCTGAGTACTGGAAAATGGCCTGGCCAGGAAGGGGGGGTGTAAACACCTGGTTAAATGTGCAGTTAACCCTTTACACACCAAATGTCAGCTGCCACCACGTGTGTTAACGAACACACAAACCGATCCCAGCAACAGCTGTGACAATTCAATAAAGTTACACAAAGCCTATGATACCAATGTCCTCTCAGACCGGAATATGACAGGTTTCACTATACAGTAGTGTTCTTCACAGAGGCAAGGATACTTTAAGTTCTTGTTTAGAACTTAGTGATAAGCTTAACAATTTTTAAGATCGTCCTTTAATAAAAGAAACGGTGCAGGAAAAATATTCTGACTCCGATTGTTGTATTAGCGATTTATCCCTTGCTGAGACCTCTATGCCTGGCCTGTATAAGCAGATATAATAATCACGGACAATCCTTATCAGATAGCTGAACTTACCAAATAACTTTTCATTGAAATGCGTTATTGCATGCAGCAGGTTACAGCAGACAACAGGATACAGCAGATGATTGAACAGATGGTATTTGAAGATTTAGGATGATAATGTTTCCAAGCTAGCATGTACATGTGGCGGTTGTTGGCAGCCATGACACTAAACGACTAGTTGGAGAAGAAGGGTGGAACATTACACACAAGGGGAGGAAATGCAGAAAAACATGGTGCAATAACCAAAACACCCACAAGATGGCAGTATATTAACCAGCTATACAACCAACTATAATACATGACTCAAGGAAAATTAACTATGTAAATTCTCACTTTACATTAATATGAATATTAACTGTGGCTATGCACTGTGTCACATTTTTACAACTGTGTCACAGCACAAAAAATATGCTAAAAAATACATTAATAAAGAGAGACAAAATATATAACAACAGTGAAATAAAAAGAGAGTGCTTAACAGTCCTGGGTTTATGAGTTCTGACAGAGTCCAGTTCAATAAACAAAAGATGGGACTGAATGGCTCTTCTCCAAGCAAGGCTTGCACAGAAGATTTCCAGATGTTAAAGGGGAACTCTTCTGGGGTGTTTTGACTTCTTGATGTTGCAGGAGTCCCTCTTCTTGATGTTAAAACAAGAGCCTTGCCAAGGAGGTTAAATGTTACTTATCAGGCCTGGGACCATCATAATTGGCCCGTTCTTGGTACGTATGATGAAACCCAGCTATGTGTGCAATTCATTTTACAATATCACTGTCCAATTCCAAGTTATGATATTGGGTTGATATTGGAACTCCGTTTTATGACTTAAGGGTGACTCTGAGGTCACCTGGGTCATTATCCTTATCAGGCCTGTGTGTTTATCTAAAGGCTGCATTTGCTCTAAACTCGGCACAAGAGAATTTCATATTTAATATTATTATGCTCAAACCTCATTATTGTCACACTGACTATGTATATTTTTTAGGTAGCCATTTTTTCCACCTTAATAATAAAATAGAAATAAAGAAAAAGAACAACGAAACCAAAAGCACAACTCTTTGCACCCTTTAAAAACACTTAACACTTTTGCTGCCAGGGATGTATGTACTAGTTGCAGTACTAAGTACTAAGGCAGCGCACCCATGTAAACTGATTCCTGGCTACTATAGCAGCCAGGAGTCAGTTTACTTATATTTGACTCGTGGCTACATTCTCTAAATGATTTATAGCCACCTGATAACTTCCAGCAGCCCTGCAGCATGCCCCAGCAGCCACCACACCATGCTTCCTTGGCTCTGCTGCCCCCGTGCTGTCCCTCCTCCAAACTGCCCATGGAGCGTGTTAGCAGTTGCAGAGGAAGGAGATCAGCATATTCCCTCTCCATTCAAAGAACTCGGAAGTGATGTGGATTTTCTGATTTCCAGAAACATTTCCTATGAACACTTTTGGTACCAAAGTTTTTCGCTGTAAGAATTTGTTTTACATGTTTGGTATCTGTTTACTCAACGCAACTTCATATTTTATATTTTACTAAACAATTGGGTATAATATTGTGTTTCTTTGCACTAAAATTCATTAGGATGCATTGTTTCCTGAAAAATTAGATATGATAAACTGCTGCACTAATATTTTGTGGCATAAAACATTTTATTTTCTAGAGTCTTTGCTTCCAGAAAACATAATTTTGTGGGTCTTAAGCAATGTTCTTGGATTTTTAAGCAATAAAACATTTTTTTCAACTTTTCATCTGCCATTTTGATTATGTTAATAGATCCTGCACCCCAATCGGCAGCCCACCCCCCTCCCACCATGCTTATTGGATGACTAGATCACTGGGAGTCTCAGGGGAGAACACAATTTTGTAAAATGTCGTTGCCAAGAGGTTTCTGCAGTGGTTCTGTAATCAATCCAAATCATATTTTTGTGTAATTTTGTCCAAAAGCCGGACAGTTTTTTTCATATGAATCAGGACCATGTTTTCCAACATCCCTGCCCTTTTCAGGGTTGCAGATGGGGACAGTTGTTTCCAGAGAATTTATTTTTGTATAAGGAAAGAAAATGATTACCTGTACATTTCTGCCGATTTGTACTCATTAACTGTTCAATAGATTACAGTACCATAAATAGGAGCAATGAAGATTTAGGAAGATAATGTGCTAGTGGATCAATATTTGTTCATGCATTGCTTTTTAACCCCTTCATGACTGAGCTTGTTTTTGGTTTCTGTTCGTAAATGACTGACACACTTTTGACATTTTTGCTGTGTGATTCTTCCACGTCAGTAATATACTTTTTTACAAAGTGCACCCACACATATTATATATTGTTTTTTAGAGGACAGATAGGGCTATATATTTATATCACATATGTGTGTCTAACGCCTCACTTAGGACAAATAAAATATAAAAAAAGAGGAAAAACGTAAAAAAACGTTTTGATTTGTAGTATTTTTTTAACAAAACCAGCACAGCTAAAAAAAAATGCAATACATACATTCATTTATTTGTACCTTATTTTTAATTTTTTTTACACTTTTATTTTTTATTTTTTTTTACACTTTTCCCTTTTTTTTTTTTTTTTACACTTTTCACTTTTTTTAAACTTACAAATTTTATTTTATTTATTTAATTATATCAAGCAGTCATTGTGAATTAATCTCACTATTACTGCTTGATAAATTAATACATTTTTGGTTATTATCAGGCTGCTTCAAACTTCAGAACAGCCGATAATAAGTTAGTGACACTGATCCTGCAGCAGTTCAGGATTCAGCTGTCACTAAATGTTTCAGGATTGTTGCAACAATGATCAGCAAACAAACATTCTGCTTTCAGGAATAGATACATTGTAGGAATAGACACATTATGTATCTATTCATGAAAGAAAAAAAAAAGCCAGTATAGCTTGAGAGAGATATCTCTCGATCTATACGAGCTGTCAGAATGCCGGCAAAAGCCGACATGTGTGTCCGCTTTGCTGTGACTCTCAGACACCCGATATTAAGGTATCGGGTGTCTGAAAAAGGTTAACCCTTTCAGTAATGGATCTCTAGATAGTTAGACATCTATTACTGAAAGGTAACCGCTGATTCTCAGCGGTTAGCAGCCTTCTAGTGCAGCAAATAACTCGTCACGTACAGTGTACGTGACGAGTCATTTGGTCCCTTTGTGGCTGGAAGTACAGTGTACGTCTCTCGTCACGAAGGGGTTAAATACTAATCTGTGTCCCACTGAGTTACAAAACACTCACTTGACAAAAGCTTTATTTTGTTCTGCAGTACTTAGTGTTTAATGTTCATTAATTTCTTATTACAGCATTGCTTCCACTGTTCTTTTATTGTCAATTTAGTCCTTTATTTAAATACCACAGGTTCCTGTGTGCTAAAAATAAGCAACAATAACATAAAGGAATAGTGCTTGATTATAAGAAGACAAGCAATACACAATATTTCCCTGAATAGAATGTGCACCAGACACAATGTGGTAATGCCAACAGTTAATATATTGTTACATCAATGAGATAAACAAAACAAAAAACATGCGTCAAAATAAATAAACAATGAAATCATTATTAGTCATGGGATATATATATTATTAGAACTGATGTATATAGTAGATCAGATCTGTATAATTGTTGATGTACTGTTGTACTGTTCAAAGCACACTAACATGTAACTAACATTTTGTTGAGCTATGCATCATAAACTTTTGACCTTTTGAAATATTTTTTTTCTTTTTTGCATCACAGGGCTGCTAATCTCCTGACTCCACTTCCTGTCTACATGCACTCCAGCGATCAATGCATGACATTTCTCACAGTGGGTTTCCTGTTGGTGCCATCAGTGGACAATGTCTGCATAATGTGTGTTCAAACAGACACTTGTCATCTCCATCAAATGCTCATATAGCAAGGTGAAAATGCAGGAGCCTAATTGGGTGATTGAGAGCTTTGTCACTCAATAAGTGACCAAGAACCTTCAAGGCAGCATCACCAGATATTATTTTAATGTAAGCTGCAGGTATAGAAATATTGACATTTGAGTTTTGAAATTACAATTACACGTTAAAGCTAATATGAAATTTAAGTGATTGGGTTTACATATATTCAAAATTGAAAAGAAAAACTATGCAGTACATCTCTTAATGCATATTTCCCCATGTTTTATCCCTTTAAAGACTCTGCATTTACAAACAAAAACCTGCTGATATGCCAGGAATGCACTAAGCTCTTAATTTCCAATTGTGGCCTGACAGCATTTTGTAGACTGAGTGCTGTCAGCTCTACCCAGTGCTTTTTGCTAAACTAATCAACCACTCCCAGTCTCAGATCTCTACAACATAAAGGCTATTCATTGTGCAGCCCAAGATAAGAACTAGAAGATATCACAAGACAGTTCTGAATTTCTGACATCTTCAACGGGTTATTTTGCACTTCACAAACAGATATAACAAAATGCTTCAGGTGGTAACAGGCCAGAAGGGAGCAAATAATAGAGGTTCATTGTTAGAGTGTACATACACTTCAGCTATAAAGTGATCTTACTGCTCATGTTGTAATCTACGACACCTCATGGAACCAGTAGCATCATATTGTTGGTGTGTGTAGGATGTGGGTTTATTCTGTTCACCCAAATTAAATTAGCCCACAACAGATAGGTTTTTATTTTGTGACTTTATTTGTCTGGGGCTCAGCTTTAATAAAATTGATATGGAGCCCCTAACCTGATAAAATGTTGACTGGGGGCTTATGAAACATAAGTAGAGAACAAAGTGCAGAAACCCACAGTGATCAATGAAATGCTATTGGTAGCATTGAGATACCACACCTTCCATCTTTTTGTTGCTCTTTCCAGACTTCATGGTGATGAGCACTAGGAAAGTCAATGGTCAAAAATATGTTTTTAAAATGCAGTTTTGGTGCAGTGATGCCTTTTAACTGCACACAAACTGCTGCATGCAGAAGATTGGGAGTACACCACCATGGATGCGGTTGCTGAAGTGTGAATGGATTTGTTCCCAACTATGGACAAGAATTTATATGTGCTTTTCCAAGTGGTAAAGAGCTATGGAAAGCACATAGGTTGGCTAACCCTACCCATACTGTCAAATCATTGCTTTGATAATGACATCCTAATGCTTGCACTACTGAATCCAGGAACTTGGAGGTATGCCATAGAGTGGATGTTTGACTGTAAATTAATTGATGATTATTTACTATTTGCTATTGATTTACAATTCCCCATAAAGAAACTTCAGGCCATGTGAATATATATGCCTGTGGCATCCTGCTGTTGGAAACAGGATGGCTAGCGTATAGAATAAATAAACGAGTAAGGCAGTTTACAGTCTCACTTTTTATGCTGGTAATAAAATGTGAACAGCTGCCCTGACAATCATTGAAATATCACTGCTTGATAAATGTACAGCACTAACGGTCATCATTTTAATGATGTGAACTGTAATTTTCCTTCTGGCAGGGGAATAGGCAAGTTCAAGAAAACATATGCATGAAACAAACCATTAGGGGAGTCTAATTAGAACAGAGTAAGACCTTCCTGTGAAGTCAGGGAAAATGAAAAAAATACAGCGTGTTGTGTTTTAAGGAAGAAAACCTACAATTCAAGTTATCACTATGGACAAGAACTATTAATATATTATATATTTGGGTATCCAAAAAATTTGATATTTGACTTTGTATGCTATGATGCCAAGTATGCTTACAAGTGACTGTATTTGGAGGCATCAGCTCCTTTGGAAACAAACATTCAGGCACTTTTGATGACCCCCCCCCCATACAGCATGCCTATGTACTATTCCATGCCTATCCAATGACCATTATTAGCAGTGCAGTATGGCACTGGGTTATTTTTTTTTATTCCTGAAGTTTAGACTTAAAGGAGAACTATGGGGTTCTATCTTTTTTTTATTAATGCATTCCTTAGGCTAAATAAGTAAATAATGTAATTTACTCTAATTAGCCAAAATGCCCAGTAAGGCTGTAAAACCTTATTTATGTTGGTGGGCGGGGCTAAGCACCGCAATGAGAAGACATCCCGACGTATCTGACGGGATCCTCCCCACTGATGACTGACAGTGATTCTTGAGAGCTGCTGCGCGTCCACGAATATATGGACATGCGCAGCAGCTTTCTCCTTACCTGCACGTCCCCGTGTGCAGCTCCTTCCCCCCCCTCTCTCTTTCTCCCTGCTGACACTGACATACTAAAATGATCGTGGATTGCTGATGACAGAGGGGAAGGAGCTCTCTCTCTTCAGCATTTACTACAAATGGGAAAGTCCATATATGGTAAATGATGTCACTGGAGATCCCTGCTGATCGGATAGAACCCCATAGTTCTCCTTTAAACACACTGGCATGACAGACAGACAACAGGCAACTAGCATTTTAGGAGATCAAAATGTTAGTCTTCATATTTCTTTAATGACAGGTTTCCCTACTAGGTTCATACAGCACCAACAATGGGATCCTATGACACTTCATTTATGTCTGCTCCAGTTTTCAGCTCCTCCATAGCATAACTGTACTCCACAGCACAAATGAGATGACTTTCAACATGTCATTAATCTTATAAAAATACCACCCCAAATGTATGAAGTATCCTCATTACCTGACCAGCTATAACTGTACCCATTTGGTGTCAGAATAACATCTATATACAGTAGAGATTATAAAATGCAATTTTCTGCCTACAAATAAATGGAACATAATCTTTTCCATTTTACTGTTCAGTCAGGATATCCTATTTCTTTATTTCTAAAGCTATTTGTGGTTTTGCAAAACAGCAACATACTTTTCCATGTAAAAGGAGGTAATCCTGCTTCTGAAATCTTCTGAAAGAACACTTCTGGACAGCCCAGCCTTTATCCACCCCTTTAAAGACAGAACACTGACCAACAAAATGCCAATTAAATTGAAGCAGGACTGCCAAGAAAGCCCTCAAATTGACTGCAATTTATTCAGAGATACATTGCTTCTGGAAAGACTGTTAAATAAACAGCATTGAAGGAAAACTCTACTGTAACTTCGAAGGTTTTTCTTTTCCTTAGTCGAGTTGAAAACCTCTTTATGATACCCCAATATGGACCATCTTGGGCTCTTATGGCATGGATCTCCTGCCATAAGACCCAGCCTTCTTTGATGTTAAAACTATCAGTTCCCCAATGGAATGCACAGGGGGCTTATATAAAATGGTTATTCACCTTCTTTAAAAAACTGTGATAGGTCTGAAATATTAATTCTGACATAAGTACAGTGGTACCTCTGTTCACGAATGCTTCTGTTGGCGAACAATTAGGTTCTCGAACAGGAAGTTCAGCAAAATGTTGCCTCCGTTTGCGAACTCTGCTTCGGGTGACGAACACAACCGCAGCCATTTTCCCTGCTCTGGCACATGGTCATGGCTTCCTCTAGTCGAGATCACAGTTTGTTTCAGTTCACGACCAAATCGGGTCGCGACCAGAATCGCGGAACGAATTAAGTTTACAAACCGAGGTACCACTGTACATGAGACCAGGCACCAAGAGGCGCCCTCATGTACCTCTTTCTTTCTTCTTCTATGGTTTCAGCTCTGCCACAGTCCCCTTGCAGTGTATTATATGAACCTTTTGATATTATTATATTTTTTCTACATATGAAAGAATAGGGCTCCAGGGACACTGTTTCCCTTTGCTCCATGTTACAACTGCACTATCACTAGGGATTGGCTACTAGTTATTTCACATAGTAATCAAGTCTTTTGCATAGTCTCCGACTATAGTTTTACACCAGTACTTAAGTGGAAATAAATACTTATATCAAGCTTCTACAATATTAAGAAGAAGAATCTTGACAAAGGGGAAATCCCTGAAATTTCACCATGGCTGCATGTGTAAACTGGTAGGAGACACTTTGCAATCCACTTGGCAATGTGGATGCCACCAGTTGCATTCTTTCGAGCGGGTCTGTATTATATGCCAATCCCAGCATCCACCTACTATTGGACTGCTAACCCCACTGCTAATCATGGTGAATGCGTGAACCTGGAGCAGAGGATGTTTTCAGGGTGACTGAAAATCACTCCAGCTCAGTTTGTGAGTGCAGTTTATTACTTTACACTACTTAACATGATTAATTTGTTCATTAAATCACACACGGTTTGGTGCGCTCTCTCTTTTATTTCAAATCAATTTTCAATAACTCTCTCCTATCCTTAAAACAGAATTGAAATGCCTTTTTGGTCTCACAGTATCTTTTGCCATAGCATCCAAGTATGTACTGCATATTTGCAGATTATGTAACACTTGCCTTGCAATGGACCCTCCACAAGCGATGTTCCTTGTCACTCCTTTGCCAGTGCTTCTATCTTCTCTATATTCAGGGCCAGAGTCTTCAGGCATCTTGATTGGCTGAACTGGGATGATTTAACTCTTGTGCATTTATGTGACGCCAGGCTCTTACTCCTGACACTTTGCAGATGCCAGAGCTATACACTATGCTGTTCATGTGCAGCTTTCAGTGTACAATTTTTAAAAAAGTCAAAGCAGGTGGGAAAACATATTTTATGGCAAAAAAGACTAAACCCAACTCCTGGTCCAAAATCCTCCCCCGTTATCTCTCCCCGTACCCCTTAGAGCAGCGCTGTTCTCTCTATACATGCCTTAAATTGGGACTTGGGAGGCAAGAGAGAGAGCAGAATGTAGTCTGAACATAGATTTGAAGGGCAAATATGGGGAAAGTAGACTGCTGTCTGAACATAAACTTGGGGTCAAGAGATAGATGAGGCCCAGTGGTGTCTGATTATAGACTTGGGGGGCAAGAAATAGAAGAGGCATATTGGTGTCTGAATATAAATTAGGGTGACAAGAGATAGAGGAGGCAGAATAGGGTCTGAACATACAGTACATAGGCTTGTGGGAGGTGAACATTGGAACATTATGTAACATTGGAAGAGGAAAACAAAGTTTCAATCCATTTTAACCCCTTCGTGACGGGAGACGTACACTGTACGTCCAGCCACAAAGGGACCAAATGACTCGTCACGTACACTGTACGTGACGAGTTATTTGCTGCACTAGAAGGCTGCTAACCGCTGAGAATCAGCGGTTACCTTTCAGTAATAGATGTCTAACTATCTAGAGATCCATTACTGAAAGGGTTAACCTTTTTCAGACACCCGATACCTTAATATCGGGTGTCTGAGAGTCACAGCAAAGCAGAGACACATGTCGGCTTTTGCCGGCATTCTGACAGCTCGTATAGATCGAGAGATATCTCTCTCAAGCTATACTGGCTTTTTTTTTTTTAATCTTTTGACTTTCAAGAATAGATACAAAATGTTATGTATTAGACACATAATGTATCTATTCTTGAAAGTAGAATGTTTAAGTTTTCTGAAACATTCACTGACAGCTGAATCCTGAACTGCTGCAGGATCAGTGTCACTAACTTATTATCGGCTGTTCTGAAGTTTGAAGCAGCCTGATAATAAAAAAAATGTATTAATTTATCAAGCAGTAATAGTGAGATTAATTCACAATGACTGCCTGATATAATTAAATAAATAAAATTTGTCAGTATAAAAAAAGTGAAAAGTGTAAATAAATTAAAAAAAATAGTGAAAAGTGTAAAAAAATTAAAAATAAGGGACAAATAAATGAATGTATGTATTGCATTTTTTTTTTAGCTGTGCTGGTTTTGTTAAAAAAAAATACTACAAATCAAAACTGGGAAAAAAAGTTTTTTTTTACGTTTTTTCCTCTTTTTTTAATTTGTATTTGTCCTAAGTGAGGCGTTAGACACACATATGTGATATCTGTTGTTGTTAGGGAGATAGAAAAAAAGTATTCTGTTCAAGACAGATGTAAATCTTCGCTTAATGACAATACAAAGTATTGTGTATCATAAACAGCTGCCTTTTTTGGGTACAGATTACCAGTTTTCACCATTTGTTACATCTCATTATTGCTGATCACCTGCATTCTATTTGCAGCAACTTTTTGTCCACATGCAGTCACTCCAGTGTTAGCTGCATGGCTTTTCTCGTGGTGGGTCTTCAAGTACTCATGTAGTGAAATTACTGCAGATTGAAACATATTAATAAAATACTATTAAACTTACATTCCATGTTAAAGCTTACATTAGCAATGATTATCATCCTCTGGACATGTTCTGAAACATTCATGGTGCCTCATGATATCATTTGCTCCTGGCCGATGCCTGTCTCCCTAAATTCACATTTTATAGTGGCCTCTCAGGATACTACTTTGTTTGCTGGAAAGTCATATAAACATACTGTATTTTACAGTGAGCAGAATATTAGTCTGGGGTTCAAAGGAAGAATGAGATACACTGTTGAATATTTTCCATCTGTATACATACACTATATTGCCAAAAGTATTGGGACGCCTGCCATTACACGCACATGAACTTTAATGACATCCCAGTCTTAGTCCGTAGGGTTCAATATTGAGTTGGCCCACCCTTTGCCGCTATAACAGCTTCAACTCTTCTGGGAAGGCGTCCACAAGGTTTAGAAGTGTGTGTATGGGAATGTTTGACCATTCTTCCAGAAGCGCATTTGTGAGGTGAGGTACTGACTTTGTAGGAAAAGGCCTGCCTCACACTCTCTGCTCTAATTATCCCAAAGGTGCTCTATCGGGTTGAGGACAGGACTGTGCAGGCCAGTCAAGTTCCTCCACCCCAAATTCGCTCATCCATGTATTTATGGACCTTGCTTTGTGCACTGGTGCGCAGTCATATTGGAACAGGAAAGGGCCATCCCCAAACTGTTCCCACAAAGTTGGGAGCATGAAATTGTCCAAAATGTCTTGGTATGCTGATGCCTTAAGAGTTCCCTTCACTGGAACTAAGGGGCCAAGCCCAACCCCTGAAAAACAACCCCACACCATAATACCCCCTACCCCAAACTTTACACTGGGCACAATGCAGTGCGGCAAGTACTGTTTGTGACGGACCGCCTGGTACCCCTGACTGGATACCTCCGTCAGAAAACAGCTTCCTCTCTGCTGGAACCCGAATTCCAGTGTCATCAGCCCAAACCTGCCTAATTATTGGACAGAACCAATATATTAGGACAGAACGCTAAACCACTCAATCATTAGACAACACCAATGTTGAGGTGGAAACCAAGATCTGCTTTATTGAAGGAAGCACACAGAGTTTATAGCTGACAGGATCAGATTAGAGTGCAGTGTGTCCCCTCCCCCAGGCAGCTAGGTGCCACATTAGAAGTCTTTTAAACACAGACACTCTTTGGGATGAATGTCCTTAATTAGAGAGGAGCTTAATCCCATAATTGCAAACAATGGTCACTCCAGACTCTGCCTTTAGAAGAATGGTTCACATCAAATAGTGACAAGTTATCTCTCTAGATGAAACATTAAACTGGAAACACACAGCACACAAAGTTCTCTGGGGTAATAAATCTTTGCAGCCCTAGGCCCATAGTTAGTAGGAAGGAGGCTAGCCCTCAGGCTCCTCCAGCAGCCCTGGTGACGGTTCAGTCCGTCACACTGTTCTCCTGGCAACCGCCAAACCCAGACACGTTTATTGGATTGCCAGACAGAGAAGTATGATTTGTCACTCCAGAGAACACGTCTCCACTTCTCTAGAGTCCAGTGGTGGCATGCTTTACACCACTACATCCAACGCTTTGCATTGCACTTGGTGATGTAAAGCTTGGATGCAGCTGCTTGGCCTTGGAAACCCATTCCATGAAGCTCTCTATGCACTGTTGTTGTGCCAATCTGAAGGCCACACGAAGTTTGAAGGTCTGTAGCTATTGAGTCTGCAGACAGTTGGTATGCGCTGACCCCACTCTGTCATGTGGCCTACCACTTCGTGGCTGAGTTGCTGTTGTTCCCAGTTGCTTTCACTTTGTTATAATACCACTAACAGTTGACCGTAGAATATTTAGTAGCAAGGAAGTTTCACGGAACATCTGAATCCAATGATTTGGAGGGGTGTCCCAATACTTTTGACAATACAGTGTATATCTGTTACCTCTACGTATAGTACATCTTATTCCATAAAGAACTTTGTTTTTTTCACATCAGAAAAATATGTGTTCTACCAATGGATTTAGGTTATTTTTGCAAGTTGAACAGCTTGTGTCCAAAGAAAGCAATCAAAGCTTTCCCACAATAACTAATATAGATAGCTCTCAAGGGCAACTAGATAAACTGAAACTTGCAAACCAATAGCTAATTTATTTAGAGGCTTATGTAGAACAGCAAGTTTGTTCTTTATTGAAAGTTTACACCCTAGAGATGTTTAGCATGTATTGATCCTGATATGCAAAAATGTGTTTGATCTTGAGCAGAGACATCGCTGGTAATTCAGCTTTAATCATTTTTTATTCAAATGCTTTATTTGTTATGTGTTTGGTGTTTTTTTTCTGAATTTATACAGCATCTCAGTTTTCAAGTTTCACTGCTTTTATTTTTTGTATTTTTTCTTGGTATGCATCAGATGAAAATGACTGCATCTGTCAAACTGGACAAATGATTTCATATTTAATACAATTTCTTACCATTTTTGTCCTACATTTACACTATTTTTTAATGTGATTTGAATTTAATTAAGTTAAGGGAGAAGGTTACTGTTCATAAAAAGATCTCTAATACATCATGTTATGTTGTTAATTTCAGACCTACAATCAAAGTTGAGTTTGTCAATCCCTTGCCTTGGTCTACTAGATATAGTACAAGAATTTCATCAAGCTAACTCTCAGATTTCTATGTCTTTCTTTATGAATATATTTATATCCTATAGACCAATCATACAGTACGTTTTAAATTGACTACTAAAACACATTTATTACATAATGCATAAATTCTGTTACCTACTTAGTAACTGCCCATTAAAGCTTATAGAATCTCTACACTTTAGTTGTCACAAAAGTGCAGCCTTACCTCTCAGGGTGTGTTCTGTTATTCACTTATCTCCCTGTTAGAGTAGAAATGTCAGCCCAGTGTTAGGATTAGGGTTGCACAGATACCAAGTACAGTACTCGGTACAAGTACGAGCTCCAAGACTACACTAGAGAAAAATTCAAAAATTAGGAGGCAGCTGTCATTTGTAAGGAGCACACGGAGCTCCCGGGATTTGTACATCTCTGTTTTAATGTACGATTTTGTTTTTATAAATATAAATAAAGGGATGCACAGATACCAGTTTTGTGAGTACGAGTACTGATACTTGTCCAAGTACTCACATATACAAGTACTGATACATTTTTGTTTATTGTCATGTGACAGTTTTTCTAAAACAATACAGACTAATGATTTCAGGACAGTGGTGGAGCGCCAGAGCCAGGTCCCAGCTGCAACCCTGGTAGTTCTCATGAAAATGCCAAGTATCTGCACTGGTACTCGAAAAGTATCTGTGCATCCCTAGTTAGGATGTAAGACCCCAGTCTTACATCCTATCCTATCTTCTGTCTGAGTTTATAGCTAATATCGCATGTTTTGCCTGAGCAAGGGGATCCTGCGAGACCCCGAAACATTGCACTTAGTGTGATTATGCTGCATTTTCATAAATACACAAACGCATCTGTATTGCATCTGGAGTGCCGGTGTCCATATTTCTCTTTGTGCATGATAACGGTTGCCATCCGTTGATCACCACTGCACCCACCTTAATTGATTTTGAATAAGCGGTCAGGAGTGCGATGGGTTCACGGACAGTTAAAGCTAATATCAGACAGTTGATAAAGCTTGCTGGAAGCGAGCAAAATGTTTTTCACCATTTTTAATTTTAGTTTTCTTTTATGCAATGCTTATCTTACCTTTTTTATATGACAGTTTTTGTTTTTTTTACTATCTGATACCAGCACAGAGCTAAGGCAGAAGAATGGCTTTATAACCCAACACATCAACAGGGAGAAAGTACAAGTAAATAATCAAAAAACAAGTAAAAGTAGTTTAGTACAGATGCCTATCAGTGTCTGCTTCTCTTTGAGAAAGAGCCCCACAACGGGAGTCCATTTTTGAAAAGAAACATAACAGGTTTGAAATACATATATGGGAGTTGTTTTATATACAGACATATTTTTATGTCTGTTAAACCAGTCTTATCACTCCTTTGCCATACTGAACAGCAAGAGCTACATTGGTATATACATTATGTAGTATCTTGTGCCACCTACACATCTCTGTCCTGATTATAAGACTATGAATGTATACCACCACACTGGTGAGGTGGTATACATATAATACTCTCAGATTATATCTGCAGGGTACATTTCAGTACTGTAATTGTAATGTTACAAAAAGGGAGTCCTTGCTTGTTAGGCACTTAGTGTGGATCAATGTTAAAACTGAAACAGTGCACTTGCTGCAATCTGGTGAAAGAAGAGCTTCCCACTTTCTCTTCCTCACAACACCCCTAATAGGGGTTCAACGTGATGTACCCAGTTACAATGTGAAAAACTTGCATTCCAAGTTTGGAAGGTTGGACAAGGTAAGTGGCAAGGGTCTAGTGGCATTACCATCATTTATGCCAGCTAATTTGCAATCCAAGGTAATTTCCCGAAAGTTGCAATAAGATGAAGAACATGACACGTTACCTAGATGAATCATGATTTATTAATGTGGAATCGACAACCACCAGCATTAGGAGAGTATATAAGGGGGACTTATCTGTCACATGTAGTGCTGAGTCTTGTAGATGAAAAGTCTCTGATCTCCCAATTTTATTTGTGCTGATTTGGATATTTGTAAAGTTATACACTTGGCGGCTAATAGCATGCATGCGTTATACAGTCTAGGTGGGGTGAGTCAGTGATGAATATGGATCTGGTTGTCCAGTAAATCACAGACTTGATAACTGCAGCTAATACCAAAAACTAGAAAAATATTTTCTTGTATTAAAAAAAAGTGTGGACTAAAGAAATAAATTTACTTCGGGACCCTTAGGGTGTTCACAAGGTGTTTTTTGTCATTGCCCACACATTTGCTCAACATTCTGCAGCTGCCCAGTTCCCCAACCTTAAAGGAGAACTATGGGGTCAGTGTTTTTCCCCATAGTTCTCCTTAGGGTAACGGGAGGACACAAACTAGCGTCCTCCCGTCACCCTAAGCTCAGTATACCGCGAGCTACAGCTCACGGTATACTGAGACGCCGCAGCCGGAGCGAATCCCGACGTAGATGACGGGATCGGCCCAGCTGCGTGAGTGAAAGCTGGCTCTGCCTATCTAGAGGCAGAGCCAGCTGTACCCGCCCCCTCCCCCGTCCGTTCCGCCAGTCAGCGCTGGCAGATCGGAACGGGGAGAGGGGAATCCAGCCCCTCCCCCTGCCGCGGCAGAGAGCCATGACAGGATCGAGAGGTGAGCGAACCTGGTATGTGTTCGCTCACCTCCCGATCTACTGAGCCGACCTGTGACAGTCTCATTGTCACAGGTCGGCTAGAACTATGAGGTGAGTGAAAAGCACTCACCTCATAGTTCTCCTTTAACCTCTATGTTTATCCTTCACAGCTCAGCTACAGAAACAGCACAGTCCTTCTTAAAGGAAAAACAGAGATGGTTCTCTTCTTACCTCACTAATGCCACCTGCCTAATAAACAAGGTTTCCATCTATTGCTCTTGGAAGCAGAAAAGGGAAGGAGGTGCTAGTCCTCACTGAGCTATGTGGGATCACTATTAGGCTACATTCTCACCTTTCCATTTTAGTGTGGTGCAAATGCAGTGCATTATAATAAAATCCTGATTGCTTCATCTTTTGGCAGTTTCCAGCGTGGTAAACGTTAATGCATGTTGAAAGTGCACCTCGTGAAAAATTTGGAGGTGTGATTATAGCCTGTAAGTAAGTGTTCTCTAAATGTATATAGATGCAGCACAAACACCTCAACCCTCGTTTTATGAATTAGGCTGTCCCATTTAGAGATTATGCGCACACACTGCAGTGAGATTACAATAAGATTACAGAACTTCAAGTGTTGCTGCACAAAACCCCACAGGGATTGTAACCCACCCAGGAATATAATTTATTCGTATTGGTTTGACACAGCCAATAGACATTCACATTAGAAGTGTGGGGCAGCATTGCAATTGGCCTAATGTTCTATAGCTTCCGTTTCTTACCACACTGCTGAGTCCATAGTGCTTTTGAGGAGTGCAACATTTACAAAGTCTCTCATTAGATGTGATTTCAGATGTATTGGGTAAAATCTCTGTTCTAAGTCGAAATTAAAACTACAATAGGTTGAAGTACATTTTTTATGTATTTTCAAACTTTAAACATTCTTAAACTGTTTTACTGTGCATCTAAAATCTTAATTTTACAAATAAACATTTATTTAAGGTGCACCCGATACACAAGATTTACAAATTATTTTAGATAGAGCACAATAGAGGCTATTTGCCTTCAGTCTCTCTTTCTCTTTGATTTGAACTTTGAATACCTTATCTAAACACAGCAAACAGGGAAAGGGAGGGAGTGATGAAAGACTTCTCTGAGTGATCTGTTTGTGTGTGGAAATTTCAGGTTTTTATTTTTTAGAGAACTTGGCAAACATGTGCAAAGGAGCTAAAGCTGCAGCTACTGGCTTATTATATAAACCATTTTATGCAATATTTCATATTTCCTTAACCTTTATTTTTTTATTCTGACCATAATAAATAAATATATATATATATGTATATATTTCCTGGGACATCATGGCAGCACACGCTGGGTTAGGCTCCGCCCCTCAACCCCACAGGACACACGTTTGAATACATTTGGCTCCCTAGTGTTGTGGAAATTTTACTAGGATGTGTTTTTAGTGTATTGTAATATTTTACAACCACAGTCGTCCAATCAGGATGTCTTTGCATTTATCAGACAGTCTATGCAGGAATGCATGAAGGAGCTTTCACAAGGGAAAGCCTCCCAGGGTCCGTCTACCTCAGCCCAGGAACAAAGCTACGACTACGATTCATCAGATCATTCTGACGCGGCAGGACCTTCTTGCCCAACGGGGTTCGACTTCCACCTCATGGACCCCTTCATCGCCTCTATCAAAGAGGCCATTGACTGGGAGGATCCCGTAGAGGCACTAGCTAAGATGCAGAATTATTTTCCAGACTTAACGTACCAATCAGGCACCTTCCCCTTTATGGATGAGATTCGCAAAATTATCCATTATGAATGGAAAAAGATTGAAAAAAACCCCCTGTCGTAATAACAGGTTCCACAAGCTTTACCCACTAAAGGAGGAGGACGTGACCATCCTATCCACACCTCCTGTGGTGGACGCGGCAATTATGAGGCTAGCCTGCCATGTTACCCTTCCAATGGAAGATGCCATATCATTCAAGGATACACTAGATCGGAAGGCTGATTTAGATCTGAAAAGGGCATACACCGTGGCAGGCGGTGCCTGTCGTCCCACAATTGCCCTCACATCGGTTTCCAGAGCTTTTTCGTTGTGGACCAATACCATGGAACATGCTCTACAGTCAGAGGTCGACCACGACTTAATCATCTCGGCCTTACAAGACCTAAAGATTGCAAGCGACTTCATAGGTGAAGTAGCCATTGACGTTGTGAGGTGCTCGGCCAGGGCCATGTTGGCTAACGTTACGGCACGGAGGGCGCTTTGGCTCAAGCTCAAGCAAAGTCTAACTGGTGCCGCATTCCATACGATGGATCTAACCTCTTCAGCGGAAAATTGGATTCTGCGATCTCAAAGATGACGGGTGGAAAATCTGGGCTTATCCCACAGGATAGGAAAATGCGCCACCAGAGGTTCCAACCAACGAGGGGATGGAAACCGATGCCGGTCGCCCAACCAGATGCGTGCGCCTATAGACCTGGTAGGGAATACCGCAGGGGATGGCGTAGTACACAGTGCTCTCTCCTCCGGATCGCCAAACAAGGCCAACCCCCTTCCAACACGGGACCAAAAAAATGCTTTTGATGGTGTGCCGCCCCCTCCTGCACATGTGGGGGCCCGTCTTCATCACTTCTTAAACCTATGGGATCAATTTGGAGACCCGTGGCTATCCAACACCATCAGACTTGGCCACTGATGGTCGTTTCACTCCCGTCCACCACGGGATTGGTTCATCCAGACTCACCTACCTTCGTCGAGAGACAAGAAGACAATCTTTATTCAGTACCTGATTACGCTAGTACAAAAAGGTGCCATCTCATTGGTTCCGCCAGAAGAAAAGCATTCAGGTTTTTACTCTTCCTGGTAAAAAAGAAAACGGGAGATATGAGCAGGGCCGGCCTTAGGCCTTCAGGCGCCCTGTGCGAGAAAGCTTTACAGCGTCCCTCAGTGGCCACACCCTTTAATGGCCAAAACCCCGTATCCACACCCATTTTCCCCAATATCTGCACCATTTAAAGACTCCTATTTTGTTAAGCCGCAAAGAAACATATTAAAAAGTATGATAAAAATAAAACTTTTATTCAAAGGTATTAAACTTGTAGGCACAATAGAAGTATTCTTATCAAATAAAACACCAGAAGGTAAACAATAAATGTCAAACTACAATAGAGTCTATAAAAATAAAGTGTCAGGTTGTCATGCCGATCCCTTTTTTTCAAGTAAGTGCATCTAGAAAAGTAAAAATAAAAAAACAGAACACAGACCCCGGGCTACATGTAAATTAATGAATTACTATATGTCCGAATATACGAGAAATGTATTCAGACACATAATAACAATTTGTTTGAGAATGTGTGGCGGCCATGTTGGCCACCAGCGTGTTCTGTGAATGCGTACCACCATCTTGGAGGCAGGGAGCATGACGTTACATGACACCATGCATGCATGGCATCAGGTGAATTCCCTTGTTGCCATGGCGCCCTGTGCGGCCGCACGGCTCGCACACCCCTAAGGCCGGCCCTGGATATGAGGCCCGTTCTAGACCTAAAGCGTCTGAACGAACATATTTGTATCCCTACCTTCAGGATGGAATGACTCCAATCAATTGGATGTCCTCGATCGATCTCGCGGACGCGTACCTCCTACTAGATACCAACCGCAACGCCATTTCTCTCCCAGCCGAGAAGGTGATGACCATACAACTCTGGGTCCGCAAGGCCATCTCCTCGGCCTATTTGCCCGCCCACAGGTGCCTGAGCCTACTGGGAACCCTTTCGTCAACCATACCGATGGTCCGATGGGCACACTGGCATCTCCGAGTCTTCCAGATGGGATTCCTGAGGCAGTGGGATCGCTCCAATCTCCACCAGATGATTATCATTTCCCATCAGATGAGGGGGGTCCCTGTATTGGTGGCTGCAGGAAGAACACCTCCTTCGCCACCATAGGATCCAACCAGAACAACCGGAGATAGTGACATCAGACGCAAGCCATCATGATTGGGGTACCCCCTACAAAGATCTGGCAGCCCAGGCGCAATGGCGCTTCCAGGCCAGTCTATTACCTTCGAATGTCCTGGAGATGAGAGCAGCCTTTCAGGCCCTCATGGCCTTCGCCCCGATCCTCCATCACAAAACTGTGTTGATCCGTATGGACAACCAATCGGCAGTAGCCTACGTGAGAAACCAAGGAGGTACACACAGCAACACGCTGAACAGGGAACTGGAACCGACTCATTTATGAGATCTGACAGCCCGATATCTCCCAGGTGACCAGAATTTCCTGGCGGATTTCTTGAGCCGCTCACCGCTGAACAAACACTAGTGGAGCCTGAACCATGAAACCTATCTCCGCACTTGCTCCCAGTGGTGTACACCAGAAATCAAACTTTTCGCAAGCCCAGCGAACACCAAATCCGACCTGTTCATTGTACGCTTCAGTTGCCCTCAGGCAGTGGCGATAGATGCACTGACATGCCCTTGGTCCTTCAAAATAGGCTATGCATTCCCACTATACCCTCTGATACCGAAATTTCTTCACAGAGTTTCAACATATCCAGGAGTAGTGATTGCCATCATCCCATACTGGCCAGGGAGGCCGTGGTTCCCGCTACAATTGGACCTCAGCATGGAACCTCCCATGCCTCTGCCGGATCGACCAGATCAGGGACCAACCCTACATCCATTTCCCGACAAGCTAAACCTGACAGCATGGCGGTTGAGAGGCAAAGGTTCTCAGATTTGGGCTGCTCGCATGCAGTAGTCGACACGCTGCTACAAGCCAGGAAACGGTCTACTAATGTTACCTATCAGAGGGTGTGGGACAAGTTCTTTGAACTAGCAGAACAGAACAACTTCGACGCTGTTTCCCTAGATGTATCCAACGTTCTGGATTTCCTTCACTGTGGTCTCGACCTGGGTCTTAGCTGGAATACGATGAGAGTTCACGTCTCAGCTATCTCAGCTCTCTCCACCACACGATGGGCACTACACCCACTGGTGATTCGGTTCCTGAAGGCCTGCTTCAAAATTCGGCCACCTTCTCGTCTGCTGTTTCCCCAATGGGACCTGTCCCTGGTCCTCTCGGTCCTGTCCGAATCTCCATTCTATCCAACTTCCACGTCATCTCTCTGGAACCTTACCCTTAAGACCGCCTTTCTACTAGCAATTTCATCTGCCACACGGGTCTCTGAACTGCACGCCTTGGCGGCATCTCCTCCTTTTTGCACCTTGTTTCCAGACAGGGTGGTTTTGAGGCCGTTACCTTAATTCCTACCTAACGTGGCCTCATCTTTCCACCTCAACCACGAATTGGTGCTTCCCGTACTGACAGACTAGGCAGGCTCACCTCATGCACTTAACGTCGCTACTACTCTGAAAACCTATGTGAACACTACGGAACCGATTTGGTCCTCCGATAACCTATTCATAATTCCCTGGGGCTATCGAAAGGGTCAGTCTGCATCAGCCAGAACCATTGCTTCTTGGTTAGTCAAGACCATAAGGAAAGCCTATTGCACCAGGGGACTTCCTCCGCCCAAGACGGTGACCGCACACTCCACCAGATGGCTGGCAACTTCATGGGCAGCTCGTTCCAAGGTCTCGGCAGAGACGATCTGTAAGGCAGCCTCCTGGTCCTCTCGTCATACGTTTATTCATCACTACCGAGTGGACCCATCGTTGATGACTACGGCTGAATTCAGCAGAAACGTTATTTTACATGGTTCTTCTACTAATTACATTTATTTGCATGTCCCTCCCTGTGTGGTCATTATTTCCCAGCGTGTGCTGCCATGATGCCCCAGGAAAACGGAAAATTGTATACTTACCTTCCGTAATTTTCCTTTCCTGGGGCATCCAATGGCAGCACACTGCTCCCACCCTTTAGTGGCTCGGACTTGTTACTAGAATGCAGGGGGCCACTAGGGAGCCAAATTTATTCAAACATGTGTCCTGTGGGGTTGAGTGGCGCAGCCTAACCCAGCGTGTGCTGCCATTGGATGCCCCAGGAAAGGAATGAAATAAAAAGGCTTTAGATGTACTTAGACATACTTGCCTCTCTTGCAGAAAACACTGCCCTGGAATCTGAGGACAGCTAGTCATATGTCCAAATGCCTAGCCGTTTGTTTAAGTGATCTCTTGCTGAAGGAGAGTATCAGCCAGCCTAAACTCAGATCTTCCCTTCAGAAGAGATCAATGTTTTCTCCAAGACAGCTTCTTTTAGAGCTAATTTAGCTTATTTTAACTTAAGGCGGGGAAACCAAACAATATAGGCTATATAACATATGATTATGAAAGAACCCTTTTATTGTGGATTCAGAGATTGCCATGGACAATACTATTGCCATGAGTGACACATTACTAAATAATTTGAATATGGATGATGGTTATGGATATTTCTGTATACAGTATATACTATCTATATAATAGATATTTTGAAACAATACAAAGAAATAATAGATGATAACAATTCACCCAAAATATAAAAAGGACACCAAATTGAACAGAAAGGGAATAAGGCATTTTTGGCACAGTTTGAGCCTTAAGGGACCTAAATAGACACAAATCTTCAAAACATAGGACTGACCCTGTAAAAACAGGGACATTTATCATCCATGGTTCTCTTCTTGGAATTAGATGTATGAATATTTATTGTAGTATGTGGATTTACTAAGTGTAAACATGCCACATCCCACAATTAAGTTAAAACAACAAATTAATGGAGCTTCACCACTGGGACTTTTCAGGCGCTACATTTTATGACAGAACATGTGTATAAATAAAAGATTAGATTATTGTTAACAAATGTAAAGTATTCTGGTCAATCAATATAAAGATGGCAGTACCATCTAAGTGGAAAGTACATCAGGTGGAAGTCATTCTAACATCAAAGTTACAATAATTTGTAATATGTTTTGTTAGGTTTTAATATGTTGTGTATAGGCTATTAGTGCTTGCAATGGAATACCATATTTATATCGATTGTACAGAATCTTTTACATTTGTTAAAAAAAATAATAATAATATTGTATTTATACACATGCTCTGTCATAAAACAAATAAAACCAATACATAAACAAATAAATAAACGAATAAAACAAATCTGTAGAAAAATAAAATACAGCTAACCACCAGGTTATGCAGAAAACACTCTACAATGCACTTAAGCACCATTCCCTTGCCTGTCCAAACTGTGTGACAACCCCAGTGAAAATTTTGGTATATCTGAATATGGGACACACATGCATACTCCCACAATACCCCCATAATGTAGTTCTTGCTTTCCTGGAGCACTGTGGAATGGTGGGAGTGGCTAGTAGACTAACATAGCGTTACATGGGATCTTTGCTGGGGCTGCAGCAGGTATCATGGCAACAGGCAGGAGTGGGGAAGGTAAATAAGCCACTGGAGGTTCACTTAGAAGAGCCACTTTTCAACACCAACACAGAAATAACAATCATTTTTTTAAGGAAAGGCAATCAAGTATGCATCAGTCAAAGGACAACATTACACGGAAATACTATAAATGTAGCATAAACCTGATTCTGGATAATGAAGCATTAAACTCAGTTAACCTCAAGAAAAAATTGTACTTTTTTATTAATATGACAGGATTCAGTCATATGCATAATGATGAAGCAACTAGAAATGGCTTAAACATATGTGAACAGTTTGAAAATCTACTATGAAAACAGACTGATCTTTCAGAATGCTAATATTAAAAACAAGACCTGCACATTAGATCAGAAGAGGCAATGTATTGTCACTTATTATTTTGTTATGCTTATTAAATAGAATTTCGTTGGATTTATTTCAAATTTATTGTAATTGTAAAATTATACTTATGTAAAATAAAACAGTAGTACAACTGAACTAATATACTCAATATAATAGTACAATGTTTAACACGAAATTATATCAATATACAACAATAAAAAAACATTGTATAATAGCTCAGCATGTATCTTTTTTAAATTCACCTGATACTAATATATTAAGGAGGTTATTCACAAAGCTGCTGAAGGCTATTCACTACGGCTCAGTACGGCTGATTTCAACCGTACATCGGCTGCACTTTAGTCTGCCGAACATGCTCTGCATGTTTGGCTGAGCCGAAATGCAGAAGGACTTCGACATATGGGCCAAACAGCATAGGGGCCAAACGTCGGTGAGCGCCATTTGGCTCGGCACCATTCGTGGTACCGAGCAGAATAGCAAATCAATAAAAATAGTTTTAAAAAAATGTAAAACATTATTTTAAAATGTGAATAAATTGAAAAATTTAAAAATAAATAAAGATTTTTTTAAAAAGAAAAAAAAAATTGGGTCGGAGCTAGCAGTGACAGCTAGCCCCGCCCAACTGTTTCCTATTGGCCGGCACCTGCTAGAGTCTTCTCAGCCAGTGAATAACAACTGGTCCAGTTGTTATTGTTTAATGGCAGTTCAGCGTCCCAAGGTTATTTGGGGACGCTGATCTGTCATTACAACTAGGAGGAGCCAGCCGTGAGATCACAGCTGGCTCCGCCCAGCTGTCATTTGTGGGGTGAAAGGACGGCCTTCAGCTCGGCTGAGCCACTCGGCCGCTTTCGGGTGCTGTATGGGTTATCGTGAATAGCCTGTACAGCAGCCCTTCGGTTCGACTGAACCGAAGGGCTCCCGCAACCGAAGCCAGCTGAAGAATCAGCCGAAGCTATGGCTGGATCTTCCGGCAGCTTTGTGAATAGACCCCTAAGTGCTTTTGAGATAAGAACCAAAACAGACATGGAATTGTGGTTGTGGCTGCATGAAAGTTGGGTGTAACTTTTGGGCAGTGGATGATCATGTCCTTTCATTGCTTCCTGCTTGCCATCTGCCCTGGAATTGCAATCTGATTGATGTGTCACAGCAACATATTTGTAAGAGATAAAAATGGATTGATATAATGGGATACCACATTAAATATATACTTTGACTACATAGAAGTTGATAAAGATATTAACTTTTTAGATACCCAAACACAAAACACAAACATTTTGTAATTTCTTAAATCCTCAATGTTATTAATCATACATCAAATCATGTACCGCAGCTCCTGCATGAACAGAGCTGAAGGGGTTGGCAAGGTGCTTATACAGTGTGTGTGTGTGTGTGTGTGTGTGTGTATATATATATATATATTTTGTTGCTAATGTTGCTATGACTATGGTACATTTTGTACATGAAAATCTTGTCCCCCCTTAATCTCCTTACTTCCAACGTAAACATGTTTAAATTTAGTAGCCTTGTTTCATAGCTCTGGTCCTCCATCCCCTTTATGAGTTTGGTCGCCCTCCGCTGGACTTTCTCCAGTTCAAGGACATCCTTTCTGTGTACCGGTGCCCAAAACTGCACCGCATACTCCAGGTGGGGCCGAACCATTGATGTGTAAAGTGGCATAATTATAGACTTATCCCTGCATTTCATCAACCCATTCTCCTACCGACACTAGGTATGATCTTAGTGGATACAGGGTAAGTGCCTTTTCTCAAATAATTCATCCCCACACAGCTACCTCCTCATGTATCCTTTCCCCCTCCTCTTTTAGATTGTAATCCCTCAGGGGCAGGGCCCTCCTTACCATCTTGTCTTGAATTGTATTGTGATTGTAATGTCTTCCTTATATTGTAAAGCGCTGCACAAACTGTTGGCGCTATATAAATACTATGTAATAATAATAATAATGGAGGGGGCTTACATTCCTGCATCAGATGAATACCACACATTCCAGGGTGCCCAATGCTTAGTAAATCTATCTATCACTCCACCAGGATGTGACAAAGCTCTTTCGTACTGGCAATGAATATGAACCAAGGATACTACATGGTGGATCGTAGGCAGGTCAGTAGTGCGCCACCTTCGTGATATGTTTAGTCTCGCGGCCAACAGCACAGGAGAAACTACTGTTTGCACATGAGAAGGGATGTCTTCGATGCCCGGATTCAGGAGTGCCAAGTCCGGTCTAGGTGTTATTTGTCTACCCACTATGGAAGATATAGTTTGGAAGACTGTAGTCCAATATTGTTGGAGGCATGGGCACGACCACCATACATGAAGCAGATTGCCAACGTGGCCACAGTCCCTCCAACACAAGTTGCAATTAGAGGGAGAGATCTTAGCCATATGGTAAGGGGTTAAATACCATCGCAAGGTGATTTTTTGAGACAATTCCCATAGGTTGACACATTTAGTCACTGATTGTATGGACTGAATCGCTTTGCACCACTGAGAGGGAGAATATCTGGCTCCCAAATCCTCTTCCCATCTATGGAATGGCAAAGATTTTGTGAAAACGTTCTTCCCCTGCAGCACTCCATATATTATGGAGATGCCCCGGCGCTTAACATGGGGATTCGTGTATAACTCCCATATTGCAGCAGGGATGGGAGTCTCCATTATTCTGACTGTGGAGAGCAAGTGTTTGAATGACAAGGATTTTTGTGATTAGGGATGAGCAAATTGGCCTGGGTTTGGTTTGCGGCCTGTTGTGAAACCCATCGTAAAATCTGAACATTTTAAAGGCAGGGTATTCTCAAACAAAGGGTATGGGGACTGCAATGGGGAACATGTACCAATGCAAAAAAATTCAAAACATTGTACAGCAGGCAGAGGGATCTCCTTTTTGCATGGCTTCTAAGGAGACATGGGATAAACACCATTCCTTTTGTTACATGCTTGGGGGATGCCTTTAAGATGTATGCAACCTTATAGAACAGTACAGTTCTTATGGACAGCAACAGTGGCACCTTTTTCTTGGATGTTAAAATTATTTATTTTATTTATTTTTAACTCTTAAATTTAGCTTGGCTTAAATACAACAGCAGCATCTCAATCTGGTACATTTCAACTTGAAAAAAGGTACATTTGACTGCAACGCCTGATTTTGTTTAAATATTCCTGAACAGACCAGTAGAAGTAACAGAACCAGAGGTCTTGCTGCACTCCTTACCGGAATATACCAAGAGGTCAACGGGTGGGTGCTTGTAGTGACCACGGACGGCACCGTGAAAAGGCAAATAAAGATAAATGCATTGAATGGCAATGTGTCATTAAATGGACTATTGCTTCACTATTATTATGGTGTGCTGATGACATTATTTCTTTATCAGTAGAAGTAACAGCCACAACAGATCTAAAAGCTACAGGAACGTTTACTTTGGGCTGCAATGTAAGAGGGAGAGATGAGACCATTTTATCATGAAATACAAATTAGAGTGTATTATTTTAGAAAGATCTTTCAGAAATATTGTACAGACTTGCTGCAAAATATGTTAGTAGTTTTACTAGGCTGCAACTTATGAGGGAAAGATGAAGCAGTTTTTTTTAATTAAAAAAAGGGAAGAAAAAACAAAAACATTGTACATTGTGATTCCATGCACACAATGTCAGCCTTTTCATTAGTCTGCAATATCAGAGACAAAAACAAGGCAAGTTTGATCAAGAAATAAATAAAGTATATAGTATTTCTGAGTCAAAAGCCAGAAATATTGTACTCTATGCACAGTATACAATCAGTTTTTACTTAGCTTCAGTTTCACAGAAAGACACCAGGCAGGTGTCTTATTTTACAGGAAAAAGATCCAGAAATATTGTACTGACACCATGCACATTATGTAAGCAGCTTTTACTAGGCTGCAGTTTCACAGGGCGACAACAGACAGGTTTTAATCAAGAAATTAGAATTAAAGTATATTATTTCAGAGAAAAAAAACAGAAATATTGTATGGACTCTTACTAGGCCTATTTTAAAAGTAGAGACTAGTGGATGGCTAAAGTCGATGAAATATACCACATGGAAGACCTCTCATCCTCCCTTAAAAACACAGAGCGGAGATTCAGATTCACCTGGAGCCCATGGATAGCTTTCCAGCACTCTGATGCCTACGCCCGGGAAATGCTGTCGACCCCCTGGACCGACTCTGACTGCGACCCCACGAGGGTATCCCCGGGCTTGCCTGCCCTTGTCCCTGCATCAGAGGGGTAGCCCAGCCTTTGTTCATCTACTTTTTCTCCCTACCTACACTTATTGCTCCCCTTATAACACTTACATGGCATTGGAGTCACTCTGCTCAACGTGTGTCTATGTCTCCCCCCCTTTTTTTTTTTTCTTCTGCTCCCCTCTCCCTCTTCTCTGACCTTCTTTCTATGTTTCTATCCCTACTGCGATATCTACTCCTCTACCTTAGTTATATTTATTGCTTACTCATTTTTGGAAGCAGTACTCATAAAACAATAACACAAAGGAAATTGAGAAAATACTGGCATGATCTTGTTTTGTGCCCCCAAATGTCCTTTATGAAACGAGGTTTATGTTCCTTTACTTTTCCTCATGATTCCTTTTGACCAGATTGCCATTGCGGAAGGTGATGCACACGTTCTCTCAGAAAGGAAACCTTGGACCTGATATACAAGTGCAGTGTGACGGATGTAGGAAGTGTAACAACTCACGTGACTGTACCTGTTATGACATTATTATGCCATTGTTGAGCAATATATAATGTATGCTATTCTGGAAACGCTATGCACATCTCTGTAATGTTTGCTGTATACTGGTCTAACTGTGACCATGTTCTTTTTTGTTTTTATGTGCCAATTTTGAATTAAAAAAAAAGTAGAGACTAGGCAGCTTTTAATCAAGAAATCAAAATTACACTTTATTATTCACAGAAAAAAAAGACAGAAATATTGTACTGCCTACAAGCTCCACAGTTTCAGAGGGAGAGACCAGGCAGGTTTTAATTAAAGAAATCTAATTTAGTATGTACCACTTCACAGAAAATAAAGCCAAAATATTGTGCTGACTTAATGCACACTACGGGGCTGAATTATATAGGGTTTTTTACTGCCACTAATGCTGCTAAAAAGTCATTACTGTCGGTAGATAGAGCCGATGAGCATAACTCCTATGCATCTCGGCTGTATGTAATACCTTGCAATCGCCATTCAGTCCCTATGTAAGCATTTTTGCTAGGCTTCAGTTTCATAGGGAGAGATCATTAACAAAAAATCTGCTTTAATGGAATTGTTAAGTGTAAAAATCAGGGACAGATTCCATTCGTACTCCTGGTACATTACCATGTTAGTGCTCAACAGTTTTATTAATAACTAAATATGTATAGATTGTATTGACTCCCACCACCTTTTTGCACTTAACATTGGAAGTTAATTTAAAGAGCTGAGCCAAGAAAAATGCATTTAGCTTTCCTCAGCTAAACCTAAGGCACAGGAATGTATGACCACAGTTCATATAACATTAAGCTTTATTTTAATGTACTTAACTTGCATCTTGTATTCCATTTTTGGAAATAATCATGTACAATTCCCATGTTGTCCTTTCCTTAATATCACATCTGTACTTAGTATGCACCTAATTACCTCAATTTGTGTCAGTTTTGTGTTCCACCTGGAATACCACATTGGACTAATGAGACAGTGCGCTATACATATCTTATTAACATCTGCTCTGTAATTTACTTCAGATTTGGAAGAGCCTTTAAATCTGTCTCTAATGTTTCTCAAAGGAACTGACATCTAAGAACTGAAAGAATATCTATTGCCATTATGTCTATGATGGCACTGCATTTCAATTCACATACACAGTTCCACATGGCAAAAACAGTTATACTGCTCTTTTATTTACATTTTATGTCTGTTCTGTTTGTGATAAATGAGGACACATTTATCATCTGCTTAATCTTGCTATATTACACAGGAGGAGAAACCTCAAAACATGGAAAAACAAAAGAATCTTAATATGAGCAAAGGAGAGTTGAAGTTAGCCAACTCAATTTATAGAAATCACTTTTCACTGTCTAATAACTGAGATAAACTCTATTATAATGTCATGAATAAATGAATGGAGCATCCCCTGGAATGGTATACAAAAAAAAAATAACGTATTCCTTGGAGAAAAAAATCTGTCAGATAATAACAAAATCATGAAGAATAAATTACTTTTTTCCTTTGACTTTCTATTATCCTTGATTCTTGTTATTTGCCATGATATTTGCTTTTGTTAACACTAGTATGGGTAAGATAACACAGAACAACATACTAATTTGTAGAAAATACACAATGCATTGGAACCAAGAGAATATTTAAAGTGTAAACCCTAATTATGAACTCATCTTATTTGCTCCCTTTTGGTCTGTTAAAAATGCCATTGAAAGCATTTTGTTATATCTGTAAATATGTATAAGTGCAAAAAAAAAAATACTTGTCTATCTTGCCAGAGTTCTTATCAGATAATCACTTCAAGTGTTATCAGTGTGTTCTGATTATTATTTTTTCATACCACAAACTTATTAAGATTTTATAACATACAAAAAACATTACAGCAAACGGTGAGATCAAACACCATACAATGTCCAGTAAGAAAAAAAAAACATGTAACCTCTTGCAGAGATACACAGGCAAAGATAACGTGTGACACAGGAAAAACAAAAAAGACAAAAAACATATGTAAGACAACCAAATAGGATCCATCATCATTAGTCAATAGCAAGGCTTGATAGAAGTAGTTACAAATAGAAAATCACAGAAAACCATGTGGTAGCGGGCCAGAGACACAAAATAAGAGCCTGGCGGGAAGGCCACATACTCTAGTATCATGTATATAGAAACTCTAGAAGAAGGTATTGACACGGGAAAAAAAAAACTGCATGGGAGAAAACAGCCAACATATAGATACATCTGAACAGTCTGTCCCCATAACCATACATCACTACCACATGAGGAAAAGACGGACAAAGACAAGACTAAGGCAACACAAACATGAGAGACAGGAACTGGAGGAGGGGGGAAGGGATGGGAAAAAAAGAGGGGGAAAGGGGAGGGGGTGAACTCATTTTCCCTAGCAAACCCCAGAACAAAAAACTAGGGAGAAAACCAGGGCAAAAATTAAGGGGAGAGGCCCCACCAGACCCCCCCTCGTCTGGTTCTGATTATTATTAGTTAGCATTGTACCCATCTCTCTTTGTGGACTTCAGAATATCACCCCCTATGTTATAGACAAGATAAGGTAGTTCTGAAACACTTCCTGTTCAAGGATCTAAATATAGGGTGTTCACTGTCACAGTTCAATGTGTTTATCAGTAAAAATAATCCTTAGCAAACAATATCATGCCGCAGAGCACTTTCCCACATGTGACAGTGCCTAGGCAGACTCCATTCTTCTGGGCACACAGCAGCTTGTCAGGACTTTGACATCATCAAACATATATTTATCACACCCGTAGCTGCTTGTGATTACTGGAATGCAGTGATAGTTTCCCAAGGTAGCTGAGTCTAGGAACAGGAAGAACAGCGTAGTGATAGCTAGACCTTCCATTAAGTATGTTCTGCCTCACAAATGCACAATGCTTCAGAATGGATGACAAGGTGGACCTAGGCAAAACAACAGCTCCAGAATGCCTACTGTAACTACTATACAATTCACACTTGTCATACATGGTTGACAGGATAACGTTGCCTCAATCTGGGTCTGCTTAAATCCCCAAATTTAAAGCAGAACTAAAGTCCTACTTTACAAAATTACTAGGGGTTAGACTTTTTTGCCAAAAGAAACTTCCCCCACACTCCTAGCTCCTCCACAGCAAGCCAAGAATAGAGCTGTGCACAGAGTAACTCCTGTGCACATGCACAAACCAGAGTTAAGCCCCCCCCACAACCATTATATCACCACCTCATCCATCCTGCCCCTAAGGATAATTCAATACATTATACAGCAATGTGGAATGGCTCCAGCTGTAGAGACTACAAATCCCAGCAATGCATTATACACTAATGGAGAATAATATGAAGCGACATACTCTGTGTTGCTCACCAGGTCTGTGCAGCATCTTAGGAAGCTGTGCAGGGTCTGACCAGGGCTGTGTGGGGTCTCAGGAAGCTGTGCGTGGTCTGACCAGGATTCTGCGGGATCTCACCATTGCTGTGCGGGTCTCACCAGGGCTGTGCGGGTGGGTGCAGGAAGCGGGAAGGAGGAGGAGATGTGCAGCCAGTGCTGTAAACAGGCATTGTGAGGTCTTGGATCTTGCAAGTGCAATTTCTTACGGCAACCGAACCTGTAGAAAAAAGGTAAAGGGCCGCTATCGCCCTTTAGTATAAGGCTGGTATCGGTGAATCCTTAATCCCATCCATCCCCCCTATAGGCATTAGACTCCCCCTACATTTCCTCTATAGGCAGAAGATCCCCACCATAGGGGTGTACAGGGACAATGAGGGCATGCTGGCAGGGGCGTCCCGAGGCCAGGTGTCACCTGGTCTCTAGACTGTGTCGTCATTGTGCATGCGCGGACATCTGATTGATGCCTGCCGGTGGCCATCTTGGTAATGGACGCCGGCAGAGAGAGGAGGGGACGTTCACCCGACGGGATAAGATATGCTGCCGGGTCTCCTCCTCTCTCCTGACACTGTAGGGCTCTCGGTGGGGGGGGGTACAGGGACAATGAGGGCATGCTGAGGCTTGTAGTTCCCTAGGTGATATGCGGAGGCTGTACAACTACAAGTCCCATCATGCCCTCCTTACCCCTGTACACCACATATCACCCTGGGAACTACAGGTCCCAGCATGCCCTCATTGTCCTTGTACACTTCCCACCCCCATATCACCCAAGGAACTACAAGTTCCAGGATGCATGTGTCCTGCAGTAGTTCCCTGGGTGGTAAGTGGGGGGTGTACAGGGACAATGAGGACATGATGGGCCTTGTAGTTCTCTATGCTATGAGGCTGTATGAATCCCTGTCCTCCTGTAAGTACAAGTAATACAGCACCATTATAAAACATAGAATAGAACACAGTTGACCTTGAAAGTTTCAAGTTAAATTCTGTTTTATTCTATGTTTTAAATAATCTCCCCTCAGCATTTAGCCCTTATCCCCAAACCCTGAACAACAAATAATCAGTGACTGTTGGGGGGAGCTAGGGTGGTGCCCTTTTTTAGCTCACTATATTTGCCATAAATACGAGTTGGAGAATTTCATTAAGGAGTTTCTTTTGGTTCCAGTACTGATTGGATTGTGATATACTTACACATTTAGAAGATTGTTCTATTCATATCTAACTTTGATATAACGCTATTTTATTGATTTGTTTGCATTGTGTTGATATATTTAGTGTTTTTTTTCATATACACTGATTACTGACTATTTGTTGCTTAGGGTTTGGGGATAAGATTGACAAACTGACAAACACAGTGACACACACACATACAATGACACACACATACATACAATGACACATAAAGACAAACAGACACACACACTACTACCTGCAGGTCAGGACCAGAGGCAGTGAGGACAGAGAGGAGAGAACGGCTCCTCCCAAAGTGCAGAGAGTGGCCCCGAGGAGGTAGTGTGAGGCTCCAGAGAAGGCACATGGGGGGGTGGTACGACAGCTGGAGACACAGTGTGGGATGAGCGGCACCGAAGTCAGCACAGGGGGCGGAGCTGAGATCACTACAGCAAAAGCCCGGAGCCCTGTCCACTCAACTACATGATTACAGCCGGGTCTGCCTGTTTCAATATTGTGCTCCTCCCGGCCAGCCCGCTTATCGCTGCCCGGCAGCCGGCGCCCCCCCTCCATCTGTGCGCCCCGGGCAGCCGCACCGCCGCCCCCCAGTTGTTACGCCACTGCACATGCACATGTATTATCAGTGGCTCTCCAATGGCCAAAGAAGAGTGTTGATGGACCCAGTGGTAGAGGAAATGGACAGAGCAGCGACCGGAGGCTGGACCCACACAATGTAATTGATTATAGGCGTAGTTACAAGTTACTGTATATGTGTTACCTTACTGTGCTTAGTAGAAGATCAGAATAATATAAAAGAAGAAGATCAAATAAAATGGGAATGTAGAGGAATGCAGAATATTAGAAGACAGTCAGGAGGTCCTGTGCAAAACATATCTCTGTGGTAAGCTTACTAGTGTAACGGAAGTAAATAAAGGCAGTCTGCCAAAGTATCATTTTTATTTGGACTATTTAGGTGAGAAAGGTTTATACACTACTCCAGGAAATGTAATACATTTCATCACAAGCATGCAATGCATTTGCTATGTTACTGTCAGGGTAATCAAGCTGTGGTATTCTATGAAAAGACAGTGATGGAACATTACAGATTTTTAAAACAAACTGTGTGCTAACCCTAGTCTCTCACAACAAAATCAGACATTATAGCCACACAAAGCAGACTGAATAGACAGTTTGCCCTCTCTTTGACAGTACACCTAAAAGCAACATCTAAAAGTGTAAGGCGAATTTATTTGTCCCAGAATAGAGCATACAGGACCCATACCATTGCCTAAACCTGACCTGGGAGCTTACATATACAGTATATTATTCCAGTTATGTGTTTCTAAACAACACCACATTTATATTTAGATAACATTAACATAAAAACCTGAATCTGTGTTATTAGGAGCTTTCTGTAACATGTTTCATATGAGGATTCACTAGCAGGGAGAGGGTCACCATTGCCCATGCATGTCACTCTCCTTTTCAGAACTTGTTTACAAGAGGGGAAAGGCGGAATGAGAACCTTATCAGGATGCTGATGCTCCTTTACCCACTCAGCAGGCTAGGGCAGACAGGTGACCAAGCTGTATTGCCTAACTGGAGATAGTTATGCTGTCTGGCAGGGATATCTAAAGCACTGGTTTGTCTGAACAGAATTACAATCTTTTGAAAGGTAATGCAGTCTATATATATGTATTTTTCAAGCGTGTTTAACTGTTTGTCTGCAGTGCAGCTTTAAAGGACATTGGTCTTTACTAACCTCTGTAAGTATGTAAATACTAGACATGTGCACTGCCAAAAAATTCGTTTCGTTTCGTTTTAAATTCAGATTTGTGTTATTTCGTTTTTCGGGATTTGGGTGTGAAAGTCAATTCGGATTCGGACGAAATTCGGTAGCGTTAGTACGAACGTTCGTTTCGTTTTCTGTTCTTATTCGTTTCTTATTCGTTTCTTATTCGTTTCGTTCGTTTGCAGCAAAAGTGACATTTGAGGGGGAAAAAATATTTTTCTCCTTTTCTAATGTCACTTTGCTCCAACGAACGAAACGAATAAGAAACGAATAAGAAACGAATAAGAAACGAATAAGAACAGAACACGAAACGAACGTTCGTACGAACACTACCGAATTTCGGAAATGGAAATTCGGATTCGTTTGCATTCGTTATGTCTGTAATTGGTAATTCGGATACATCCGAATGCCCGAATTTCCGAAAATACGTCCGAATTTCGATTCGGAACGAAACGAATTGCACATGTCTAGTAAATACTGATATCACTAAATTAAAAGCATCCCTTTTAACAGTGCAACATGATAACTAGGTTGTTATACACAAAAATAACCTCATGCAGGAAAGTGAGGGAATGAAAGAGCAAATGTATGAAAAGTTGTCTCCAGGAGGAAGAGTTACTGAAAAAAATTGAAGACATAGTACACAGCCAAGGTCAGAAAGCTAAGGAATCAATTCAAAGTTCCCAGTAGCAGACAGATAAGATTTAATTAGATTGTAATGATTCAGGAGATCAGGATGTCTCCCCAGAACATCAGAAGCAAGAACAACTGTCATGTGCAGTCTCTTATTCCTAAGAAACATTATGACTTCTCAGGTGTCTTAGTGATTAGAATAGGATAAGCTACACAGAAGAATCTCAGCAAAAAGCTAATGGATATCAATACATATCATTTTTGCGGGTTAAAACGCGCACGCAGCCTGCGCGTGTGCGTGTTGGGCTTCGTAAATCAGCCCCATAGTGTCCTCTAACAATGTTACAAAATACAGAATTAGCTTATGCTGGGAAAATATATATAAACAGAGCATAGAACCCATCATTATATGTGCAATAAAATAAGAGGAATTAAACATCATGTAAATGCTCGTTGCTGTCATTGCTTCCCTTCTTCTGAAATGTTAGCTGCCAACTGTCATAATGATCCCCTGGCTTCAATGCTTTCCAAGTCCCTGATTGGGAACAGGTGTACAGTTTTGAAGTTTTGATGCATGCTTATTCCAGGTCAGCACAAGGCCAGAAACTAGCATTTTTTGGAGGTCGGCCTGTAATAACAGCTTGCATATTTGTCTAGAGGGAGATCATTGCTCTATAGTTGATTTTACTGTAGTTCTTTTAGGTTATTAAAGAGGGGGGACCTGACTTGCATATCTCACATACACTGAATGGTCCATAGATGCACCTGAAAATATCTTCTTTCATGCACTCCCTAAATGGTGAGACTTGGCACCAATATTAGCTCAATGCAGGGAATGTAAAATACCCAGATAGCAAGGATATCTGGCTACAAACTTGTGGCAGGGTTAAATTGTAATTCGTGTTAACTTGGTGCACACATTCCTGGCAAGTTGTAGACTTGCAGAACACTTGCAGCACAAGTTCTAGTTGACACTTTTTGAATTTGTAGCAAATTTGCTTGTCAAGTCTACAGAGTCCTTGCCGGTCTTAGCGCGAGCTCTGCCATTGTACAGCACTTTTGCAAAGCACGTTGATCTGGAGACTTGCAATGCAGACTTGCTGTAATTGTGCAACAAAATTGTGAAGCTTGGCAATTCCAGCAATAGTTTAGCAAGTCATTACACTGATCTGCCTTTCTGCTGATTCTGCATTGGTCTGAGGTCTGAATTTTTTTCTATGGGAGATTTTTTATCACTTTTCCTTCTGACATGTCAGGCAACAAATCAGAAGAGGGAAATCTCTCAAGTGGGGGCACATACAGCAATACAATCAATTTTTGTAGTACAATGGGTATGAATTAGAACTTCTGACAGGTTTCAATTGATGTCTTCATTGCCAGCGTGGAGACCAGGAAGAGCTGGAAGTGAGGGGAAATCTCCTCAAAAGGAATGCAGATAGCAGTAAGGGTCTTTTTTTACTCAATTGAAAACAGTGGCCTAACTCCTGCCATAGCGACCCACGCAGTCATTATGGGGCCCGGGGCAAAGGGGGGTCCAGCAGCAGAAGTGGAGGAGGCCTTGGCCCAGCAGTGCCAATCCGGCAGCAGAGGAGGAGGCCGGGGGCCCAGCTGCGACAGTGGAGGAGGAGAGGGCCCAACAGCACTGCTCTGGTGGAAGAGGCCAGGGCTCAGTAGCGGGTGACTCGGGGCTGACAGGTTAGAATAGTGCGTAAGAATAACAGGCCCCTGACCTCTCACACGCTGGGTCCTCCTTACCATCTTATCTTCATTTGTATTGTAATGTCCTCCTTATATTGTAAAGCGCTGCACAAAATGTTGACTATATACAGTATATATATCCTGTTTTCAAATAATACAAATAATAAAAATCTTCTGCTCTGATTTATTACCTATAATCTTTTGTTGTTCACTGCAGATTGATTTTTTTAAGATGCTAAGATCTGTTAATAGGGAAGAGCTGAGTATTCAGTTCAATTGTTTAAACTCTGCATGGGGAAGCTCCACATTGAATTACCTTTGTATAGATTGTTAAAAGTCATGAATGCCTTTCACGTTTAGTCCTAAAGAAATGGATTTATTCTAAGAAATGCATCAACCTTCCTTTCCTGGAATGGACTATCTTGCAATAATATGCAACATTCTGGATTAAGTGGTCCGATAATCAAAATTTAAAAGAAAACTATGGCTTAACCTTTTTTTGCCATAGTTTTCTTCAGGGTCACAGGAGGACGTATATATTAATATTAAACTCAGAATATAGTGGGCTATTGCTATAGGCTATTGACAGCTGGCTCTGCCTCTCTAGAGGCAGAGCCAGCTGTGCCCGCCTCCTCGCCCACCCATTCCTCCAGTCAGTGGGGTGAATCCCGGTGGGGAGCGGTGACCGTCAGGGAAAGGATCCGAAAATCAGCGATTGGCGGTATGTGTTCACTGACTTCCTGATCAATAGTCCTGACCTGTGACAGCTTCAGTGTCACAGGTCGGCTTGAATTATGGGGATGAGTGTTTTTCACTCCCCTAATAATTCTCCTTGAAATCATTTTTTTTTTTACCAAAGGCCCTAGTCTGTTCCTGACTGTCACTGTATGTCTATTTAAGTAAATCAAATTTATTTTTTGTATGTTTTTAAATATTTGTTCTAGTATCAGTTCTTGAGTGCCTGATTTTTAAATTCCTTGGGAATAACTCATTGGTGTAGATTTCTGAGATTATAGCACTATAAGATACATGTGTAACTATACCCAACCCATTTGGAAACCCAACTCAAAGCAGTTATAGCTCATCTAAACATTCTTGGGAAACAAAAAAAAACATCTGTTACAGGCTCCTAGCAATATCACCATTTTTCTTTTGCTTCAATTTTCATAAATGAACTTGTACCTAGTGGCATGATATATTTAGCAAGCATGTGTGCATGCTGTGAACTATTGCATACATCTCATTTCCCATCATATTTTTTACACTATGGCTTTAGAAATACCACCTATTTTGGTTGACAACTCTTAAACAGCCTGTTTAGCTGAAACACTGAAATAAATATATGTGACTTGAAGCCGCCTTAAGGATATGTACATTGTAGTGCACTAACGTCTCTTAAAGCGTATGCTGCACACGTTGCGGTGGTCTATCGATTTTCACTGGAAAATGTTTATCTGACACACACAATGAAGCTGTGTATTGCCTCTGACATTTTAATTTTGCTTTTTTGAATGCTTATTCAACAGTGAATAGAAAAGAAACAGTTGTAGCACCTTTCATACGTAATAGTATAGTACTGTAATTTTTCTGATAAAGTCATTTCTAACTTTCATTCAGTCTAAACAATGCCTGGCAGGGACTCTCTGGCTGCTGCTGACTTTTCCAGCCAGCCAACTGTTCCTTGTGACTTCAGCTCAGTCAACAACTACATCAATTTCTCTTTTCTGCGACCATTGCAGAACTTGCTCGTTATAACTGATGGCTGTCTTCTTGCCAAGGTGAAAATAAAATCTATCTGAAATTCAGAAATGGAGTTTTAAAACAGGATCCATATGGCAAATTGTATAGTTGTTTAGACTGGAAACATATAAGGGTGTTTATGAGCTTTTAAATGGACACTGAATGTTTGTCATCAGTAGTACAGCTGATTTTGGCAATCGTTCATGAAAGAATTCTAAAGCATTAGTGTGCCCAAAAGCATTTAGTTAGTGCCAGCAGGGCTGGAAAAGCGTAGTGTGCCTTGAGCATCTAGAGGCCTTAACTCCCTCTAGCTTTCTGCTTTAAAGTCAGATCTAACTAAAAAGGTGCCAAAACTGCTAACGCTAAACTATTGTTACCATGTAATGGCAGCATAAATGTAAAAATAAAAAAAGATTTTTTCCTTAACACCATGGTGTTGTCCATATGCTTGATGGCACATTATAGACTCAATTTAAAAGCTTTAAACACAAAGATAAGGATCTTTGTTTGCACCATGTGACTGTATTGTTCAAATCGTATTGGGATAAAACTGTTACTCTTTTGAAAAATAAGCTCTGGTATGAAAACTTTGTAAATTGAGCCTTATCTGTCATTGGTAGAATGATAATAATTTTCAGTAATAAAACATAAATTAGTCCAAGGTATATAATGCATTAAAAAATAGATTTATATATTTGATGGAAGAGAGACAGGCTCAACTGATAGCAGGAGCAGTAAACCATGCACAAGACACCCAAGAACAGTCCAGGTAGGTTTGTCATGCACTTCTAGTCAGCAACCAAACACAGTTAGAATGCAGAAGGGCTTTGAACAGAAACTACATGGTATAAAACAAACAAAACATCCACCCATCCAAGCAATCAACTAAACCAAGGTCAGTTCCAAACTAACAGGGGTCCCTAAATCAAACATTCATCTCATGTTCCTTTTCAGTGTTCTGCCAGCATCATTATCACCCAGCAGCTTATTCCCACAGTAAAAAGAGAGAGAGCGCTGAACATCATTCAGCTCACATACATAAAGGCCTGCACACATGACTAATAACAAGACCCTTCTATCAGGTAAGGTGTGAACATAGGAATGTAGGTTTATTCCCAAAGCTTTACAAAACCTCCCAGGTTCCAGGACCCAGAACAGGACATATTAAAGCCAATGTCCTCCTTTGCAGAGGTAGTTTCCCCTCATGTACTTGCCGATACCAATTACCGATACTTTTTTTTTTAAACTTTTTTTTTAAGGGACAGGTGACTTTAAATGATCCATAGTACAACTACATGTTATGTACTATGGATGATGATTTAACCTATTCATGTTAACAGGAGAATTGTAAATCTATTGCTGGAGTGTAATGGAGGTGTGTGCTGTATATATGTAAATACATATACATTACACACGTCCAGTACACTATAGCAATAAATTTACAGCCAGCCCTGTCCCAGCTTCCCTCACTCACAGTTTCACTCCGATCCCTGTTGCCTCACTCGTTGCCTCTCGTAGTCGGCGCTGGGCAGGATCGCTGCAGGCAATAGATTTACAATAGTAATAATCAAAAATCACTGCGCTGGGAATGAGTGACTCGAAATCTAAATAACTAAATAGACCAGCAGCAACTTTGTGTATAAGTGAGTCTATTATGTGGCAAATAAGTTGCGCTCGGTCTAGTTGTGAATGGATGTGAAAGTGCTCTCTCAAAACCCAAAGGGGGAGATCACCTTCAGATAACAAAATAAATTTTAAATATAAAGTAGATGTCTCCACTAGTGATAGTGAACTAATGTTTGAAGATGCAGAACTCAACCCGGTGGTACTCGAGTGTATTGTATGTGTGTCGTGGGTTTTAACACAGCGATTTTTCCATATATGGCATTAGTGGAAATATGCTTTTAGAGACTTTTTGGTTGATAAATACGTTTTGCTGTGTAAAAATCACACGCACCTAGTGCGTGCGTGTGTTTAGGTTAGTAAATCACCCCCACTGAGTTGGAAAAAGGACCACCCCCTTGTGTCAGTATTTTGTTGAACCACCGTTTGCTTTAATTACAACTAGCCGAGAAAAACAAAGAGATCTGCTGAGTAAAGTTAACTCGTGATAAAGCTAGTTTTATCACAGTTTATTAAACGTACACCTTAGTCTGTTGGGATATGTCTCTACTAACTTTGCACATCTAGACTTTGCATTGTTTGCCCACTCTGCTTGCAGAACTGCTCAAGTTCAGTTAAATGTGATGGTGACCGTTTGACGACTGCATTCTTTTCTATACCCACTGTATATATATTTATTTCAATGTGGACTCATTTAATTATTTGCACCACCAGATTTTTTTCAGCTAATATGGTATTTAGTGATATAACTGGTTGGCTGGCCACGGCCTGTAGGGGGGAAGTTATAAAATACTTGAGCAGACAGAATCTGGAGTAGTTGCCCATAGCAACCAAACAGCTTATCTCTTCAGTTTGTTCATTTTGGATTTGAAAATGAAAAATAGAAGCAGATTGATTGCAATAGCATGGCAATATTGGCAATGCGCAGGGCCACTTCTTTGCATATTCTACATATTTAAACACTGCAAAGTACCACTCCTGTTTAGGGCACTGGGCGTGCTTCTCAGTATCTGAGTTAATTCTCCATGGATGGATACTACCAGTACCACGTCGCTTGTTCTGCCTGCTGAATGAAATTCCCAGTATCTGCTCTTATTCTTTACTTATGAAAGCTGTATGCCACCTAGCCTATGTTATCTATTTAACTTTTATGAGACCTGTTATAACTGATCTATTTCCTTCTATTTCCTTGTAATACTTCTTTGTCATACATACATTAAACACATGTTATCCTTGTCCAGTGATTATAGTCTTTAAAGTGCCTTACCTCAGGGATCTATGAAGACACAATTTACATTACACCAAAATGAAACTGAATGTATCCAAGCATCATTTTTTTTCAAGGACTGCTGTGCTATTTCCCTTCTACTTTTCATTTTTTATGTGCTATACATTATTTTATACAATGCAGGCACATAGTGACTACTGGAATAATAAAGTTTTTTTTCAGGCTTGTTCTATGAATTATTGTTGCTGTTATATATATAGAAATACTGCAAGTGGAAAAGAATATTATAATATAAAATGGCTTATTAAAATCCACAAGATGAAATTATCCTTTTTTTCATTGTTCTTGTCACCATTAACATCCAATATTGATTTCTGCGTTTTCTTGAAACTCCATTATTTAAAATCACAATGCACAGAGGAAATGTTGCTGTAATTGGAATTTCCTTTGAAGTTCATTTTTCTTTTGAGATGCTATGCATTGACAGATGAATGTGCACATGCAAGAATAGTAGGAATTTGTATTTGTTTATTTGTTTACAATGCAGTACAAACCTTCAGAAATCATTTGTACACATATCTAAAAACACAATCTGCAAAAAAATGTACAATATTTTGACATGAAAACCTAAAAATGTGTAATAGGCATGCCATATAACTTGCTTGCATATAAAGTAATACTGTATACAGGATAGTGTATAGTAGAAGGTATAGTGCACTTTTGTGAGCATGGGTTTTGAGGCTTTGTACAAAAAAATCAATACTTTTTTTATATTACATAATATAATATAATATTATAAAAAATGTGTAGATTAGCCACTATATGGAGCTCTGTATTTTGCTGCAAAGGCCCAGCTTTGCTGCTTAACTACTGAAGCAAGATATTTTGGTGTCTGGGAGTATGTTATTTTCAGTGAGTTGGACTACTTATGGTGTTAGGTTACTGGAAGAGTAGAGAAAGTTCCTTTTTTTAAAGTTAGCTTAGTGAATTAGGTGAAACTGTGTTCGCTTTATTCATGCAATCGTGTGCAGGCAGCAATCCTGATTTCTTAAAGTGATATTAAAGGTATTTTTTTAAATAATTTACTTTTTATTATTGTGCTGCCACCTGCGCAATTGAAATTTTTGCGCGCTGGGGCACCGGACGCGTATTTACGTTTATAGGCTATGGGCCCGCTGATCGCCTATATGTGAAACACCCGGTAACGGGTGAGTGCAATGTTCGGGTCTTTTCTGCCCGTGCGTGCCCGCTAGGGGGCGCGCGCGAGCAGAAAAAAATTGCCGTCTGGAGACGGCAACCCGTCAATGCAGCAGTGCCGTCCGTCCGTTTTTTTACTACGGGCGGACGGCAAGAGGTTAATGTGAAATGAGAATGTATATAGTTAATTTTCCTTAAGCCATTTGCTCATTGATATTGTATGGCAAATTCATATACTGACATCTTGTGGTCATTCTGGTTATTGCACTAGCATTTTTTTCTGTGTTCCCTGCCATCTCCCCTTTCTTGTTCAGTGTCAAGTGTTATGGCTGACAGTAACATGACCACATGTTAATCTACATTGCATGCTTGGACACATTACTATCTCCGACCTTCAAATACCGCCTGTTCATTCATCTGCTGTATCCTGCTGTCTTCTGTAACTAACTTGCTGCAAGCAATAAAGCAATTGTGGATGAAAAGGTATTTGGTGAGTTCAGCTATCTGATAAGGATTGTCCGCAGTGATTATGGGGTCTATTCACTAAGCTGCCGAAGGATCTAGCCGTAGCTTTGGCTGATCCTTCAGCTAGCTTCGGCCCCAGGATCCCTTTGGTTCAGTAGAACCGAAGGGCTGCTGTACGGGCTATTCACTATAGCCCGTAGAGCTGTTCAGTAGAACCGAAGGGCTGCTTTGCGGGCTATTCACTATAGCCCGTAGAGCTCCCGAAGTTGGCCGGGCGGCTCAGTCGAGCCGAAGGCATATGCCTCGGCTCGACTGAGCCGCGGTGAAAGCCGAAGCTGGCCGAATGGCCGGCCATGGGCCGCACGACAGCCTGCTTCTGACAGCTGGGTAGAGCCAGCCATCATCTCACGGCTGGCTCCGGCCACTTTCAGAGAGATCAGAATCCCTGGTTACCAGCTAACCAGGGACGCTGTCATTACACACTGAGAGCATCCTCTCCGTGTTCTCAGTGTGTAATGACAGAAGGCGTTCCTGGTTACCTGCTATAAATATTGTAACTGGCTGACAATCTATTAAAGGACGTCTATGGTCAAAAATGTAAAATAATTATGTATTTCTATATTGAATTTCCAAAAGTTCTATCCCACTCCTAATAACAAAGGATGCACCGATATATCGGCCAAAAATTGCACTTTTGGCTAAATGCCGAAAGTGCAATTTTCCTGCCGATACATCGGCGCATCCGTGATTTCTTTTCTCCCTGCTGGGCGCTGCTCTGTGTCCCAGTGGGAAGGCGAGAAAGTGACAGCCGGCTGAGCGTTGTG
>NW_017306656.1:416603-428868 GCF_000935625.1 Nanorana parkeri | reverse complement strand
GGCTCGACTGAGCCGCGGTGAAAGCCGAAGCTGGCCGAATGGCCGGCCATGGGCCGCACGACAGCCTGCTTCTGACAGCTGGGTAGAGCCAGCCATCATCTCACGGCTGGCTCCGGCCACTTTCAGAGAGATCAGAATCCCTGGTTACCAGCTAACCAGGGACGCTGTCATTACACACTGAGAGCATCCTCTCCGTGTTCTCAGTGTGTAATGACAGAAGGCGTTCCTGGTTACCTGCTATAAATATTGTAACTGGCTGACAATCTATTAAAGGACGTCTATGGTCAAAAATGTAAAATAATTATGTATTTCTATATTGAATTTCCAAAAGTTCTATCCCACTCCTAATAACAAAGGATGCACCGATATATCGGCCAAAAATTGCACTTTTGGCTAAATGCCGAAAGTGCAATTTTCCTGCCGATACATCGGCGCATCCGTGATTTCTTTTCTCCCTGCTGGGCGCTGCTCTGTGTCCCAGTGGGAAGGCGAGAAAGTGACAGCCGGCTGAGCGTTGTGAGCGGCTGGTGTCCCTTCTCCCACACCGCTCAGCCGCCTATCACAGTGCGGGGGCGGAGACAGCGCTGCCACAGGAGGCTCTCCTCTCGCACTGCTCACTCAGCCTCCTGTGACTGTGAGTCAGAGAGGAGAGCTGGCTACATACATTCAGCCATCAGTGATTGCTGAGTGTTTGTAGATAATTGAGGATATGGTATGGCTAATATATCCTCAATTATGAGTGAATGGGAGTGATCTATATCTACTTCTGTTCCTTCATAATTGTGGTTATAGTAAACACACTATGTTATCAAGTTATCAATGAACAGGAACACTCATAGAGGATTCCTGTTCATTGATAACAGGGGATACAGAAAAAGAGATTGAGAACTCTGTGTTCTCAATCTCTTTTTCTATTTTAAAAGGGAAATATCAGGGGTCTGTTTAGACCCCTAAAATTTCCCCAAAGCCCCTAAAAGTAAAGTAAAAAATAAAAATATTTAATAAAAAATTAATAAATAAAATTAAAAAGTAAAAAATAAAAATATTTAATAAAAAATGAATCAAAAAAATTGAAAAGTTTATAAAAAATAAAATATAAAAAAAATTAAAAAAAATTAAAATAAAAACATTTTCGGTATCGGTTTTCAGTTTCGGCCTGACAATTTTTTCTATTTCAGTTTCGCTTAGTTTTTTTTACATTTCGGTGCACCTCTACTAATAACCATATTGATCTAGAAGTTTGTAAACGTATTTATTGAAGATGCTCATGGGATGTACTTTCTCAATGCACTGACACAATTTCACTCAGCCCTGTGAATGTGCACTTCCTAGTAGCACCTATTACAAAAAGGGATTTTTAAAAGTAATCTTTGATTGCATTATCACAAACAACAGTATGTGTTCATATTACAATGCTGATGTTATAACAGAGTAGTATAGGCTGGGACTTTAGAACTCCTTTAGGCTGGGTTCACACCTAGGCGTATTGAATATGCACGTTTGTCGCGCGTTTCGCGTCGAGCGTTTTTACCGCGATTCGCGGTAAAAAAAACACGCGACAAACGCCCATTTCCGAGGGCTACTTGGCTGTATCCCAATGGAAACGCGAGACCAAAACGCCCCAAAGAAGTACATGTACTTCTTTGGGCGTAGGCTGTTTTGTATCGCGTTCGGACGGGCGGAAATACAGCAAGGTGTGAACCAGACCCACTGAATACAATGGGATTTAGATGTTTGAGCGTTTTGTACGCGCTACAAAATGTTCAGGTCTGAACCAGGCCTTAGTTGCAGGAAAAATTATTTTTTACAGACATTGTTTTTTTAATTGACTTTATTGACCATTTTATTTGTCTGCTTTGTTTTTACAGACTGTCCTTAAAGTGATATTAACGTCAAAAGTGTTTAAGCTATTTCAAATGCTGATTAAATCCCTTGCAACGAATGCTGATCCTATATGTTTAAACATTTTAGTTTCATTCAGAATCAGCTGGTGTTCCGAGAGCTGGTCCTGACTTTCTGTTTTAAAGTGGCTCCTTTCTCAAGAAGAGTGCTATGCAGTCACCCTTGTGTGTACTAGTAAGCTTTGTGTGTTTCCACAAACACACAGACACCGCAAATCAAGCTACTCCCCTCTCCCGGGCCCCTCTCCTCCCTCCTCCAAGCTAGTAGATGAACAGTTGCTGGAGTCTGCATGTCCTTTGTGATCTTGTACTGACCATGAAGTTCAGGGAAGCTGAGCTGAGGCACTTTGAAGCAGCTGTTCATAAACATGATGATTGTAAGTGTTTGGGCAAACATGTAAAGCAATACTTTGCTGGGCAATGTATAGTTGTTTGATCTGGATTAATTATTGAAAAATGTTTGAGAGTTTAATACTACTTTAATTTTTTAATGGTTAAAAACCCTGGACTCTAGGGGTTGTTACTCCACTTTTGTCCCTGTTTTTGGCATTTTGCAATATCCTGTTGCCCCGAAAATAAGACCTACCCCGAAAATAAGACCTAGTACTATTTTGGGGAATTGCTAAAATATAAGACCTCCCCCGAAAATAAGACCTAGTGTGTTTTTTTGAGGCCAAAAAAATATAAGACAGTGGGGTTGATTTACTAACCTTATAAACACACCACGAACATGTATACACCTCTGTAGTGTGTTCCCTCCCAGCATGATCTATGGGTGGAATCTAAACACCTTTGTAGTGTGTACACACCCAGCAGGTGTGTTGTGCAAAGCCCTGCCCTGAATTGCAAGGTGATGTTGTGTAAATTAGCTCTATATTGTGTTGCTTGCGTTGATGAATGCAGGAATGTAAATGCATGAGCTAACCATTTTTGTCTAAACTGTGAAGCAGCATTATATATGCATCATGTGCATGATTTTTCCATATATGGCATTAGTGGAAATATGCTTATAGAGACTTTTTGGTTGATAAATATGTTTTGCTGTGTAAAAATCACACGCACCTGGTGCGTGCGTGTGTTTAGGTTAGTAAATCACCCCCAGTGTCTTATTTTCGGGGAAACACGGTAGTACTAAATTTCAGCATTGGCAACTATACTAATTGCACATGTAATCAGATGTTTCAGAGGTCTACTTAAACCACCAAATACCTCCTGTGCTTGGGGCAAGAAAGACAGATACTTTATCTATGCATCAGAGTCACAGAACACAATACAAGGTCATACTACAAATAAATTAAACACTATAGAGGTTCTTTGCTCCTTATAATGTTTCATATAGAGAAAAACAGGCTGAAAGGGAAAAGCTACTGATAAACCCGCTCTCTAGAAAACCCATAATGCTCTACAAACCTGTCATGGGCATACCCTATATTAAACATTTATTTATAAAATAAAATAAAGAGTTTATATAGATATTACTAAACAAAGTTATACAACATCAGTTTATATATATATATATAATATACATACAAATAAACCTACCAAAAATTAAAATAAAGTTGCCCTAAAACCATTATAGTTTCTCTTTAACAATCCTGGGATAGATTTTGTACTGCCTGATGTGACTTTACAGCCAATACCTTTCGATTAAAACTGAAGCCTAAGCCACTGCTTGCAAATGGTTCAAACTGAACTCTAAACAAACAGCTAAATACATAGATGGAAGTCATATTTGGCAGCCGTTTTACCTAACAAAGGATCAGCGTATCCCTTGTACATGCATGAGCACTGCATTCCAACTGACTGACCTCCCAATCTAAGTCTGCTGTACAGTAGACTGCAAGAGGCTGATATCACATCAAATTGTACTTACTCTGGTTGCATAAAAAAATTATTTCATGATTTATTAATAAATACAGAGCTGCATTTATCTGCACATTTTATTTCTGCCTAGAGTTTAGCTTCAATGCTAATTGCTGAGTAATAGTTCTCAGACTTTGCCTATTGAAAATTATAACCTTGTTAAATGAAAGAAAAAACCCTAGATCATAGCTTCATGCTTTGGAACACCCAGAAACATGGTCCCAGCCTTCCAGGATAAATCACTTAGATCTTTCCATATAATAAAATTGCTTGAGCTGGATGAAAACTAATTATGGCACCTGTGTTTTCCGCCAACATTGTAGCAAATTAAATCACAAGCTGTTAAGTCCTATAGGAAGTGTAGAGGCCCACAGAGAGTGCTTCCATCTTATTACTTGTTCTGCTTAGTGTCTCTGGATGAAGGCTAGCGGCAGATGTGGAAAAAAGCCCACCCTTCCATGCTTGGAATATTGAACAGATTCTTTATGCTATTATCCTTACCTTGTCCACATGTACATGCAAATCCCTGGATAACATAACTGATGGCAAAACTCTCACTGAGTGTGATGTTACAATGCACATTTATGATAACTTAGCAAATCCAACTTGGGAAATGAATTTCCTATTTGTTTTAAATTCCAGATTCCCAGTTAATTCAGGACATTCACTCCTTTTGGTTAATATAAATATAAAGTGATGGCATATGGAAAAGGTTAAGAACAACTATTTATGATATATGAAAGTAGAATTCTTGTGTTTGCTGAGTTGAAGTGAAAATGCAACAAAAAAACACGTATATATGTAGTTTGAATTCTAATGACTACACACAGTTATAACTGTCTTTAAAAAACATTTACTTCTGCTCTTTTTGCTACAACTCCTGAAAAGACAAGATGTGAAGCAGCCAATGTCGCATTGCAAGCGTCTGCCAGCAGTGAAGCATAAAATACAAAGTAGGGAATTCAGGAAGCAGCAAGCTAACAACTTTATACTAAGGATTTCCTCTGTTCATCAAATTTTCTTGTATAAAATTTTTCCCTTACTTGTCGAATTATTAAACAAGAATAATCCACAAGCAAATGATTTTTTTTTATCAGAGCGCACAAGCTTTACTTTATGAGAATTGTCATTTATTACTAACCAAACCAAAGGCATATTTGTTTGCCTATGACCTATACCAGCACAGAGTCACTACAGAAAGCATTTACAATCTAAACACTTCCATAATGTTAAATTGTTCTTAGAGAGCTATCTGTTTTTAAAAGCAGAAGTGCATGTTCTGAGTGGAAAGGATAAGCTTTGCTGAGCTATCCTCCTTTTTTCTTGAATAAACGTTTATATTCTTATCAGCTGTTAGCACAGTTGTCCCTCATATTTACTTTACAAGACCCAAGACACTCTAGAAGAAGAGATGATTACCATAAGTTTACCTTGCCAGGCATTTTTGAACTCTTTGCTGAATCTCCAGGCCCTTCAAGTTCTAACATGTTTGAATTGATCTCTTCTGATGTATATGCTCCTTTTTTTTAACACTCTGAGGGTACAAGGGTTTAAGAGGCAGCATCCCTTACCAATGGGGTGTATTTACCCCTTTATTTATAGTACATCACAAGAGGGTAGCAAATCCCTGCAATGCAGCTCTGCAAGTAAATAAAAGTGAGATCCCCATCGGATACTTCTCACACTACTGCTGAATGGAAGTCATAAGGTATGGAGGTGGAAACAAGCTTGCCTAACTGCTCTACCAGCCCAACTGGCTGGACAGTAGGCCAGGAAGAGGCGAAGATATGGGTACATCCAATTATTTCCAACAGAGAACATAGGTGGAGTTTTGGATCCTCTATGCTGAGTTGCGAGAGAATGAGAATACATTTCTGGAACAGGCCTTCATGCCCATAAGCAGCTATTTTTTTTTTGTTTGGCCATCGTAATAAATATTATAGTATAAGTACATGAAATACTACTGGGTCAGTTTACTTGGCTTTGCTACAAGAATCAGATTAACAAATAGCTGTAACATTACAACATATGCACTGATGTGTGTTCACAAGTGTGAATGGGCCCTTAAAGAAATAAAAAAACATTGCAGTTGTTTATGATGTACATTGCTATAGCAAACTGAATGTCATCAAGTTAGGGTTTACATCTACTGTACTTTAAGCTTTCACAAAGTACATCCCCCACACCTCCAAGAAAATAAAAAACAGCTGAATTTGTTATAGTTTTACCATGTATACTAGCATTTACATTTAAACTGTATGGCTAAAAATGTCAATTGCACAATGACTTATAATAGCAGACAGGCAAGTTAACATCTAACTACGTAGCCAGTGCGTTTTGCAAAAATTTCCGTGCATGCGCATAATGTGCACGTTTATGTGCACGCACACTGGCGGCCGGAAGGGCGAGCATCATGCAACCAGTGCACATGATTGCTACCAGTGCACAGTGCACATGATTGCTAGGAAACACACCATGTGTTTCCTTATTTAAGGAAACACATGGTGTTTGGAAATGATGCTACCAGCTGGGTTCTCTGGAAATCAAAGCAATATTCAAAAGCAAGGTAAAATACATTGGGGTAAGGGTTCTGCCCTTCTCCCTTCTATGGCTTATTAACTGCTTATGTAGTTGCCTTTTGGTTTGGACCGAATATCCATTAGTAACTTAAATATTATTATTTTTGGTAACCTAGGACCTCTGTGTACCTCAGCTCTTTTCTCTAAACATTTGCCTAAACTAGTGACAACATTACAGGGATTTTCCCTTTGGCTTTTATAGGCGCACTTCTTCCTTCAAACGGTCACACCAACGTAATCGTTCATTAAATATTCATGTATTATACATTGTATCAATTTCTTAATCTATGCTACTATGTTACATAATATGATATATTTGTACACTTACCTTCATGTCAATCTATCTATATAGAGCATTCTCTTCCTTCCTCCTGAACAAGCCCCTATATTGGCCCAAATGCATTGAGGAATATTGGCACCCCTTAATACCATGGCATCATGATAATATCGCATTTTTTGGACTCTATATGGTCTTTGGATAAGTAATCTTTATAAGTGAGGTCTTGACTATATGCCACAATATGAAGGAAGGATCACTGTTTTTTATTATGCACAATCACATTTTCTTTTACATTTTTGTATAAAATATAGATGTAATCTTAACCTACTTCTGTGCTATAGCAGTGGTGTTTTTGATACCTTAAAAGTCCTTATGTTTGCTGCATTATTATACAGTTAATAGTAAGACATTGATTTTCTTTTTACTATGCATTTGGGTGCCTTGTTATCTTAATTAAGGAGTACACTAAATTTGCCCAAATACTGTACAATATAAAGCCAAATTAGAGGCCTATGTTTAAGTGTAAATAGTATACAAAAACTGTGCAAATTGCATTCATGAAACCAATTGTTATTTTTGTAACATGGGTAGAAAGTATAACAAGGCATAATGCACATAGTGCATATATCAATTTTATGTGGTTAGATGTGTCAGATGCAACAGTAAATGAGAGAAAACTCTATTTAACCCCTTGCCGTCCGCCCATTGTACTGGCGGGCGGCGGATGCTTCCCAGCGGGTGGATGTACATTTATGTGATTTACTTCCTGGTTGTGCACTCCCCCTAGCGGACACGCGCAAACAGGACCCCGCCGGAAAACGAAACAGCCGTCACCGGCTGTTATATACAAGCGTCTGACCGACTCTACAGCCGGCCGATCGCTTGTATGACCGTGCAATGCGCCCCCCCTCTGCTGCCATGATCCCCCCTCCCCCCGTCGTTGCCGGTTATCCCGGGCTTTGCTGTCCCTCCTGCAAGCCCGGGACTGGCACAGCGACTGCCAGTGGTGAGAAGGTGGAGGGATCAGCATTCCCCCCACCGCTGATCTCTCCTCCTTCTCTCTTTAAAGGTGGAAGCGATGTATATTACATCACTTCTGCCTTTAGCTGTAATTTCTGATCTCTGCTTCATCAGCTTCTTTGGGGGTCCCTAGGTGACATTAGGGGTCTTAGAGACCCCTGATGTCTCCATAAAGAGGAAAAAAATTACAGTCCCACATAAAAATAAAAAACACCCAAAAAAGTCACCACGTGCATGCACTTATAAACGTAAGGGTGCGCCTACGTGCGAAAACAACCATTACGCCACACATGTTACATATCGCTGTGAACGTCGGAGTGCAAGCAATAATTCTAGAGCCATCAATCACTGATAACACAAAATTGATGAGCGGTAAAAGCTTTTAAAGTGTCACCTATGGACAATTTTAGGCATGGTATTTTTTTTGCGATTTCACGGGCGCATGCAATTTTAAAGATTTACATGATTGGTGTCTATTTACCCGACCCCCATATAAAAATTTGGGTGCTGATAAATGTTTTATAACATAAAGTAGGGAAAACAGTAAAAATAGTAAAAAATAAAAACCCCAGAGGTGATTAAATTCCCATTTTAGAGATTTTTTATAGGAACTTTGCCCAAATGGAGACTTTTTGTTGATTTGCTCTGGTGACAGCATGACAGGCGATAGGGGGTATACCACTTCCCTACTCTATCCAAAGATAATAAAACATGTTTTCCCTTTTCTTTGCATACAGTTTAATATTAGTATTTATTTATACACTTTCTGCACCAAAACATAATTCAAATACAGATAACTGTGAACTTGTACAGATACAGATGAACTTGCATCAGCATCAAACACAAGAGGATTGAAATCAAGATGTCTGGCAATTGCTGGAAATTCTTCAGAGCTATGGGACCTAGGGAAGGATTAACGGGTCAATTAAACGATATGCTAAAACTAACATATTTATACAGAAAGACATAAGAGAAAAGGAGTAAATGCCTCCCTGAAGTTAACATCCCTTTATAAGGCAAGGACTATCTGTCATAATGTAACTCTTCTTGACATCTTTAAGCAGAGGGACTTTTACAGTTCCCCAGGATAAAATATGTATTATTGTGCTTCATCCAGCTGTCTCACTGAATTTTTAATAGATGTTATTGGCAAGATATCTGTGTGTATATGTAACTACACTTGAGAGGACAAAAATTGTACTTTCACCATTAATATTCATCTTTTGTGCCAGGCTAGGAAATTTGCACATTTTAATTTTGAATCTGTATAAGTTCAAAAATTACCAAATTGTAAATGCAGAGCCAACTAACCAGCCACCTAGGAGGACTGTCCCAGTGTTATAACACCTCACTTGATAATACAAGTCATCTGGCTGGAATTAAAGAAAGCTCTTTCTCACAGTTGACTAAGGAAACTTGGACAATTTTCTTTTTAAACTAATGTTTTATCTTATTTTTTATTATGGAAATGAAAACTTTATTTTACAAAAAGTTTAATAAACATGCACCCGTGGCACTGGAATTGATGAGGATTCTGAATTTTACAAAGGGTTATGAACAGATCAGTAGTAGCTGTTTTTTTGAGACTGCCTCTGCCCAACTGCCTTTTAAATGGTTCCATATGAACAGAGCATAGAGACAAGGTGAGGATCATTCCTCTGACTCATTTAGCTGTGTGATCTTAAGTTTTGTTTAGGGTATTAGAAAACCACACACTAACTTTGACAACAACTAAGGTAATCCCTCTAAAATTAGAGGCTTCCTCCTTTAGAGAGAGAGGAAGAGAGATCAGAGGTGGGAGAATTCTAAGCTCTCCTCTGAATCCAGTCAGCAGGATTCAGCAGAAAAAAAATAATGTACATCCACCCACCGGGAAGCATCCACCGTCCACCTGTTTTTTGACAATGGGTGGACGGCACGGGGTTAAACAAACTTAATTATTTCTTTATTACAGTTATTTATATAGCGCCGACAGTTTACGATCCGCGTTTACATAGTTGCACATTCACATTAGTCCCTGCCCTCAAGGAGATTACAATCTAAGGTCCCTATCTCACATGCATGCATACGGGGCCTAAGTACTGGAAGGCAGAAGTGCTATCCACTACGCCATATGCTCCCCACACATCTTTTACTTGCAATTATTGTTTTTCCATTTCCTGGTCCTCCTCATTAGTGATGTAATGTGCCCAAGTGCTGCATCCTGGGAGGGTTTAATCAGCAGAGCATTGATGGGAAACCTCATCTGTAATCTCACAAGATCTCAGGGAAAGGCATTTTCCTCCCCTGAGATGATGTGCATGGTCACATGTGCCAGAGTTCCATGAAGTAAAGGGAGATATATTAATCTGCCCTTAGTAAAAATGGCCACTGTGAGAATAATGCAGAGAAAAATAAATATAAGGTATGCAAAGAATAGAAATCCTGCATTTATCTATAAGTATCTGTTTGTAAATTGTCATTACTAAACATTTCTAAAGGTGTATTGTTGTCATTTCAAAGATATGGGTAAAGTTCCTCTTAAAGGTTACATTTTTAGAATGTAAAACAATGAGATTATAGCAAAGCTTGCTCAGTTCACAATTTACAATTAGATAGGTGACGCAATTTTAATATAGCAAGGTCTGAAGAGCCGGCATATGGTTTCCCTGGCTTTAAAATTATGCCAAATCATTAACAAATATACAAAAGGTTGCGAGAAGGCCCCTAATATAATGACCACAGAGGTAGAAAATATGCTGACCACAAAGGAAACATGTAGAATTTTCTACCAGGAATGAAGATCTCTAAGAAGACACATTTTCACCTAATTTGCACATTTACTGAGCAGTGCTTGTGAGACAGGATTACCATAAAACATAATCACACATTAGTGGAGATAAAAAATAGAAATCACCATTTATTCTCATGTCCTGTTGATTGGACCTCATCTTATGCAATTGTTTTCTCTCTGTACAGGGTTAGATTGAAAAAGAAGACATTTTCAAAATAACCCCTTGTATTAGTGCCTTCAAGTGGATTGTCAGTCCAAGACAGCAGAATTAAAGGAGGATTTTGGTTAAAGTATAAACTTACACAAGCATGAGGTTCCTTCTACTTGATATTCCATTGCTGTGAAATTTTACTTGACATTTATATACATATTGAGGCTATGAAGTGATTAAAGATCTATTAGATAAATATTTGGTGACACTTTACGTTACAAAACCTTGTTTTCTCTGGCAGGCCCTGCTTTGCAACCTGTCATAACTGGGGTGTAGGTCTGTCAAATATTAAGGGAATGAACTAAACTTATTAGAAGTGATCCAGCTTCTCTCCATACTGATCCTCTATTTGTATAGTGCTTAGAGCTCATGCTGGCAGCCCTGCACAACTGTTTAGATGAATTGGTGGACGTCTCCCATCTTATTTCTAATATGAGTGTCCTATCAGTGTCCTTTGGTGGAAATGTTGGGCTGCGAGTAGGTAAGTAAAAAGCAATAAAACGTTTGTGCTGCGATTGGCCTTTGAGTGACAATATCTCTTCAGAGCTGCTGCCCTGGACACCCTCATCAAGGATGCCACTGGGGGTAGGAGTACACGTGTAGCCTAGCAGAAGAGGCCTATGCCTCAAGCTGGGAAGACTCATCTCCCCCTCTAAGGTCAAGAAGAGTTCCTTTCATTACTCCATGGCTTCAACCACTAAGGCCAGACCAAAGCCAGGAGTCCAGATGCACTGAAAACCCTGCAGACAATTTATCTTCAGCTTCAGCAAGAAGAGATGTCCCAACTTTCTATAGTGGGGGGTGCATCTGTTAGCCTTTTTGGACAGCTGGATAGACAGCATCTCAGATAAATGGTAATGGAGGTGGTTTCTAGGGACTACAAACTAAAACTCTCAGTCCCTCTACAGGTGCATGTCTTTCAACCTTCCTGTGACAGACTAGCAGACCTCCATGCAGCCCTTGCAGGTCTTCTGGAGCAAGGGAATATTGCCCCAGTCCCTGTGTCAGAAAGCTTTCAGGGATTTTATTCCAACCTTTTCACAATTCCAAAATTAAACAGGGTCATCTCTTAAGAATCCAAGATTTCATATGCACGGAAATTACAATGATAGCTGCTACCATTCAAAGCTCAGACAGTCACAAACAGCTTTGTTGCGATGGGCAGGTTCTACTGACACTTTTGATGAAGCAACCTAGCACTGCAAATAAATTCCCATGATTAAAGCAGAACTGGTAAGAAAATATTTCCCGATTTTCATTTTAAAATGTGTTTTTATTTTCTGGAATATCATACTAACGGCAGAATGTTTTTAAATAGCTTAGTTCTTCCTGCAGCATTTTTAAACAAAATAAAAGAAAAAGTTATTTTAGAAATCAATACTTAATTATGGGCCTTTACTTCCACTATAATGTAAATAATAAAAGGAAATGTGACGGTTTTCATGGGTTATTTTAAGTAAGCCTGTACTGTTACAAAACTGTTGCATTATATGAACCATATGGTGTAAGATAGTATGTCTGCCTTCATAGGAATCATCTTCACAGCACTGTTGGGTTTACAGAAGTTCCTATGCAAATGCTGACTTCCTCAGAGTTGGTATTTGCACAGGTTTACAAAGCCCCCTGCCTCCCCCCCCC
>NW_017306656.1:413935-415569 GCF_000935625.1 Nanorana parkeri | reverse complement strand
TGCTTTGCTGGATCAGGCATATTGGACATTTATGCATGGAGTGAAAACTGTCTAGGTTGTATTGTAGATAATATCTGCTGATATTTTGCCTTCCCTGGTTATTCTGCCCGTCCTTCTTTAAAATGCTAATGACTCTTTTAAGTAAAGCCTTCCCATTTCCATTACATACCTTATTTTAGACCCAGTGATGTCATTACTGGTTGCCTGTGCTTCTCTATGCTATTCAGGCATTCCCACCTCTTTTCTTCATCAGGAAAAGAGGTGGGCTCTGTCAGAGTTCAGTGAAAGTGGACTTAGCATTTTCAGTTCAGGGAAGGAGCCCGTACAAATGTGCAAGAATGAAGGTAAAGCTAAAGTTCAGCTTAAGGGTAAATAGAAGCGCAAAGTAGCATACCCAGTTCTGGCAATGATTTATGTCAAGATTTCATAGTAGTATAGCTAGCTCAAAGCTAGATCATTACCTTATTGCAATGCTACCACTAATTAGTGTCTTCAGCTAAGCACATTATTTCAGTCTTAACTTTTACTGTAGACATGACCTAATTCCTGTTTAATGTATTTTATCTGATCATTTTACAGTTACACTGTCACTGAAAATAATGTTTACATCCAAAGGTAGTAAGTTCATGAGTTCGACCCAAACTCAAGTCATTCATGGTTTGAGAAAATAGCTAATGCAGCTGTTCACATCCATTGCAACCAATTATTAACACTGCACTTCCTGGCCTCTGAACTGTGGTCAGGTGGCTTAACCTGACCACAGAAACTAGTGCTAGCAGGACTACAGAACAACAGACTAACAGTACTAACCTTATTAGAAGAAAAAAAAGGTATTCTTATTTGCTAGCCCCTCCCTTAAAAAAAACAGGCCTCCCAGCAGCCTTTGTTTAGTGTGTGTTCTAGGGGGCAAGGACTAGTTAGGGAATTATCAAAGAATGCCGGGAAAGCAAGGTGCTAATGCTGCTGCTGATTGAGGCACACTGTAAAATAGAGTCACACTAACAGTGTATTGTATGTTGGTATAGCAGATTAGGGAGAGATTTTAAAGTGTTTCAAGGAAGAGTTAGATGCTGATCGTTAAAAATGTCTATCTGTATTTACATGGAGACACAGATAGACTAACAGAGTGTTGTACATTGGTGAAGTAGATAAGGAAGAGATTTTAGAGTGTTTCTGGGGACAGTTAGATACTGGTTGTCATTGTTGAAAATGTTCATATTTACAATGAATCACAGAGACATTGGGGGTGATTTACTAACCTAAACACACGCACGCACCAGGTGAGTGTGATTTTTACACACAAAGCGTATTTATCAACCAAAAAGTCTCTATAAGCATGTTTCCACTAATGCCATATATGGAAAAATCATGCACATGATGCATATATAATGCTGCTTCACAGTTTAGACAAAAATGGTTAGCTCATGCATTTACATTCCTGCATTCATCAACGCAAGCAACACAATGTAGAGCTAACTTACACAACATCCCCTTGCAATTCAGGGCAGGGCTTTGCACAACACACCTGCTGGGTGTGTACACACTACAAAGGTGTTTAGATTCCACCCATAGATCATGCTGGGAGGGAACACACTACAGAGGTGTATACATGTTTACATAGTTACATAGTATTT
>NW_017306656.1:358015-413316 GCF_000935625.1 Nanorana parkeri | reverse complement strand
TGCACAACACACCTGCTGGGTGTGTACCTACTACAAAGGTGTTTAGATTCCACCCATAGATCATGCTGGGAGGGAACACACTACAGAGGTGTATACATGTTCGTGGTGTGTTTATAAGGTTAGTAAATCAACCCCATTAAGTCAGATAAACTAAGATTGATGCTTGTCGAGGAAAGTGAATTGTCTTGTTTTGGTGCATAGTAGATTGTTCCACTGTCTTGCACCATCATCCTCTTGGCACACTACTGCACACCTTTATTGTGCCAAATAGTAACAAACTCCTTTTCTTAACCATAATGAATTTGGTGGAGATTGTGAGACTTTTTGTGCAAAAATCAAATTTGGGATTTTCTAACAAATGGTGCATCTTTCATTCGAAACCCTTTAAACGGAGTGGCACATCCATAAAAAATATGGTTCTCTGTGCCGAATATTTGGCTCACTGACAAATAGTTCCTCTGACCCAATGTGTTTTCCCCACTTCTTTATTAGCAGATTTGGGTGATATCACATAGGGGTCTGTTTATGAACAATTTGCAGAGCCATTTTCCCTTCTAATCTCTGTGAACGTTTGTTCTGTGCAAAAAGAGGAAAAAACAAACGTTCTTAGCATAGAATAAAACATTCAGGAAATACCATATTTTAGGCCACTAGCTGTAGCTAAGGAGCATAGGGAATACTGTAAATATCTATTGATTAAAACCGGCCTGGTGTCTCTCTCTTAAACTGCGGCCTTCTAAAGCTACTTACACAGGGTGCATTGAGTCTGTCTAAGGTAAAAAATGCTTAATTATAAACCTAACTGGTCTCTCCTTCTTAAATTGTGGCCATGTGAAAATGTCAACATACCTATTGTCCCAGCACCTCACTGAACCCCCTAGAAAAGTAAAAAAATGTGTTGCACTCAAAAATCCATGTACCCTCACCGCAGGTTATTAAAATACTGTTTCTTAGTAACAAAAGCACCCCACTGCACTGAAGACCTCCTATAAATATATATGGTATATACAGGTGAAACTCGAATAATTAGAATATCGTGCAAAGTTCATTTATTTCACTAATGCAACTTAAAAGGTGAAACTAATATATGAGATAGACTCATTACATGCAAAGCAAGATAGTTCAAGCCGTGATTTGTCATAATTGTGATGATTATGGCTTACAGCTCATGAAAACCCCAAGAACCCCAAATCCACAATCTCAGAAAATGAGAATATTACATGCAATCAATAAAACAAGTATTGTACATAGAACAATATCGGACCTCTGAAAAGTACAAGCATGCATATGTACTCAGTACTTGGTTTGGGCCCCTTTTACAGAAATTACTGCCATTACTTTTCCACGATATTCTAATTATTCGAGTTTCACCTGTACACTAGTACCTAAAATGCATGTTAGGCCACCTCCAACCAGTTCTCCAGAATGGACACCCAGTAGTTAATGAATGTGACTGGTAAAACTGGTAAGCACACAGAAAAATGTGCACCCTCACCTCAGGTTATTAAAATGCAGTTTCTCCACTACAGCATCAGGAGATGCATGAAATCGGTCCTTTGCCATGCTGCCTTGGAATGGGGCACTTTGTGCTTCCTCTTGGATGGTGTTATATATCCCTGTACAATTCTCCCTTTGGATGATACATCAGGTTATGTTATCAGGTGTGTTCCACCTAAGGCCTTCTGTGTATAGTCTAATGCATTGGTAGGGTGCCTAAGTGGACTGGAATTCTCTCTAAAACCATGTGGACGGCAATGGCTCCATGGCCTACCAAATAAGGGAGTTAGAAGTTTGAGAGGAGACACAGTTTGTGTAGTCAGTGAATGCAGAGTGTGCTGCAGAACTGCATGAGGGAGTTGTATGTTGTAACAGTGTGACTGGTGACAGGGCACTGGGAAATCTCTGCAAATAGCTGTGGGTTAGGGTCTTTTACATTAGTGGTTCTCAAGCAATGGAGCATGTACCCCAGGAGGCACTTCTGCATAAGTTAGGATATATTTCTGTTTCTTTTATTAATGTGGATTTAAACCCATATATTAAGCCCACCTTGTAAGGATAGGGTACACAACCAGTGAGGGAAAATGTATAACAAAATTACATTATAAATACTTTTAATTTTTTAAACTTTATTTTCTAAATCACATGGCCACATTTTTTCAATACAGCTCATCATGTCCCGAGTCAGGGGCTGGACTAAGCCACAGAGCTTTACGTGTCCTGATGTTGCTTCAGTTCTTCACACCTTCCCCCCTCTCCCAGCCATGCAGGGCCAGTGTCTAACTCACCCACATAATATATTATTTATAATGAATCCCGATCATTGGGATCAGTCCTCCATTCATATTGCTCTAGAGAGTTAGGTAGACACTGGCGTAGAGTCCATTGTCATCTTTTGTAAACCCATGGCAGGCAATTATATTCTTAATGCCAAAATCTGCCATCCTAAGCATCGGATTTGAGCGTTTGCAACAAAACAAATTATTACAGCAAGGCAGAATTGCTTGTCTGATAAACATTTTGAATTGGAAGGAGCTAGGAGAATTATTGTGGGAGGCAAAAACCATCTTTATTTTGCCCCTAAAATGTGTCTTATCTTTTTCTAAATAAACATAGCGAAGAAATGTCCTCCTTCACATTTCATGGAATAAAGAGGATATTGCCTTCCCCTTAAGGGGCAAATTTTGATAGGAGACTTTTGGAGAGGGAGGCTCTGTGGATATTCAGGTTGCAAACTAGGATCGCAGGAGTTAAATTACAGATGGGGTGTGGGTCTGTAGTTTAAATAATATCTTTTCACATCCATTAAATGTTGTATGTTATTGTGATATTTTGTTAGTATATTATTTTTGTTTCTTATGATGATTTTCTGTCTGTTTGAAGGTGACTTACTTGCTGCAAGATCTTAAGGGTTACTGGTTTTAGATGTTATCATATGTTATCATGTGTTTCGTTTTTACTAAGCAGTGCTATCCTCCCTACCACTTGCAGAAAGGATATTTTAATGCTGTTCAGCATGTAGTAATTGAGCTATGACTAAGTCCACTTAGGCCGAAATTCGTAATCTAGTACTGCTGTTTGAACAAGATGATATTTCATTAAATTATTACTGGAGGGGACGCCTCTACCGGTATTTTCTTTATGTATTTGGTAGGGGGTCTTTCTGAACTATTTTTTCGATTCAGTGCTTAGATGCTCACTTCTTGTTTCTCTTACTGACAGTTTAAACTCATCTAAATAAACATCACATGATTGTAAATTAATTATTCTATTCTAATTGTAACACTGGCACTGAAGAGAGATTGTTCCAGAGGGAAGTAAAGAGTAAAATTAATTTTGAAATCTAATCAGCCAGCCAAGCCATGTTAAGATCCACATGGAAAAATATTTAATTAGCCACAAAATATTATTAAGATAAAAGTGCAGATACCAGACAGCAAATAATGACTAGAGATAAGTTATTTAAGTTTAACATTATATCAAAATAGGGCTTATTTACAACTCATGAAGGGGACAAAAAATGGGCCAGTTTCTCAAAGAACACCATGCTATAGCTGATAGATAGTCTGCTCTTCCACATTTCTTATAGGGGGATTTATATAGACAAAATTTACCTACCAATCCATGTGCCTTAAGATTAAAGGTCACTGTGACTTGGAGGGAATGTTATATTACTTTTTAAATTGTTTTTGTTACAGACAATCAAAGAAAGAAAAAAGTACAAAGTTCCAAAAAAGAAATACTGGATTGGCAAGCATGAATTACCTGCATTTGAAGTCTTTTTTGCTCCGTTAAACTTTATTAAAACTGACTCTTATGACTGGTGTTATTGATGGCAGAAATTCTGACTAGATATGTGCGATTCGTTTCAAACTGAGTTTCTGCATATTTGCACATACAGATGCATCCGAATTTTCAAATGAAAAAAACAATGAATCCGAACATGTCCAAATTTTTGATAAAGAAATTCAGATGCATGCAAAATTTTTTGGAATGTCATTTGGAATGTATTGTATTTAAGTATTAAAACAATAAGAAAAAACAGCATGGAATTCCCTCCTCAATTCATACCAGATCCTTTAGGTCTGTATGGAATTTTAGGGGGGACCCCAACACCAAAAAAAACCACAAAAAAAGGCATAGGGTCCACCCTAAAATCCCTTACCAGACCCTTGATCCAAGCAGCAGCCTGACAAGAGAGCAAGAAAGCATGTACCCCCCTCCTACACCATACTAGGCCACATACCCTCAACATGGGGAATGTGTTTTGAAAGAGGGGACTGGAGGTTGTGGGGGTTTGTGGGCAGGGGGCTTATAGGAAACTGGGTGCCCCCTTTTATATGCCGCTCCCTTTGTGAATGAGTAAGGGGTAGTTGTTAAAATTGTAAATAAACGCACCGTAACAAAAAGTCCTTTATTTGAATAAAACACAACACAGTTTTCGAGTCTTTTATTAAAGAAAAACAAAAAAAATGTCCATCAATGTAATCCAAGCATTAATCACGTTTTGCAGCGATGTAGGTCCACATAAATCATGATGGACGACGGCCACTGAGTTGCCGAATGAGACAATACCCGATGCCCGCTGTCCCGATCGATCCAGACGAACTGTCGCCGCAAAATGGCAGCTCTGACCTTATTGTCAACAAAGCTGTCACATATTACGGGAATTGTTCCGCCTCCTTGTTGATATTAGGGAGCAGCGCTGTCATTTTGCGGCCAGAATTTTGTCAGGACTAGTCATGTTGGCGGGCGCCGAGTATCTTTTCTTTTGACGAGTTGGCGGCCGTCATCCATTGTGGTTGACGTGGATCTACATCGCTGGACAACGTGATTGACCTTGGGATTACATCGGTAGATATTTTTGGGGTTTTTTTGTAATCAAAATCCTGTGTTGTGTATTTTTTTCAAATAAAGTACTTTTTTTTACAGTGCTGTGTGTTTACTGCCAATTTTACTTTATTTGGTGAATGAGTAGAGTTAACAACTACTTACTCATTCAGAAGGGGAGAGGGTGGCATCTGGGGGGTGCACCCAGATTCAAATAAGCCCCCCACCCACAGAACCCCACAACCACTGGGCCAGGGTTGTGGGGAAGAGGACCTTGCCCTTATCAACATGGGGACAAGGTGCCTTTCCAGGGGAATAGGGATGGGGATCAGTAGGGGTAGTTGTAAGTACTACAGTGGGCCCTGGCATTTATTGGAGTTATGCAAAATTGGGAAATGTCCTCCCCCTCTTTCCCCATGCCATTCCTAGGGGGCCATTCCTTGTATACCCAGATTTTTTTTTGCTTATAATGGTAAATGATATGCAACAAAATTACTGAGTTAACAAAGTGACATGTACAATATGTGTAAAGCTTTGCTGAAAACAGAGAATTCAGTAGCGATGTTAAAGTGTCTCTGTTGCTAAAACTAAAACCAAAAAACTTCCTGAAAGAAGAATTAAGATACTTACCTCTCTTGCTGCATGGTTGCTGCAGTAGTAAGGAGAAATTACCTGCTAAAGACTTTTCAGAAGCAGACACTTGTGGATTATCTGGTTCCTTGTTGCATGGTGTGGTTCCCCCCACTGACCTCTATGTTACTTCAGGACACAGTAATGATGTGGGGGTGTTGGAAAGAACCACTGAGTACAGAGGGGGGGGGACAGGAATCAGGCACTGTTGGTTTCTGGAATGACTTCAGCAGGCAATTTCTCCTTACTACTGCAACTTTTTTTGCAGGGAGCCCTTTATTTGAGGTTTTAGCAACAGAGTCAGTTTAATGACTAAAGGCATTGTTGGTTCATCTAAAACTTTTCCTTTTAAATAAAACATCAAGATTCATAACTTTCTGTTGTGCTAGCAGAATAAGATAATGAGCCAATTATTCTCCAGGTAATTTCAAGAAAGCCAAGTTTTAGTTTTTAGAGCCAAGTTAATTCTGTCGGCTTTGCTGAAGCAAATTTACAGAATTTGTGGAATACAACATTCGCATAAAACAAGGTTGGAAATGTATTTGACTGATAACTAATATTTTAAGACAGTAAATGGACTCAGAGGAGAATTTAATTTTTCAATCTATTTCTTTTAGACTACACAGGGTTTTCATTTTACATTTGTTTCTATGTTACCGTCTCGTTGATAGTAGTTTATAAAATACAATAAAAGCTTTTTAGAATTAGATACATTGGGAAGCTTTTGGGTTTTTTTTTTCTCTGTATTAGTAGACTGAAAACTAACACAGTAAAACAATTCTGTAAAATAGTCTTGTCTCAGCGTAGTATGTTAAAGGAGAACAATGGGGTTAAGGCTGTTCCCCATAGTTCTCCTTAGGGTAACGGGAGGACACAAACTAGCGTCCTCCCGTCACCCTAGGCTCGCTGTAGCTCGCGGCATACTGAGACGCCGCAGTATACCGTGAGCAGTTGCTCGCGGTATACTGAGAGACAGCCTCCTGGCTGTCTCTCTTTGCTCGCTCTCCCTCCTGGCTGTCTCTCTTCACTCTGAGAGAGCGAAGACCTGGCTGTCTCTCTTCGGTATACTGAGAGACAGCCTCCTGGCTGTCTCTCTTTGCTCGCTCTCCCTCCTGGCTGTCTCTCTTCGCTCTTGCCTGTATATTGTGCAAAAAAAATAAAATGCTACACACTGCTAGAATGTTGGGCTTCCGCTTTAAGAAAAGGTGGCAACCCTAATCAGCTCACCTCCCGGGTGAAAGGGGACCAGGGCTGGATCTAGCAAAAAGCTGAGGGTGCCATGAAGGTGGAGGGTGGGGGGGTGTTTGACCTGTGCAGGCTGTAAAATCCATGCATTGGCCCTGGGCCCCTCCGCTGGACATCCGCCTCGCTCTACCATCACTTATCACAGTTCGATTACATTTTTTTCATTAGGGATGTAAGTGGGGGGCCTCACATTTGAGTTTTGCCTAAGGCCTCTCGAACTCTAGAGCCGCCTCTGCACCTACAATTCTAACTCCTCCTCTTTCTCTTTCTGTAGGGGTCCCCCAAGGCTCTGTCCTTGGACCCATCCTCTTCTCAATCTACATCTCCTCTCTTGGTCAGTTAATAACCTCACATGGTTTCCAATACCATCTGTATGCCGATGACACTCAAATTTATTTTTCCACTCCACAACTCTCCCCGCCAGTGTCCTTGCGTGTCACTAATCTACTAACTGACATATCAGTCTGGATGTCGCAACACTTCTTAAAACTCAACCTTTCAAAAACGGAGCTCATTATATTTCCTCCTGCCTGTGCACCTTCCCCCAACATTTCAGTTGAGATTGATAACATGCCAAGGTCCTAGGTGTCATCCTTGACTCAGACCTCACCTTTCTTCCCCACATCCAATCACTATGCAAATCCTGCCGCCTTCACCTTCATAACATCTCCAAAATACGCCCCTTCCTCACCAATGAAACCGCAAAACTACTCATCCACTCGCTTGTTATCTCTCGTCTTGACTATTGTAACTCCCTCCTCATTGGCCTACCTCTACACAGGCTATCCCCCCTTCAGTCTATCATGAATGCAGCTGCTAGACTCATTCACTCGACCAACCGCTCAGTGTCTGCATCCCCCCTCTGTCAATCCCTCCACTGGCTTCCACTCGCCAAAAGGATAAAATACAAAATATTAACAGTCACTTATAAAGCCATCCACAACTCTGCCCCCCGGATATATCTCAGACCTTGTTTCAAAATATCACCCTAACCGTCCACTCCGCTCTTCCCCAGATCTCCTGCTTTCCAGCTCCCTTGTCCACTCCTCCCATACTCGCCTCCAGGACTTCTCTAGAGTCTCTCCCATCCTCTGGAACTCTTTACCCCAACCTGTTCGTCTATCTCCCACCTTGTCTGCCTTTAGGCGTTCCCTAAAGACTCATCTCTTCAGTTCATACCCAGCATGTTCAGCTTAGCCGAAGTGAAGAACAAGTTCAACTCATCGGCTGAACTGAATGTCAGTCAGTTTACTTGCTGCCGTTCGCCCCTATTCTCATAGGGGCTGAATGGCAGTGAGTAGCCGAATGCAGCCAAATGACCTGAGGGCAGTAGCCTGTCATTGTATGACAACAAATGGGCAGAGCCAGCCGTAACATCACGGCCGACTCTGCCTATTTGTTTTCATTTTGCCATAACTTGCAATAGCAATTTGGCAGATGGCGGCAAAATGTAAACAGATGGGCGGAGCCAGCGGTGATGTCACCACTAGCTCCGCTTATCTGTTTCAATTTTGCCGCTCTCTGTCAAACTTTAATTCTGCAGTGGGAGTCCGTCATGTGCGGGTCAGCGTGCGTCAGTTTTTTAAAAATTTCGACGAGTTGGCTGGATGATTTATTCTGGATTACCTCGATGTATTATTTGTTTTAATTGTGGGGATTTATTTTTTCCGTTTTATTAACCACTTAAAGACCAGGTTGTTAAACCCCCTTCCTGGCCAGGCCATTTTTCAGTATTCAATGCTGCGGTACTTTGACTGACGTTTACTCAGTCATGCAACGCTATACTGAAATTAATTTTATACCATTTTTGGGGGACATATAGAGCTTTCTTTTGGTGCTATTTAATGACCACTGGGGTTTTTATTTTTTACTATATAACAAAAAAAGTACCCTAAATCTTGAAAAAAACCTGTTTCCCTATAAAATGTTATGAAACATTTAATATCACTCCAATTTTTTGGTAAAATATAAAAGACGGAGTCACGTTAGGTAAATAGACACCAAACATGTCAAGCCTTGAAATTGTGCGCCCGCGAAATCGCAGAAAACGACCACACCCAAAATTGGCCGTAGACGACACTTTAAAAGCTTTTACCGCTCATAAGTTTAGTGTTATCAGTGATTAATATTACTCTCACTCCGACGTTCGCGCAATATGTAACATGTGCGGCACAATAGGTGGAATCGTCAATTTCGCACCCGACGCATGTTTGTGTGTGTATGTGGGAGGGCAGGGGACTTTAAAGAAATGTTTGTGTCATTTTACATTTTTTTTTATTTCTGATTGCTTCTTTAATTGTTTTATGCTTTAATTTTTTTTTAAACTAAACTTTACTGCTATCACATAGGGGGCTAAGAAACACCCTATGTGATAGCCAATTCACATAACAGGTCCTCTTTATAGAGACATCAGGGGGCTCTAAGACCCCTAATGTCACCTAGGGACCCCCAGAGAACCTGCTGAAGCAGAGATCTGCTTCAGCAGCTTCTCACCGGCATCTGTAGCTGGGAATGACAGCTGAATGCAGGAAGTGATGTAACATACATCACTTCCTGCATTCAGGGACGGAGGGGAGATCAATGGGAGATTGTGTACCAATCTCCCTTTGATCTCCTGTGACAGAGTCGCCATGCCTGTCCCAACCGCACCGGGCACAGCGGATCTCGGGACCGGCAGCGTCGGCGTCGGTGGGGGGGTGCATGCACCCGCACCTAGTACCAGCAATCGGGCGCCTCTACAGACGTCCAATTGCTTGCATGTAAATAGCCATCGCTGGCTGTTTATGTTTCTGACAGTTTCCCCAATCGTGTGCGCGCTGGGCGCCGCGCACGAGTGGGGGCGGGGAAGGACAGTTTAAGACGCCCACCCGCTCCTATAAGGCTCCCGTCTGGCCGTTTAGGAATAGCCAATGGATGGGAGGTGGTTAAAGGACTTGTCAAAAACTTTTGTTTTGTTTTATGTCAATTAAAGGATTTTTTCTTACTGTGTGTGCTTTTTATTTAGTTTTTACTGTAACCCTTTAGCGAATGAGTAGGGGTACAAGTACCCCTTACGCATTCACATGGGGGGCCGCATCTGGATTTTTAAAAAGGGGTACCCTGATGCAAATAAGCCTCCCTGCCCGCAGACCCCCACAACCACCGGTTCAGGGTTCTGTCAGAAGAGGCCCTTGTTCCCATTGGCATGGGGATAAGGTGGTTTTCCTGGGGGACACTGGAAAAGCACCCTCCCAATGCCGAGGGCATGTGGCCTGGCATGGCGCAGGGAGAGGGGGCCACCCGCTCACCTCCACTTTCCTGCCCTGCCAGGCCTGTGTTCGAATCAAGGGTCTGGTCGTGAAGTTTAGGGGGACCCCCATTCCCCCCCCCCATTTTGGGGGATGGAGTTCCCCCTTAAAATTCCTACCAGACCTAAAGGTATGACTTTTGGGGGGAACCCCACATGCTTTTTTTGTACTTTTTAACTTGGGGTTCCTCCTAACATTCATACCATACCTAAAGGGTCTGGTATGGATCAGGAGGGGGACCCCGCACCATTCAAAACAAAAATTGTTTACAATATTGCGGGGAGAATAGTCTGCTATGGCAGACTGTTCTCCGCACTTCGGTTGTGACTTCGGCTCAGTCGAGCTGAAGCATATGCGTTTGGCTCGGTTGTGAATAGCCCATACAGCAGCACTTCGGTTCGGCTGAACTGAAGGGCTCCGGCAGGCGAAGTGAGCCATAGGATTAGCCGAAGCTACGGCTATATCCTTCGGCTCAATTGTGAATAACCCTCTAAACTCAGGGAAGGGACAGTCCCTACAGTTATTGTATTTTATAATAACATAGTATCTACCCTTTAAAGGCACTCTTCATCACACATACTCAGATTGATCTGCAGATGTTAATTTAAGTTCAGTTCATGGTTTCTGCAAGTATTTTTATAATGACATTTTAATTATTACAATAAGATTGACTCAAAATAATTACAGTTTTCCTTTAATGACACACTTGTTTTTTCAAACCTATGGGCCAAATTCTGTGCACTGTTTTGGCCTGGTGAAGAGAAGCCTTATTATTACTAATAATAAAGATATATCTTTGTGTTTGGGCACTGTCATACTTCTTCCGTCCAAACTATTCCGGCTTTCGGCTTTATATATACTTTAACTTGACAATCTCACAAATCTTATGCACCCAGCAGAAGCTGCCATCTCAGCACAATGCAGTTTATATACAATATTAGTTTCCCTTTGCATTTAAAATGTTGCCTAAAGTACTAAAGTTGACATTGTCTGCACAATGACCGTTACTTTATTTGGGTTCCATTATTGTAAATAGCTCTTAATGGCTTACACACATCTGCTAATGATTCCCTCTGATGTGTTTTTATCCTGTCAGGGTATTCTACCCTTAAAACTTGGAAAAGCATGCTTTTAATTATATAATATTTTATACTGAGTTTATGGATGAGCAGATCTAGAATATAAAAATAGCTGGCATGGGTTCAGCATCTTGCAAAGCATGCCTCTAGACACTGAATTTCCAATTCTTATATATAATTACACTGCAGTTCTAATCCAGAATTGAGAGTCAAAGACAACTGAAGAGAGTAAGATGAAAAAAAGCATCTTCCAGATGATTTCAAGTAAGCGTGAATTCTCAACTTTTAGAAGGCTGGCGTCACTGTTTCATCAACCATTTCTATGCTTTGTCATGCTCTAAGATATCTCCCTGTTTGTTGTACTCCTAAAATAATATTAAAGTGATAAAGTTATGCAGCAATAAGACTTTCAGTCTGGACTTCTTATTAACTCTCTTCCATTTTTATTACAATTTGATCTTTATGTTTTCCAAGCCACAATGATAAATGACTGTGATATGTGCGGTAAAGTGATACACTTACGCTGAGACTATAAATACACAGCAGAAGAAACAAGGGTGCAGAAACAATACTATGCGGCACAAACCTTCATAAACATTATTAGTATCTTTAAACCTCCGTCCTGTAATGCAGGTCACAATTTCTCATAAAGGAATCTACTCTGGATATTGAAGTGATTGTATTTTAGAGAAAACTAGATACAAACAGTCTATACAATTGTAGATGGTCTTTATTAAAGGAAAATGTTCTGAAATCCATTTTCCCAATGTAAACATGTTTTATAATCCTACTTTATCATACATACTATTATTCAATATTTCATTCTGGATGTTACATGTTTTTAAAGCCAAATCTTTTAATATCAGTATATTGCTGGGTATCTGCCTGTTATTTATGATATTTGTATAAAGCCAACTACTTGGGTACCTAATTTATCGTGGCTTTGGCAGTTGGCAGTTTTGTTTACCAGTCAAGCATCCTATCAACTAATTTATAACAAAAAAGAAAACAATATAAGTGGATGAAGAGAAGCATTTCAATTCATTTTTTTGTTTGCATTATACTGCCATAGGGATTAAAATGCTTGCATTAAGAAGGTTGTATGTATTTAGACATTAGGTGAGGGAAAAACTAGGGGATACCCAATTTCAGGAACATGAAGACATTTGTTTTCTATGTGCCCTTTCTTATCTGGCATTGATCAAAATCAATAAACGCCAATCACCACACAAGATGTGAACAAGTCCTTTAAGCTAAACTCCACACAAGCAGCTAAATGTACAGGTGAAATACATAAAATGGCCAGTAAAATTGTTTTACCTTGCAGATGATTTGTGTTTCTGTCCATCTAGTTTGGAGTAGACATGTTACCCTGCAAAAAAAAAAAATTGTTTTGGATCAATTTGGATTTTTATTTCTTTTGTTTTTTTTGGATTATTGATCCGAAATGTAATTTGGTTCGTTATTCTGATTATTTGGTCCAAATGTTTTGTTTCAGAATTAAGTCACATGACCGTGCCTGTAATGCAGCCCCTAACAGCCATGAAAACCCATCTGATTGGCCAGAGAACAGTCACATGTCCGATTTAGTATCATTTTGAACGAAATTTAGATGGATCAGAATTTTCGTTAAAGTAACATTCGGATTCTCTCACATTCGGGAATTTGGATCCAATCGAATGTCCGAATTTAATGAAATTCGTACGAATATCCATGTGAAATGAAACTAAATATACATGTCTAGTTTTGAGATCTACACAGTCCGACCCTGTCTACCTGAGCAGGAGACCCTGATTTTAAGTAACATTTACAGGTCTTAACCCTCTCCCACCTATGACTGGACAGTGAAAAGAGAAACAACCGACTCAGTGGTTAATCTTTCCGTCCCTTTGCTGTCTTCTATAAGCATTTTCCTTGTTTGCACATATGCACTGCAGCACAACTGACTTACTCCATCTTCTTCCTATCCTAGGACTGCAAGATGGTGAATCCATTCAAATACAGGTAATTACTCTACATGCATTTAAAAACAACATACAATAGTGTATAAACGACTACACAGCTGTATTATTTTTGTCTTTTATAGCTGCCTGGGGTTCAGCTTATATAAAGCTATTTCTTCTTTTTGATAGTATTGCTTTAGCACCGAGGTTGAGAACCTCCGGCCCTCCAGCTGTGTTGAAACTATAAATCCCATAAGGAATTGCAAGGTTCTCACAGCCACAGGCATGACTCAGACACAGATGCATCATGAGATTTGTAGTTTCACCACAGCTGGAGGGCCGGAGGTTCTCCACCCCTGCTTTAGCATCTATATTTCAATGATGCACTGCCAATTACAGTAGCCTTTATTTACTTCATAGCATCCCATATGTTTTGCCACCATGGCCCATACTTCATACCTGACCCATCTTAATATATTTTGCTGGCCTTTCATTGGTTATAGTATCAAACATCTGTGTATCCTATAGCTGGTGAATGTTGTGGACAAGCAACAAACAGCACAGTACAAACTCCACAAAGGTGCATGAAAGACCTGTTGCACATGAACACAAAGAGACAAATTCAGATCTGACACACATGCTGAAACCCTTTTTTTTTTTTGAAAAAGAGAATGTTAAACCAACAGAAAATATTGGTACTCTTTTTGAGGTCACCTGAAAACTACCAAATTAGGCACCCTCATGACAAGGCACTTTTCCTTGTCCCCATGTTTTGATTTAGACAAGGGTCTCAACTTCACATCACTGGCCCAATGGACATAAGGGTTCTGTGTGGAGAGTGAAACTTATTGGAAACTGGAAACCTGCTTTAAAATAAGGGAACCACCCAGCTATTTGGTCCTCCCAGTAGGTGATTAAGTATGAGGTACTATAGTTTTTTTTAGCTGTTTGCTAGGAGTAAAAATTAGTTAAAATAACATATACTGTGGAAAATCACCATCTTGATGATCTCCTGCTACTATTCCCTTCACCAATTACAGTCCCTGGCTAGCTCCTAAATGTATACAAACAACCTGTTAGACATTGGTGAGGTAGGTCAATGGCATCACCTGGGATCCATTGGCCACTGTCAGAGGGTTGTCAGGAAACTGCTCATTGTGACTGATGATGGATCTACGTGGCTGGATGATGTGATGGGCATTGGATTTACATTGTGAGACATGTTTTCTATGGGTGGCTGTATGCAGCATCTATAGCTACTGGGAGGGGAATATACCCGAATTTTATGTTGTATGGCCCCAGGTGCCCATGAGCATGAGGCCTTAGAGGTGGAAGTGATACCGTTGCTAAATCACAACTACTCTGGTCACCCTCTAGCTCTATTCTATATTCTCTTACTCACATCTTCAATCTCTCCCTTTCTAACGGTGCCTTCCCTACCCCTCTGAAACAAGCTTTCCTAGTGCCTTTCATGGCAGCATACAAACGATAAGCTCTGCCCCTTATCCCTACCCACAGGACCAGTAACAATCTATAAAAAAGAGAGAGACTCCCCCTGCATTCTCTTTTTTGTCCTCGCATCTCTACCTGCGACCAGTCATGTCATCCCTACCTCTGGGTCATAAAGTGATGCAGTGATGCCTGGGTTCAGCCTCTCCCATGTGTAGTCCCAGTTCCTGGACTGCTCAATGTGCCTTTAGGACTGGGAGCCCTTTCTGGAAGTTCTTGGGGGCGCGTGGTGTCCCGCATATATCCTAATTAGGATTACACGCGGTGTGGTGGTGAGCACCAGGGCTATTGTCCTGGAGCCCTGGTGGGGATCTATTTCTAACTGCTTTCCTTTTGCTGCCTTTTTTGTCATCTCCATCTTGGCTTCCACTTCTACAAGCAATTTGCCTCACTGCTCTCTTTCAGTGCTGCATAGAATATCCTTACAACTAAACCTTGTTACAGCTTCCTCTGAGCTCTCTGGATCAACCAACACTGCAGCAGCATCCACTCCTCTTTAATCAACTTGCAGCTGCTTCCTTCTTGCCCTATGCTTTGCCTCCAGATACAGCTCTGAACGGACTTCCCTGCAGCTGAGTCTGTGCACAAGTACTCTTACATCTAGTCTGGGACGACGCTACTGACCACAAGTGCTACTATTTAATTATGTTTTCAAGACTTTTATTCTGTGAGTGACTACAGTGTGTTCCTGTATGATGGTATACAGGTCTCATATCCTTACCTGTGGTCTACGCATCATCATTAGCACAGTGACTGTATTGTACTCCTGTATGATGTAATACAGGTCTCATATCCTTACCTGCGTTCTACGCCTCATTATTGCCATTGTGACTGTACTCCTGCATGATGTAATACAGATCTCCAAACCATTACTTGCGTTGCACGCATTTCCACAATTACTTTATTGTGTGGCTGTGTGATGTAATACATGTCTCAAATCCTTACCTGCGTTTAACTCATCATCATTGCCGCAGTGACTGTATTGTACTCCTGTATGATGTAATACCGGACTCAAACCCATTACCTGCACATACCGCATTACCTGCACATACCACTGACCTGTGTATCCGCAGTTGAGATTTATCAGAGAAGGCAGGTTGACATATTATTACACTGGGCCTGGCTCTTGTATTTTGCTGTCACGTATTTCTGGAGTTTGTCCTGCTGTGTGCAGCCTTCCCTGCACATCCCTGCCTGATAGTTGCTTCCTTCCTTCGGCATGAGCCGTTCACCACGACTGCAAGAACCGCCATCCGCTTTAAGGTAGGGGACCACCGAACGGTTGAGTATAGACTAAAAGAGAGCTTTTTGACTGCTGTGTGGCGGCCACCGGATGTGGTGTGGGCTCATTCAACGTGAGCTGTGGCAACCTTATGGGCTTCACGGGCCAGGGTTCAGATCAAACCCATTACATTGGGCATTACGGGCTTTCCCCGGGCCTTCTACCAGCAGTGGACTCTGGGAGACGGTCTGTCCAGGTGTCTTTTGCTGGATGGAGTGTCTTCTTTGGCTTCGCTTTTGCCCACCCTGTCAGCTTGTTATTTATCGTTTGTATGCTGCCATGAAAGGCACCAGGAAAATGCCTGTCCGTGGCAGCATACTACCCACCCTGTTTGTCGACGCATGGTTACAAGAATGCAGGGGGAGTCTCTCTCTCTCTTTTTTTATAGATTGTTACTGGTCCGGTGAGTAGGGATAAGGGGCAAGCTTATCATTTGTATGCTGCCATGGACAGGCACCAGGAAAGGAAAATTACTGGTAAGTATGATACAATTTTCCGTTTTGGTGACCCCCATATTAAAAAAGCCCTGATTGGGGCTCACCAGTCTGAACAATTTGAGACCCATCTCCTTGCTCCAATTTACCTCCAAACTTCTTGAATGGCTGGTCTACAACTGCCTGAGCCACCACCTTATCGTTAACAACCTCCTTGACCCATTTAAATCTGGCTTTTGTCCACCACACTTAACAGAAACTGCCCTTCTAAAACTTACTAACTACTTGCTCCTGTGATGGACTACACTCTCAATACAAATTAGTAAACTAAATGTGAGATTGTAGTCCATCACGGGAGCGAGCCTGGAGCAATGGCTACTTTACAACACACACAGGGACCATGGGGAACAAAAGTAGCCACCCTCCAGAAGGTAGGACAGTGTCAGCACCAATTCAGAGATGATTTGAGGATCTACAGCCGAGTGATAAATAAATAATCTACATTTTTGTTAATAATTAAGGTACTTGAATGCATTTTAAGATTTAACTCCTGAGATTAGTGTCACTTTAACATAGGACATCTAATATTTTGACATGTTTTCATTATGTACCTGCTGGTTGACTGCCATAAAGAGCATCTTTGAATAACCACAAATTAATGTGGTAGACTTACCATATTTTTATATCTAATATACATTGCATCTGTTTAGACTTAAGCTCTCATTGTTTTTTTATATGACCTTTCCTTGTGGAATTTACTTAATTTTACATCTCTGTTTCCTAAAACTGTTTGAATAATGCCTAAACTTTTTTTTTATGTTGCCTGACTATCTGCCCACCAGTCTTTATGTATTATATCAATGTTATTGCTGCAAATAGAGAGGCAGTATATATGGCTTGTGCCATTCATCTCAGTTCTTTCCTTTCTTACCCATTTCAGCAGTCAGTACATGTACTCCCATAGTTCTCTAAGTACTCCCTTATTTAAAAATTCAATTACTTTGAATACAGTTTTAAACTAACACCTGTGGCTGTATATACTGTATATATACACAGTGAATAGTAGATTTAATGTTGAACTGCAGTTCATCTTTAACTTGTTTTATACAAATGGGAAATAAACTAAAAGCCAATTGTTGCTGCATCATGCATGTAAACCATTGGATATAGACTTAATTCTACATTTTCTCATTAACTTTAATTTCTTTGCTGTCTACAGTATAACGAACCCCAGATTGAAAATACTGCTTTCCACACTCTTTCCTGCTATTTTCTATCATTTCACTCTAGTAGCATACAACTGCAGACAATGAGGTGTAACATTTGTATTATCTTTTTCTTTTATTGCAAAAAAAGTTAAACTGATGTGTTGGCAAAAGTTTTAAGTGCCTCTATTTTCACAGCCAATGAAGTAATAAAAACTTGGAAACATGCTTATGGGACTAAGCACAGGTACAACATGAGAATGTTTATTTGTAAAATGTTCACATTTATATGTATGCAGTAGCACATTTCTATACCATGCATTAAAGGGAAACTATATTGGCAAAGTAGATTAAGCGGTGGCTTTTCTTTACACGGCCTGCCAGAAAGGTAAATAAAAGTCTTTATAATGGCACTTTTTTTTAAACGTGACCCTATGCATATGTATGCTAATCACACTATAATAAATATATAATAGATTCCATCATTTTGCAGGTATGTGCTTAAGTTAGGTAATGTAATAGAGTCACAGTAATGGGGAACTATGGTATATTTTCAGCAAGTACACCGGAAAACATTACTATAACACTAGATAACACCAGAAAATGATTTTCTAGTTTTTTTAGTTCATTTTCATACATATATGATAATGATATGCTAATTATTTCATATTTTTATAATTGTATTTCATACACACATTTAGAAGACTCCCTCTAGCACTCATCTGTGTAATAAGGAATGTGATTAGCAGTCCAGAAAATATAGTTGTCCAATGTAATATGTAAATGTATATAATATATATAGTTTTCAGAACTTAAACTCTCATTAATGAGTCTAATTTTGTACAGGGGTCTATTTATAAAAACATTTCACCCAGGATTCCAACATTTTGCCAATTGAATCCAATTAGTAAAATGTGTAATTCTTGGGTAAACACTGTATATATAGACCCCTAGATGTAGTGCCCCTTTAAGATGAGTCTGACTATTGTATAGGACATGGTGTTGAGGTAGTAAATTGCTAATGACACCTTTAATAAAGTCAAAAAGCATAAACAAACCATTTTATACACCGTTTCACATAATCAAAAGTATAAAATTGGAAAATTAAAACTAAATAAGTGTGAACTTTAATTCTGGAAACTTGATTGAATGATGGTTAAAGGTTTCCACACACATTACTCACCTAAGGTCCCAATATGTTGGTAATTAAGATTTTAAAATTAGCACATTCACACTTTCAATTGGTTATAGTTCAATTATCTGTCTGCATTTTTCTAAAACAAAATCAAACATTTTACTGCAAATACTGTAAAGGAAATACTACTGGTGTGCCAAAGTCACAACATCTACTTAGTTTAGGAAAGGAAAGCAGAGTGACAGAGAGATGAGCTCATGGTTATGGTTGGTTGAGGATGACCTGGGCTCAAAGGAACTGAGTTGAATGATTCTGGCTATCAGACTGAGGTCATCTAGCAGCAGCTGGTTTTATTGTTTTATCTTTTAATCAGTTATTCATTTTTAGTTCTCTTTAATTTTTTAAATTTAGGCTAGAGTTATGCTTTAACCCTTTTGCTGCCATTGATGTGTGCCATATGATACTGGCAGCAGCCCCTTCTAAACAGACTCGAGTTGCTATAGCTTCAGCTCAGCTGTGTAAAGCCAACTGTATTTGCTCGCCATTTAATTGGAGGCACACAATTTTTAAGCTTGATATGTTGAGTATTTATTTACTTGCCATAATTTCATCTTTTATATTTTACCCAAAAAATGGGTATTATATTGTGTTTTTGGGCACTAAAATTTACTTAAGTGTAATTTTTACTGATATTTTTGGTTTCATAAAGAGTTTCGCTAATATTATGCAGGGTCTCTGCTTTCAGGAAATATATAACTCTCAGAGGTTTGAAGTCATTTTCAGGCCTAAAATGTGAATTATAACATGTGTGCAAAAAACACAAAAAATGCCTTGGCAGTAGAAGGGTTAAAGGAAAATGTCAGCTTTTGAAAGAAAATAATAAATGCACACTTCTTCATTAACCATTTGCTGTCCGGAGCAATTTCTTACTATTTGCGCACACATGATCAAATCTGATTTTTTGGCTATAAAACAGCTTCAAACCCCCAACAATTATATCTTTTTCTGAAAGCAGAGACCCTGTAGAATAAAAAAAAATGATAGTGGAGCAATTTTCATTTTTGCACATAGGTGCATCTGATGCCTTTTGCATTTTTTTTATATGTGACTTTAATTTTTTCTTCTTTTTTTTTCTTTTACACAGAAAACTTTATTGCTATCACATAGGAGGCTAATAAGACCCCTATGTAATAGCAAATAGGATGTGACAGGTCCTCTTTATGGAGACAGCAGGGGTCTTTCAGACCCCTAATGTCACCTAGGGACCCCAAAGAAGCTGGTGAAGCTGAGATCTGCTTCACCAGCTTCATCTCCTGGCTCTATGAGACGGCGAATGTGCACAGTGACACCGGAAGCAATGTAATACAGATCACTTCTTGGTCCAGTGATCAGAGGAGAGATCAGTGGCTAGAAGTCTGCTGAGCTCCCTCCGATCTGTCCCTCCGATCTGTCAGAAGAGACCTGCCGTGCCGGTCCCGGGCCCACACAGCGCCGCACCGTACAAACACATTCCGGTGGCTGTACAGATGCTGGATCACTTCTACATAAACAGCAATTGCCTACTGTTTAAAATGATACCAGGAACACGGCTGCAGCAGCATACTAAGGTATGGTCATTCAGTAACATTGATGGGAGGAAGTGTCAATGGACTGCAAGTGCAGTGGCTGATGGTACTCATAGGGGTCTATTCACGAACCTGCCGAGGGCAGCCGAGTGAATGACCGATCTGAAGTGAAGTGAGCCGAACACTGTTCGGCTATTCACTTCAGGCTGGTACGGCTGATTTCAGCCGTACATCGGCTTGCTTCGCGTGGCTTCGGGTCGGCCGAACATGCTCAGCATGTTCGGCCGACCCGAAGTGCAGAAGGAGTTCGACTCAGCCGATCCAACATCTGGATCGGCTGAGCCGAACCTCAGGCAGGCTTCTCACTGCTGTTCTGGCTATTCTTAAAGATCCCGAACAGACGTGAGTGAATAGCCGAATGCCGCCGAGCGGCATTTAGCTCGGCTGTTCTGCTCGGTCCCTCAGAGGGACCGAGCAGAACAGAAAAATAGTGAAAAAAGTTAAAAAAGTAAATAGCAAACAATTGTGCGGAGCTAGCAGTGACAGCTAGCTCCGACCAATAGTTTCCTATTGTCCGGCGGCTCTGCTGCTGTAAAAAAAAAAACTCTCCCGGGCGCTCTGGGAGCCTCCCGCTCCCGGCCGCCCAAGAGAGAAACAGTGCTGTGTCTTTTTTTTTTACACCAGCTTTTTATAGGGTAAAGCAGAATTCAAAAGCCTCTGCCACTGGGACAGTCAGGGACAAGTCCCAGACATCAAGTGAAGAATGACCACCTTACAGGCTTGAAACAGCAGTTCATGTAGAAGTGGTAGTTAGGAGGAGGACAAAGAGAAATCATGTAATATGGCCAAAACATGTTGCGCAGGGGCAAGGGGAAAGGGGCAAACCATAAGGTCATGTATAAAAATAGTACAATATTTACTTTAAAATCTATGTACTCCCTTTTTAAAATGAAATATCATAAATAAGGTGAAGCTATATTCACAAATATGAATTTATTTGCTAAGTGAACAGTCTCTATTCGTTTAGTAAATCAACTCGTCTGTATGCCTCTCCTGCAGAAGACTGGATGGTAACTCCACTGCTGAAAATGCCCCATTCTCATATTAGAAAATGAGGTAGACCTAGATACCAATGTCAACAAAAATACAAGTGACCATGTTTGTAACAATGTCACATTAACAAGAACACATTTTCTGTAAAGCATACTGTGTCGTAATCACTGGAGACAGAACATCATGCACTTAACACTTAAAATGCAAATATAATTACAATGCTCTTGTACCATGCCCAAGTTTTGTATTTATTGCTGGAACAATATGGTTGTTTTATTGCTATTGTCTAATTATTTGCCCTTTTCATTGTTCTTGCTTTGTTATCATGATTTATTACAAGCACCTCTATTTATCTGTTCTTCCTAAGCTATGTTCAGAACAAGATTTAATTTAGCTGTTCTATCTGTTTTGGGAGATTATTGAATATGCCGCATAACACATTGCCCAGAAGTACCTATTAAGAAAAATTATTTCTGACATTTGCTGTGTTTTGGCAAAGGCATAAGTTGTAAATACTAAAATGGATTAAAGATTAATTGCATTAAGTGTCTTACACTGTACAAGTATAAAATAAAGATGTACTAACTAGATATTTTTAAAGCAACACCTTTTCCTAAATGAAATGTAGCAGCTAGAAAGCAATGTCTATCTCATATATTAGTTTCACCTTTTAAGTTGCATTAGTGAAATAAATGAACTTTGCACGATATTCTATTTATTTGAGTTTCCCCTGTAGGTGCGGGGGGAGGGAAGGGAGGGAAAGGGGGGACTTGGGTAGTAATGGGTGGCCCATGATATTAATTAATTTTACCGACGGTGAAATATGTAAGGGTTACCGGACAATATTGAGGGGGGGGTGGGGAGGAGAGGTAGAAACATGGAAATCATATATTTAAAGCTATTGGGGGAAAAACTGGGCGTGGGCTCGACCTACTGGAAGGGCTTTTTTTTGGGACCAGAGTGACAGTATACTTGTTGCGCTGGCTTGAGAGGTTGACAGCTACGCCACCTACTGTCAACATGTTATATTTGATGTTTCTCTATTTTGTTAATTTGAATGTATTTATGTGTTCCCCATGTCCACTTCTCCCTTCCCCTTTGTGTTCCACTATCAGGGGTAGGATTATGATTTTCTCTACAACTCTGCTGCCCCACAGGGGTGTTCCTGTCTCACCATGGCAACTGTTAATTTGATATCTTATAACGTAAGGGGTCTAAACACCCCCGCCAAACGATATCAGGTTTTGAAAGAACTTCACAGGCTTTCCTGTGACATTGCGTTTCTTCAGGAGACGCATTTATCTCACTCCACCAATACACGTCTGAAATCGCACATATACCCTTTGTGGTACTATAGTCTTTCAGACTCTAACCATGCTAAAGGAGTTGCCATTGGTGTCCACAGGAGGACCCCATTTCAGCTGTCTGAAATGAAATCTGATAATAAGGGTCAATTTTTATTCTTAAAGGGAACTCTCGGCAACACTCTATGTTTCACTGGCATGTGTTTATTGTCCGAACCAGGTTCAGACCGGTTTTCTGTCCAAGACACTTAATAGTCTCATGGACTTTGCATCTGGGATCCTACTGGTGGGAGGGGACTTTAACTTGGCATTGGACCCACACTTAGATGTGTCGTCAGGGCGCACAGCATTCACATATAGACAATTATCTTTTATTAAATCTCTATTGCACAAGACACAGCTGATAGACACATGGCGCTTTAAGCACCCTTCTGATAAAGACTTCTCACATTACTCTGCCACCCACGCCACTTATTCACTTATAGATATGATCTTTATAGACCCCCATCACTTACACTTGGTTAAGTCGGCCTCCATAACCACTAGGACAGTGTCTGATCACTCCCCGGTTCTGACCTCCCTCTCATGGCCAACGTTGCCTACTGGATCACCTAACTGGAAACTCACAAAGCGCTGGCTAGAGGCAAATTAATAGAACTGGGAGCTAGGAAAAAGCGAGAGGCAGAGCGGGAACTGCAGACATCATTAGCACAAATTACATCACTGGAACGCCTTCATAAACGTTTGTTACAATTTACTCACTATCACTCTTTACTGCAAAGTAGAGAAGCCCTGAAAAGACTCCTAGATCGTAAAACCGCGCCAACGGACATATGAATGGGGTAATAGGCCGGGAAAAAAGCTAGCTAGGTCCTTACGTACAAACGATCGATATAGTTTATCTCCAAAATTAAGTCCTCAGGGGATAAAATGGTGCATCTCTCCAGGGATGTAGCCAAGGTGTTCTGTGAATATTACCGCTCTCTGTATAATGTAGCTGATAACCAAACACCTATGGCTAACCTTCCTCAACTCAGGAAGACTCTTATTGATAAATATTTGCGCAATGCCCACCTCCCATCCTTTCCAAAGGAAGAGATGGAGGCCCTGGAAACGGAATTTACAGAGGCAGAGTTTTCAAAAGTGTTAAGCATGATGAACTCGGGAAAAGCCCGGGCCCGGATGGGTTCACCCTTACTTATTACCAAACATTTAAAGATTTGCCCCTACCTCGATTGACCAGTTATGCTAACTCCCTAACCTCTGGAGGAGAATTTCGCCCAGAAACGACCCTAGCCCATATCACTGTGTTGCCCAAGTATGGAAAAGACCCCACATTTTGCCCTAGCTATAGGCCCATATCATTATTGAATGTGGATGTCAAGCTCTACTCGAAGGTCTTGGCACTCCGCTTACAACCGTTACTACCCAAATTTGTATCCCTTGATCAGACAGGATTCATCCCAGACCGCGAAACTAGAGATAACTCCTTGCGCACCCTGACAATTATATCACATGTTCGCAGGAAATCCCATTTCATGTTTGGGATTTCATGTTTGCAACATTGGAAAGGACCGTAAGTAGCCCTGTGCTTATTTTTATACAATAATTACATGACCCCAAAAGCAAACTCATTTGTTTTGCAATGTACACTTTCTCCAGCAGATGAGAAAGTGCAAATGACGTGAGTGAGCAATATATGACACACCTGAAACTATTACCCTGGGACGTGTTGCAGAGACTTCTCTTTCTCTTCCAAATGCTACCCATGGGAGTTACACACTATTATTTTACAATATTACGCTCACTGGTCTCAAGGAACAGGAGAGCAAGGATCTCTTATAAAGTCCTGTCCAGACCTAAATCTTTGGGTGGAGCCTCCCTCCCGGATTTTAGAAGGTATTATAGAGCGGCCTCTTTGGCCAGACTCATTGATTGGCATTATGCCAGAGAGACCAAATGATGGGTACAAATGGAACAGGCCCTGAGTCAAACAGCTCTACATAGGGTCTGCTGGATTCCGAAACGATATAGGCAGCTGTCCAGGGATGCCCATCCCTTAACAACCACTACACTTTCTATCTGGGACGCTGTGCACTCCAGTCAACATTGGCCCTACAATTCCCCTCTAATGCCTTTACTGGGCCACACATATTTTTCACCAGGGCTGTTGGACGGTAGATATCACTCTTGGACCCAATATGGTGCGGATCTGTTGCTTCATCAGGTCTTACAGAATGGGAAGCTTAATCCCCTGTCCGTGAATGACAACCCTAGACCCTCTTTTATGGATACCTGGCGATATGGTCAATTAGCACATTTCGTGCAACAACTCCCCGGCCCCCTGAGGTCCACTGAGGACCTAAACCCGTTGGAACTGCTTTTTCCTACGGGTTCCGTACCCGATAAATATATATCCCCCCTTTACACAGCATTATCGTGCATGGATGCCACACTTCCCCCACCTTATTTGACACACTGGGAGAGGGAGTTGGACAGTCCGTTGACTGACTCACGTAGATCCCGCATATTGGCTCTCTCCAGGGGGGTGTCCAGATCCTCACACATCCAGGAACTCCACTACAAGTTACTGAGTCGTTGGTATTACACACCACAGAGAATGCACCAGATCGACCCTTCGGTGTCTCTTCTGTGTTGGCGGGAATGCGGAGAGGTGGCCTCAAATGCACACATATGGTGGCAGTGTCCAAAAATAAGACCCTATTGGCAGGAGGTCGCCTCGGAAATGTCCAGAATTCAGGGAACCTCAGTACCACTTGACCCTTGGGTAATGCTGTTGCATGGCTCTGAAGGCTCAGTGGGCAGCTATGCCCGTTCTATTACACCACATTTACTTAATGCTGCTAAAGCTTTAATACCAGCCAAATGGAAAAATAGCTCTGCTCCCTCCTTATTGGAATGGCTAGATAGGGTGGAACAGACTTATAGCATGGAAGAACTCACCCTTACTGGATTAGACCAAAAGGACCGCCTCTCCAAAACCTGGGCTTGTTGGCTCGCTTATAAAACGACTGCCTCTTATCTTGCAGTGAGGACTCAAATCATCTAGGAAGGGGAACTGCATTGATTGCATTGATTAAATTGAGAAACGGATATGGTTGCCTATCCGATGGCTGAGATACCGAATCCACACACTGTAATGTTTACTCACAAATAGAATGATTCAAATGCGGAATTGCTATATTCTTTAATATGATATATGAAATGATCCTACCCCCCCTCCCACCTCTTACCCGCCTCCTCCCCCTCCCTTTTATGCCACCTACCCAGTCACCCAGTCAGCCCCTTCACCCTCACCTGCTTTTACCCTCCTCCCTTCCTGCACCACCTGTCCTCTCCCCCTACACGCTATGCCTGGTTCCCCATTGTACATGGGTGCAGGAACTCGAGCGTAGAGGTCTCTTCTGCGCTTCCTACCCTGCGCTGCGTGCCGTACCCCCATTGGTGTCATTGTGTTTATTGTCTTTCCCTAAATGTCTGCAATTGTGATGTATTATTTTGTGGATTTTTGTGTTGTTTATTTTTTGTTTTGTTTATTTGCAAAAACTTTCTTCAATAAATACTTATTATAAAAAGAAGTTAGTGAATTTAAGTGTCATAATGTTGATTTTGATGGCTAAAATGCATTAATAAGCCCACAGGGAAAACAAATAACTTACATCACACATGGGAACTTGGACCATGATAAATATGTCACTTAATTTCATAATTAAAACTTTCTGAAATTAGAAACTGTAACTTTTGACACTAAAACCATGAATTTAAGATGAAATGATAGTTTTTGCAGTGTTAGTAATACATTAAATGCCAAAATGTTAACAAGATGATGGTGCTTACTTGGACTTGTTGTTCATATTTTTTGGTCCTTAAAACGGCCTACACTAAGATAAGGTACTAGTTACTGTGTAACTAGACGTATTTTGCGATGTCTGGAAACAGTATTTGCTCCTTTGGTTGCTTTTGTGTTGAATGTAACATTGATGCATCTTCATAACAACTACTTGACTTTTGTTTGGAATTTTTAGTATGAATGCACATGTGTTTAAATGAAAAATGTAATAAAAGATTTACCAAAAAACTGAACTCCTTGAATGTTTTCCTCCTTGCTGTTCCTAGCTAAATCTGCCAGATAGCAATATAGCATAGTGTTGATTGCTGTATTTCTCTTCTCTTTTGAGTTTGAGTCCACTTTGCAAGTCATTTGCTGAACTGATGAAAACAGTCAGAAATTGAGAATATTAATACAAATCCTATTATATTCTGGGGGAAAGGGGGAGAAGGATGCACAGTATAGAAGGAGTCTTTGTAGCACACAATTTAGGAAGGAATTAGAGTGTATTTTCTCAGAGCCAAAAGCCAGAAATATAGTACAGATTTAATGCACAGTATGCAAGCATTTATAACAGGCTGCAGATGAAGACACCAGGCAGCTTTTTCATAAAATAATAATTATAGTGTATGTTTGAGATAGCTAAAAGTTAGGTTAGGTAAAAGTCAGAAATATAATTCAAGTTTGATTAAACAGTATGTAAGTCTTTTGATTATGCCGCAATTACAGAGGGAGAGACCAGTGTTTGTTTTTGCAATGAAAAGCCAACAATATAATATAGATTTGATGCAAAGTAGGTAAGCCTTTTTGCTAGGCTGCAATTTAGGAAAGGAAACACAGGCAGTTTTTGTTAGAGAATTACAAAGTACAGTGTTTTTTGTGTGACAAAAGCCAGAAAAATTGTACATATTTAATGCACAGTATGTGATCCTTGTTAATGGGATGCATTCTCAGAGAAAGAGACCAGGCAGATTTTTTTCTGAGACAAATTTCAGAACATTTGTTCAGATTTGATGCACAATATGGTATCCTTTTAATAGGCGTCAATTAACCACTTCCGGGCAGCAATATGTACATTTACAGTGGCCCACAGAAGTGGTTATACCAAGAGCACAGCAGCTGCTGCAGCCGTGTTCTTGGTGTCATTTTAAAATGCGGGCTATGGCTGTTAAGATATAAGTGATCCAGTGGCTGTTTAGACCGTTTGTACAGTGCGGTGGACTGTACTGCCCCCACCCCCCTCCACCACCGCCGACTTCCCCAATCTCCGCTGTCCCCGGATCAGGCCCAGAACCAGAACAGCAGGTCTCTCCGCAACGATCAGAGGAGAGATCAGCAGGCTTTCTAGCCGCTGACCTCTCCTCCAATCACTGGACCGGGAAGTGATGTGTATCACATCACTTCCAATGTCACCGTTTACATTCTCTGGCTCTTAGAGCCAGGAGAAGAAGCTGGGGAAGCAGATCTCTCCTTCCTCAGCTCCTTTGGGGTCCCTAGGCGATATTAGGGGTCTGAAAGTCCGGGTCCTGATGTCTCCATAAAGAAGACCTGTCACACCCTATCTGCTATTACATAGGGGCTTGTTAGCCCCCTATGTGGTAGCAATAAGGTAAGTGTAAAAAAAAGTGTTTAAAAAAAATTAAAAAATTAAAGTAACATTAAAAAATGCAAAATTTTTTTAAAAGGCCACTCGGCCCCCCACCTGCTCGCACATACATATGCAAACACGCGTCAGTGCACTTATGCGCAAAACATACATTGCTACACATGTTACAAACGCTGTGAACGTCGGAGTGTGAGCAATAATTCTAGAGCCATTAATCACTGTTTCACTAAACTGATGAGTGGTAAAAGCTTTTAAAGTGTCCAGTATGGGAAATTTTGGGTATTGATGTTTTTTGCGGCTTTACGGGTGAACGCAATTTCAAGGCTTGACATGTTTGGTATCTATTTACCCAGCATGACCCGATCTTTTATATTTTACCAAAAAATTGGGTATTATATTCTGTTTCTCTGCACTAAATTACATTTTAGTGCATTTTATCCTATAAATACTGGTTTAATAAACATTTGAGCAAATACTGTGCGACATACAAAATTGCAACTAGTCTTTTTTTTTCTACAGGGCCTCTGCTTTCAGAAAATATATTATTGTTTTGGGGTTTAAAGTTTTTTTTAGCAAAAATTCAGATTATATCATGTGTGTGCAAATAGTAATAAATTGTTTTGGACAGTAAGTGGTTAAAGCGGAATAAAGCAGGCAGTTTTTATCTGAAAAATAAAATTACGGTGCCTATGCTCTGTGACAAGCTAAGAAAATATTTAATGCACAGTATGTTATCCTTTTTAATAGGACACAATTTCAAGGGGTGTGACCAGGAAGGTTTTGTTATTGTCACAAAAATTGCAGTGTATTTTTTCCTGAGACAAAAGCCTGAAGATTTGTACAGTTTTGATGATAGGCTGCACTTTTCATAGAAGGAATCACTGTTAGACTATGCTATTTCAGAGAGACAATAGCCACAAATATTATTGTTGAGGCAGTGCACTGAAACTACTTTTTGTACGACTTAAATGTCTACTGCTTTCCCTGTCTTAAAATCATTTTTTTTGCTATGAAAAAGAATTGTGTTTAGCAATGTTGCCACTAAGTGGGAACTAAAATGTGTAATATTATGATTTTTTTACATATATTCTCATATAACTGAATACATCTAGGCTACCAGGTATCATGATCATAAACAATATAAAGGTTAGTTAAAAGGACCAAAAAACAAAAGAACAGCTGTTGCATAGTTATATGAAATGTTGAAAGCTACCCTAGTCCTGAAACTGATTAACCTGGAAGTATGAAATGAAAAACAATATTATAATATAAAAAAGGGGAAAGGATATAATATACTACACCAGAACCAAAGACATGCACCTTATGCGACTGCTTGCTTTTTTCTCTTTTTGGCAGATTCTTAAGAAGAGAATCATAACTTAACTCCAGTCAAACAGCTAAATACACTGTATAATTACATCTATTTGAGCTGTCCTAGCTCCAAAACATTTTCATTTAATTCAGCCACACTTTTGATCTGTGCAGCCTAGCTGGTCAACATAACCAAGTTCTTAACCTTACTTTTCTAATTGTATTTAAACAATACAACTTGGTTACTGACCAGTTCTCAGCCTGCTGATTGGACCAAGAAGGAGCATCAACACAGTGACAAGGTCCTCCCCCTGCTCACCCTATCAACAAATTCCTTGTGTTACAATGTTAACATTTTGCAATGTAATCAAGCCTAATTGGCTCACAGTTCCTGTTCTTACAAATAACCTTACATCAAAAGCCAGAATCTTTTTTATTTTTTTTTATTTTGAGTAGCGTAGGAAAGGTTTTACTCTCCTTTAAAGCATTTTTTTCTTATCTGTGTCCTGTTAGGGAGACTTCAGCTCAACTAATTTTTCATAGATACAGAAAACAGCAATCCAGATAGAAGAGAGATTTGCCATATGAAAGGCTAACACAGTGTATAGTCCAAAACTCAGAGTGTGTAACTCAGGAAAATAATAAAAGGGGCCAGTGCTGAAAGCAGTATAAGAATAAAGTTCCCATAAAACCCACAATAAGGGGTAAATGGAATATTGGCGTTATACACAATAGGGGGATAACAGTCTGTATAAAGGAAATTCTCAGAACCAGGACACTGAAGATTTTAGTAAATCATGAAGCCATTCCATGACAGGAAACCAAAAGCACTATAGTAAAACTATGGTCACTGTCATAAGAAAGAATGACATCTTGCAGGGCTCATAGGAGATAGAAGCAAAACTGGAGTGCAGTAATACTGAGACCAAGAGTTTAGTAGAAAAGAAGGGAGAGAAAAACAAATCCACTTGGAATTGGGATATGGTTACGAAAGCAAAACATGCAGTACCCATTAAAAAAAGATTTTGCTCACCTACAAGTAAGGGAAGCTATACCAAAAGAAGGCCAAATTCCTTCCAGGTCAAGAGCAGATCCTCTACAATGAAGTGAGTGGCCGGAGTGTGAATCAGGAAGTGTTGGCATGCCACTATGAAGAGCACCACCAAAGAGACATATTCCCTGAATGGGCAAGTCAATAAGACTTAGTTTAGAGGGATTATCGATGTCCCAAGCACATAGCCACAGGGCCCTTTGTATATAGACAGACATAACTGTCATGCAGGACACTAACATAGAGGCTTCCATGAAGCCAGCAGTGTTATAGTGAAGTGCATTTTTCTTCACATAAGTAGCTGTGAAACTCCAGTAAAGGAAGAGGAGTTCATGTTAAGGATTGTGATCCAGTCATGCTTTCACCAATGAAGGTCACCACCAGAAGAAGGCGGAGATCTGTACCAGCTAGTCTAAACTGGGACATAAACAATAACTCAGTGAGAATCAGTGTGGTCCCTGAATGTAAAAACATTATTTATCAAGGAGAGAGGGAGGTGAAGGACAGGGATGTCTACCAAAAGTTGGGAACAGTTACATAGTTACATAGTATTTGAGGTTGAATAAAGACATTAGTCCATCAAGTCCAACCTATTAGGATCTCATTCTAGGAGTACCTGTACCCCTGTATATTACGGTCCCTTAAGAAATCGTCCAAAAGTTTCTTGAACAATTCCACATTCTTTGCTGAAATCACTGTCTGTGGCAGTGAGTTCCAGACCCTAACTGATCTTACTGTGAAGAACCCCCTTCGCCCCTTGTGCTGGAATTTTTTTTCCACCAATTTTAGGTGGTGGCCTCTTGATTAATGGTCTAGTTATAACCTGGCTTAATTCCTTAAGTACCTTGGGGTGCAGGTTATCCGGACCCACTGCTTTGTTTGCATTGAGCATTTTAAGTCTTTGTTGTATTCTGGTTTCCGTCAACCACTGGGGTATATTTTGAGTTAAACTGGGAGTTTTATCATGTGTGTCAAACCCGTTTCCCTCCTGAGTGTATACTGAGGAGAAAAAAGCGTTCAGCGCCTCGGCCCTCTCCTTGTCGTTTGTGACTAGCTTCCCGCTTTCATCCTTTATTGGGCCTATCTGCTCCTTTCTCACCTTTTTACTGTTAATATATTGGTAAAATGTTTTGGGGTTCTTTTTACTATCTGCAGCGATATGCTTTTCGCACTCAGTTTTAGCTGCCCGGATTTCTAGTTTGCATTTTTTGTTACATTCTTTGTAGTTAAGAAACGCCAATGCCGTCCCCTCCGTCTTATATTTTATAAATGCCGCTCTCTTGTCCTTGACAGTTGTCCTGGAAACCCCTATGTAGGGTAAAATCTTGGCTCAGATTTTTCTGTGACAACACGTAAATGCTTGAGGACTGCCACAACCTGGCCAATCATGGTTCAATCCTCCCTTACTAATGGGCTCCCTATGCCAATGTAATGTTCGTATGCCATGGCATGAATGGCCTGCTGTTCAAGAATACGCTCCAGCATAGGGTAAGGTGATATTCAACCTCATCCCCCACATCTCGAGAGGCGGTGCTCCACTGGGCCTGCCTTCCTCTGATCCTGTCTGAGGAGATGGCTGCCATTCACACTTGAATGGAAGTAGCCAGTGATCTTATGACATGACTCTAGTAGTGTGGTCAGCCTTCCAGAGCTACTTTCCTTATCAAAAGCAGTCCTTACCACAATATGAAGGATATGGGCTGAGCAGCACACACCCACAAATCTACCATCCAGTATAGCTCTTATCATGTTGGCAGCACCATCAGTCACCACAAACCCCATCATGGCATTACTGCCTGCCTGCTCTCCTAGCCACTACGCCAACATCTTTTACAGTGCTTGTAAAATGTTATGTCAGGTGTGCTGTGCATCCATCACCTTAGCATGCATCAGGAAGGAGATGTGCCCCTGTTTGACAACTGCACTGGCCACTGCTGCTGATCTTCCTGCCCCTGAGGTTGGTGGTTTGTTTTCTGACACAATGAGCTGCCACCAATGTTCTGTAAAGGACAGAAAGGCATGCTGGCCACTTGTAGCACTCCATATGTTAGTAGTGAAGTGCACTGATTGTCCAGTAGCCTTTCCCGGCTCCTCCTTCAACACCCCAACGCAAGCCCTGTACAGAGAAGGGAGTACTTTTTGGCTGAAGGTAATGCTGGATGGTACATGGTATTGGGGCACAAGAGCCTGCATCAGTTGCCTAAAGGGCTCCCTTTCACCATATTAAAAGGAGCCCCTTTGACTGCAATTAGCTGAGCTATCAGGTGGGTACATTTCCTGGACTGCTTCTGGGACATACTCCTGACATGAATTAAAAAACTTTAGCATGATTCTGAGCATATTCCTTCACTATTTGCTGCCTTTGCTCTTTCCAAAAAATTTCAAAGACTGGGCATACTGAGAGAATGTCTTTGCTCTCAGTAATGACAATCCCCAGGAAAGCTATAGAATGTGTGACAACCACTGTTCTAACTAGTGCTCAGTGGTTAACTGACACAGTACATACGTGTTTGGAACATGTCAACATGTAGAGCTTTTGGCAGAAATACTGTACCTATGTGTATATTGTATACATACTACTAAATTTTAATATCACCAGAATTAAAAATAAAAAAACTTTGGTACACATTAATGTAGAATAGATAAAATTTCCATGTAACACTGGGTTAAAATATTTTACCTCCCACTAACCCATGCTCCATCAGCAAATTTTTTATGATAACATTGCTTTTTTTATACAACAAATGAGTGGACACAAATATAACAAAATTTTAATGTGTGCATATTCTCTATGATTTGCATGTCTATTCTCAGTAAGATGGGGGCCATAAAGTGAATTTGAAGTGAACAAAGTATATAACTCCATCTGTCAAGCGTTTGCTCAAAATCCAAACCTTAAGGCTGTTTACTTAAATCTCTTTGTTTTGTTAAGCCTAATTGGGGGCATTCAGCAAAAGTGCTACACAATTTGGACTAGCGTTGCATTTGTTTCAAAATACTTTTTCTTTCCCACAGATAAATATATCCAGGACATGTTATAATACAAAAGTGGATCCTGAAAATGTAAAGCTTGTAAACAAAATGTGCAAGACGTGAGATTAATTTGATCTATGGACCAGCAATGGAAAGGCACAAGGCACATACTAAAAAATGGATCAAAGGTCCAAATACACCAGCAATATATACAGTAAATTTTAGAGATAAATCCTGACACTTTCTTTTGACGTATAGCTTTTGCTAGTAGCTTGCTCGATTTGTTCCCCCACTCATAAAATCGTCTGGATACCAAAGTAAAATTATGTTTGGTCTGCTGAAACAGTAAGTTCCGCAGTTCCACCCTCAAAGCAAGTAGTTCCTCTAAATGTTGTGCTTGTAGAGAGCGTTTGTGCAGAGTTTCTAGCTTATTTATCTGGCTCAGGAGATCCGTTACTCTGCACAAATGTTCCCTCTTTTTTCTAGCCCCCTGGGCGATCAATCTGCCCCGGATGACTGTTTTATGGGCTTCCCATAATACTGCCGGCGAGGCAACAGATAGGATATTATCCCTAAAGAAATGTTCTAAATCCTGCTCAATCTCTCCTTGTACTCCCTGATCTCTAAGTAAAGCTTAATTCAGCTTCCAACTAAATGGTCTTGGCAGGGGCAGTGCGGGCAGAATTGTCACTGTCACTAATGAATGGTCTGAGAGTGTCACTGGTGAAATATTTGCACTAGAAATTCTGGGTATGTCGTGATGATCTACCCATATATAATCGATTCTGGAGTATGTGTTATGTACTTTTGAGTAAAAGGAATAATCCATTTCTGTTGGGTGAAGTAATCTCCAGCTATCTACTAATTGGGCTTTGTGTAGATTTCTTTTTATTTTGCTAAGTTGTTTAACCCCTTCATGACTGAGGCCCTTTTTTCATTTTTTGCACCCATGTTATATTCCACATTTTAGGCCTGAAAATGAGGTAAAACCCCCCAACATTATATATTTTCTGAATGCCAAGACCCTATAGAATAAAATGGTGGTAGTTGAAAATTTTTATGTTGCGCAATATTAGCGCAACTCCTTATTAAACCCCAAAATTTAGTGACAAATTTAATTAAATGCCCCAAAACACAACAAATTACCCATTTTTTTAATGAAATATAAAAGATGAGGTTACAACGAGTAAAACGATACCCAACATGCCCAGTTTACAGATTGCGTGCGACCGTGAAACGGCGAAAAACTGCAGTACCCCAAAAAGTCAATAAAAGACACTTTAAAAGCCCCCACAGGTCATCAATTTAGAGATACCCCAAAATACTGGCCCTAGAATTATTGCTCTCACTCCGGCGTGCGCGGCGATACCCAACATGTGTAGCGCGTTCGTCGTTTTCATGCGTAGGCGCACCCGACGCGTGTTTACGTGGCGACGCGCGTGCTCGCGGGGGCGGGGTACTTTTAAAAATATTTTTTTATTATTATTAGATTTATTTTATTTCATTTTAATTTTAAAAACTGTTTTTTGTTTTTTTTTTACTTTACTTTGACTGCTATCACATGGGGGGGCTTGCAAGCCCCCCCATGTAATAGCAGATGGTGGTGACAGGTCCTCTTTAAGGTGATGCTGGGGGTCCAAAAGACCCTCAGTGTCACCTTTACACTGGAAATAAGCTATTGAAGTGCAGATCGCACTTCAATAGCTTATACCTGGGCTGCAGGAGCCCAGAACTGACAGCCCAGGGACCGGAAGTGATGCAATCTGCATCGCTCCCGGTCCCATAGAACGGGGAGGGGATCGATGAACGGAAGTTCGTCGACCTCCTCCCCAGCTCCCCGCGGACACAAAGATCGCCGGTCCCGGGCCCGTAGGAGGGGCAACGGAGCCCGGGAAGCACGGCGGGGGCGACCCCTTCTTCGGGACGCAGAAGCGATCTGGCGACAGGTAAGTCGCCAGGATCGCTTCTGTTGTAAAGCCGACAGTCGGCTCTACAAGTTTAAACAGACTCCCGGCGGCAAAAGTCGCCGGGAGTCTGTTTAAACAGCCCCGATGCTGGCGACGTACACTGTACGTCGTCAGTCACGAAGGGGTTAAAGGGCACAGTTGCATGACCTGATGATGAATCTTGTAATGGATCAATTGCTACATTGAAACCCCCTGCCAACATCAATTAACCCTCCTGAAAATCCAAAAGGGAGGTAATTATCTGTTCTAGAAATGTACCCTGATTTTGATTGGGGGCGTACACTGAGGCTAAGGTAACACATTTATTATCAATTAGCCCCTTAACGAAGAGGAATCTACCTTCTTTATCAGAGATAAAGTCCTTGAGCATAAAATGTATCCCTCTACTCAATCCAATAGCAACTCCCCGAGAAAGTTTACTATCCAAGTAACTATGAAACCACTGAGAAAAGATTTACGTATCCAAACCAATCTTAGAGTCCACTATTAGATGTGTCTCTTGAAGGAAGGCCACTTGGACCGATTCCCATCTTAGTTCTCTGAGTATAGAATGTCGCTTCACTGGAGAGTTGAGCCCTTTCACATTATATGTCCCAAATTTTATAGATGCCATTGGATTGAGGCTAAGGAAACATATCCCTCCAATATATCACTACAGCAGAGCCGGCTTTGATATCAGGGCTGGCTCTGCTGAGCTCTCATCGTAATGACAGATCAGCATCCCCTGATCCGTCATTACAATGACAGCTCAGCGCAGCCGACAGTGATATCAAGGCCGGCCCCGCTGAACTGTCATTACAATGAGAGCTCAGCAGAGCCAGCGGTAATATCACCGCCGCCTCCGCTGAGCTCTCATTGTAATGACAGCAGGTCCGGGCCAATAGGAGACAGTTGGGCAGAGCTAGCTGTCACTGCTAGCTCCGCCCAATTGTTTTCTACTTTTTTTACAGCTTTTCTATTCTGCTCGGTACCACGAAGGTACCGAGCAGAATAGCCGAGCCGAATGCCGCTCAGCTTCTTCTCGAACTGCGTCCGGCTCACTTCACTTCGGGTCGGTTATTCACATGGCTGCCTTCGGCAGCTTTGTGAATAGCCCCCGTCCTTTTTGCTGAGATTAGGAAGGGGGGAGTGTAATGGTGACAGGGTTGACTTGTATATAATATTGAGGCTGTAAGGGGTTACTCCAATTTTTACATATGCAATTAATTTATTACTTGAAAAAAACCTTAAATTTAATATTATAAGGGCGCTTTTTAAAGTTCATTCTGCTTTCTCTGTGTCTAGATTCATATGCATCCAACAACAAGACATCCAGTTCTGCTTCTTTGATTAATAATATAGTATGAATTAATATTGTGTTTAATTATTTAACATTCTACTTCTGTGTAAGATATTGAAATCCTTTTATCTACTTGATGGCTCTTCTCCCTTCTGCTCAGCATGACTCTAATTACTCATTAACTACTGTCACTGTTATGGATAAATGCTCTTCTTCAAAACTGAGTTCCCAATCCTCTCTCTAGCACTCTCAGGACTGCACCATGGGGAAATACACATATTTTGGAGAAGGAGAATTTATTTGTTATAAATCATAAGTTATAACCATGATCTCTTTAATGTGGAACCTCAGTTTATAAAGCCTTTCTACCCTGCCATAGGAAAGTCCTTGAAGTGGCAGGTTTGGAGTATGCCTGTCATCGTGCAATATGAGAAGGCTGTCATGATGACTTTACTGTGATAAATCTGATAAAAATAGATTATTGGGTGTCAGCCATTTCACACATTCTTAAATGCCTTGATCAGCTTGGCACAAGCTAGGTAGGAAAATATGGTAATGCACATTGCCTCAAGTAAAAAATATGTCAGGACAGGGTCTGCGGAACAAAGTTGGGAGATACTGAACCATATGAAAGACAGCATTTAACCAGAGTCAGGTTTTTTTAATCTGCTATATAAACAGACACACCTTTATCTCTTGCCTTCTTATTCTCCTTCAAATAAAATAGTATTTTTTTATTGGTGTACTTTCACTTCAAGAAGGTGGAGATGTATTCATTTTTTTATTTCTTTATTTTAAACACATGTAGCAGAAGTACAACATTCATAAAGACAGGGCAGCAATAAGATTATAGTCAAATACAAAGGCAAATAGAAAGCTGCCGTCAATTAGACTTTTGAAAAATACATTCACTCATGTAGGAAAAGGTTTGTAGTACAGGGAGTTTAACAACTCCTGCCACATGTGTGGTTTTTTCTGTCCCCATCATCTTGAAAACACAAAAAAATCAGCAGCCTAACATTGCTAAAGGACCCAAATAAGTTTATAGAGAAAAAAATCAGGGTTGGCAATTGGCTGAGCCAGAATACAACATTACGGCGTCAAGTGCGACTCTGAGGATAGGAGGTATTCGTACCAATATAACTATCTTTTGTTGAATTTAGCCCCCTGGTGTTGCAAAGAGGCTGGCATGCATTCCATCCTTTCTATTTCCTGCACCTTCGACATGCACATGGCAATGGTTGGAGCTGTTTTTTTTAGCGAATAACGTATGATAACGCAAATGTAGTGCATACACATGTATGTAAACAACGATTACACCATACATATTAGGTATCGCCAGAGTAAGAGCAATAATTCTATGTCCATAATTTGCTGCTAACTCTAAAGTGATGAGCAGTAAAGCCTTTAAAAGCGTCACCAATGGACAATTTTGAGTACCAATAATTTTTCACCATTGCACAGACGCACGCAAATTTAACACTTTACATGTTTGGTATCTATTTACTCAATGTAACCCCATCTTTTATGTTTTACCAAAAAAGGGTATTAAATTGTGTTTGTGTGCAATACAATCCATTTATTTGTTTTTTTTCCCCTAAAAATATGGATTTGATAAACATTTGCGTAAATATCATGCTACTTATAATAATGCAGCTACCAGTTTTTTATTCTACAGGGCCATATACAGAAAACATATACTTATTTGGAGTTTTAAAGTAATTTTCTATCCAAAAATCCAGAAGTGTGTGCAAAAATGACAAAATTACTCTGGTACTAAGGTAAAGTATAAAAGATTCTTGCTAATGTTGAGATGCGTACCCTAGTTTTTTCTGTACTAGTTTTCCTATTTTGAAAGGTCTGTTCCAGTTTGGCTTTGCTGTGGAGTTTTTCAGTTTCACTGCCAGCCTCTAAAATGTGTGCTGAGGTAGGAGTGAAACATTGGCCAAACCTGTATATTTTAACAGCTGTCTAACAAAGGTGTTTGAGCCAAGTGGGCTGAGCCAGGTTTTACTACTAACTGCAGTAAAGTCTAACGGTCAATACAAAACATAGGTATGAACTATTCTAACAAATTAGAATATAGCCTTGCTCAAATATGACAAAGACGAGTCAATTTGGAAAGGGCAAGGCCACAGCTTGATTGAAATAGTGTGAATAATTTCCCACAACTATCAAAATATGACCACATCTGAACAAACAAATGACCATTAGAGTCCAAAATGCCCATCCTTACCTTGAGTGTAAGACAGACATCTGACTACCCCAAAACCGATACAAAGGTATAAATCAGAAAATAAACTCTAATTACTGGCAAGGTCAAATCACCAATAAAATTGTGACTACCAATGTTATATGAGGAGAAGCTCAGAGCCAACATCCCAGATTAGACATGTAAACCGTCAAAAAAAATTGTATCGGTTCGTTTCAGATTTTTTGTTCACGGTTCGGGTCCGAAAGTCAATTCATTTCAGTATTCAAATTCGTCCGAATCCGAATTTTCGATATTTACAAATTAAAAGTGACTATTAAATGTTTAGTTTTTGTTCTTTTTAACTTTTGACAGTCGACAGAAACAATTAAAAAAACAACAGCGTGTGGTTCCTCCACCCCAATTCATACCAGACCCTTTAGGTGTACATCGCTGGACGACGTGATTGACCTGTGGATTACATCGATGGACTTTTTTTTTTATATAATAAAAGACTTGTCAAAAACTGTGTTGTTTTTTTTCCCATATATTTTACTATTTATTCACTGACATTTGTTTGGGTCACAGATTATCTTATTGTTTTTTTGTATTGCTCATTGTTGTAGCTTGGCACATTTATTTATTCATTTTTCACATATACACACTCACAGTGGGTGTACATTCCAGTGCCTTGTAGCTGTTAGCTTGCTTATTGGTGCAGTTAATTTCTATATATTCCCATCTTGCTGCTCTCCTTTAGTATGATCCACTTTGGGAATTTTTTGGGAAAGGTGCCTATTCTTTCTTGATTTATTCTGTCCTGACTTGTTGGTCAACTTGGTATAAACTGCTTTCTAAATTCCTCTGGAAAGTTGTGGGTTCTTTATAGCAGATGGACAGAATGTAAATCTTAACTTTACCTATTCAGAGCTGTAAGAGACTGACAGTTTGGGTTAATTAATCATATAGTGTACAAACAATACAGGTTATACACAGTCATACACAGACTAGCAACAGGCACTTTTTTAACTGGAAATTTCAGCATGCTGTTCACGCTTTCATTTATTTTCCTTTTAAACATAACAAATCATCTATCATTAGAATCATTATCATTACTTGAAGATCCTGTCAATGAAAACATTCTATTTAAACACCCAACAGAAATAGACCAACAAATGCACTGTTGTGCCATCTACCTTTTGACCATAGCACTATGAAAATCACTTATTCCAGCTTTGTCCTGCACAATTCCTCCTGGAAAACATCCCCTCACAGTGCTTGACTTTAAACAATGCATCTAAAGGTGCCCATACACTGCTCGATTCTCGTACGAGAATCGGGCGAAATCCCGCGATTGTATGAGAATCGAGCAGTGTGTACTAAGACGTGCGACCGTTTCTACTGTACGGTCGCACGTCTTTTGTCGAGCCAACATGCTTGAAAACCAGCCGAGAATCGTACGATTCTCGGCGGGTTTCTAGCCTGCTAGCCCGATAGCTGCGGAACGGGCCGGTGTGCGCACGCGCACACTGCCCGTTCTGCATTGCCGTCATCGGAAGCCCGCCCCTCAGCGGGGCGGGCTTCCGATGATCGCAAGTACGATCTGCCCGTCCAAGGTGGGCAGATCGTACGGGCTTTTAATGAGCATACGACCATCGCAAGACAAAAGTCTTGCGATGGTCGTAAGGTGTATGGGCACCTTTAGAGTACATATCTAATACTCTTCCTTACTGTACACATTAAAACACTGGATTAATATATTTCCTATAAGTGCCATGTTATACATTTACTGTATTTGTATGTATTTCTATGGTGTGTGTGTATGTGTGTGTGTATACATTTCCTAATGTAAAGGACCTCTTACTTTTCAGCTAACAAATACATATGCTACATTTACGTAATGTTAAGCAAAGTTATATAGTGATTTGAACAGCTAGCTTTCGCAAGGGCAATAAACATGTGCAGTGTAGCTGAGGCAATGTGTTAACTAGCTGTAATTAGCTATAGCTGTTATGCATAAAAACTAATTGCTACACATAGAACTGATTTGCAGCTGCTGTAGTAAATGATTAAAAGCTTGTCAAATGAGAAGACCTTTCTGCTTTGTACATTTTCTGACTGTAAAACTTTGTAACAGCTCTGCAGAATGTCAAACTCATCTGTGCCCTATAATTTATAAAGCACATCTTAATGAATTTGTCATATATGTTTATATTAGATAAGTGAGAATTAGCTGCATTGCATAGAGCTTTCAGTAAAACAGAAAAAGTACACTTTTTGTTTGACTGATCGCACACAGACTGCATGCAATTAAAAATGCTACATTATAACTTGTTTTCTATTTAGAGATGTCATGCAAAAATGAAACACATTATAGAACCAAACCATCACAGAAAATAACATTTATACATGTTTAGAGGGTAGTTATTAAGTGATCATTCCTGCTTTCGTCCTGTCACTTCATGAAGCACAGATGGTCTCACTGTTAATGAGATTTAATACATATATAATGAAATCATTATAAAACATGCACTCTAGGGCTTGCATTGAAGAATGTATGCCATTTGAAGGTGAAATGTGCATTATAAACACATTAACTTTATTTTAAAAGCATTGATGTAACATTTATTCAATGAAGTTTTTAATCTGAAATTTTCTTAATTATTTTATATTTGTACTTGCCCTGCCACACTCAAAAAAATGCTCATATTATGGATTACCTCTACCAAAGAGAAATCCTGGTTCCAGGACTATTGCCTGCAGCCTCCTGGCTCTGACCACATTTTGTTACACTAAAATGTGCTCTACTGTGATGTGCTGCTCATTTAGCCCTGTGCAGAAGAGGTCTCCTGAGCCCAAACAGAACCCACCAGAGGTGGCCAGGAAAAGCCTGTTTACAACAAAGGTGGATACACACAGAGCAAGACCATTCTGATGAAAGCAGGATTTATCTTCTGTAAGGGCCTGTTCACACAACGTCCGTTTTGTGCGCTGACCGGCTCCGTACGCTGCTGCACTCAAAATGCATCCCAATGTATCCCCATGTGTTTTATGGGCTCCAGTTCTCACGTGCGCAGTCCGTTCAGCTTACGACAGAAAAAATACTGCATGTCACATTTTGTCCGGTCCGGAAACGCACGAACGCGCACGAAACGCAACGAAAACGCAACGAAAACGGAACGGTAACGCAACGCAATGCTGCTAAGGGGAAAAAAAAAAGAAAAAATTGTATTCTTGCTCCACTTATTATGATGTCATCAACATTGTCAAAAAATTAACTGTCAGCATCCGGACCGGAAACGCATCAAAAACGCATCAAAAGCGCGTCAAAAACGCACTGCATCAGCAGCTCCACGTCTGCTGATCAGCACCTGATCAGGACCTGATCAGGACCTGATCTCATGTGAACAGGCCCTAAAGGTAACTCATCTTACTGACGCTGTTCATAGACTTCACAGAAATCATGCATTAGTCTGACTTTAGCAGAGTGAAGTCTCATTGGCTTACAGCACTTAGAAATAGTAATGCTTTTCTGTAACTAAAGGATGTTAACGGGGAAGATTAACAAGTGAGGAGGGTTGTGGTGAAGTTAGAGTGTGATGGTTGAAGGTCTGCACCATGACTTCTGCAGCCACAGCTTCTCAACTAGGCAGATGAGGCAGTTGTTATGCTGAAATAAAATTACACTGCCATAAGTCAGATACAATAGTCAGACAAATAGCACAGTGCCCAGATAGCCTCTTAGCAGCTTGATGTGGCATCATGTAGAAGGAAAAGGTGAGTCAAGAAATAACAAAGTGTATTATTTAAAAGACAGCCAATACAAATATTGTACCGAATCACTGCACATTATGTAAACAGTTTTCATAGCCACTATGTTAGAGGAAAGACCAGGCAGATTTTATCTTGAAATAATAGAGTGTATTATTTCAAAGACTGACGCACGCAATTTGTAACCTATGCATGTTGGGTATCGTTTTACTCGTTGTAACCTCATCTTTTATATGTCATTTAAAAAATCGGTATTTTGTTGTGTTTTGGGGCATTACATAAAAATTTTCATTAAATGTTGGGGTTTAATAAGGAGTTGCGCTAATATTGCGCAACATAAAAATTTGCAACTACCACCATTTTATTCTATAGGGTCTTGGCATTCAGAAAATATATAATGTTGGGGGGTTTTAAGTCATTTTCAGACCTAAAATGTGGAATATAACATGGGTGCAAAAAATGAAAAAAGGGCCTCAGTCATGAAGGGGTTAATATTATGATTCATGAGATGACGAGGGAGCATGACACCAGCTTCCCGGCCAATCAGAATGCCGGGCGCTGCGTCATTACACGCTACCTGGCTTCCTGATTGGCCGGGAAGTCGGCTCCATGCTCTCTCATCACAAGTGACGAGAGAGCACGGCGCCGTTTCCTGGCCAATCAGCAAACCAGGTAGCGTGTAATGATGCGCTGCCCGGCTTCCTGATACAGGAAGTACTCGTGCTAGGTATCGGAGCATTTGGGCGAGTACGAGTACTCACCCAAATACTTGGTATCGGCACCGATACCGATACTAGTATTGGCATCGGTGCATCCCTAGACAATAGTTAGAAATGCTGTGGACAATAGTTAGTACGCTCCATGCATTCTGTCGGCACTTTTATAAGGCCAAAAATAAACAGGGAGACAACAGGCAGCTTTATAATTAAGGAATTGTAATAAGAGTGTATTCACAGAAAAAGCCAGAATATTGTACTAACTCCATGCACAGTATTTATTCACTTTTACTAGATCACATTTTGAAAGGGAGATCAGGCAGCTTGTAATTGATATATTATTTCACAGAAAAAAAGCCATATTTAAAAAAGGAGGGAGGCCAGGCAGATTTAAATATTAAAAATAAATAATTAAAGTGTATTATTTTAAAGAAAAAGGCAGTAAAATATTGTATGGCCACCATGCATAATATTTAAGCACTTTTACAAGCCTACATTATGAAAATAAAAAACAATGGTCAGCTTTAATAAAAAAACATCTAAATCAGTGTAGGTATTTTACAGAAAAAAAACAGCAAAAGATTGTACTGATTCCATAAACAATTTCCGAGCACTTTTACTAGATCACATTTGGATTAGGAGAGACACCAGGCAGCTTTTTAATCTAGAAGTTCCAATTAGAGTGTATTTTTTCACAGACAAAAAGCCATTACAATATTATAGTGACTTTGTGCACATTAGTTTAGCACTTTTACTAGGCTGCAGTGTCATGGGAAGGCACCAGCCAGCTTTTAATCAAGAAATCAGAATTACTGTGCATTATTTCACAGAAAAAAATTAGAAATATTGTACTGACTCCATATATGGTATGTAAGACGATTTTACTATGCAGCATTTCTCCAGGAAGACAATAGGCAGGTTTTAGTCAAGAAATCAGAATTACAGTGTAATATTTCAGAGAAAAGAGACAGAAGTATTGTCCTGTTCAATGAACAGTATGTAAGTAGATTTATTGATGATAGAGTTTCAAGGGGAAGACACTAGTCATGTTTTAATCAAAAAATCTAAATTGCAGTCACAAAAAAGCCAGAAATATTGTTCTGAATCCAAATATGTAAGATGCTTTTACTAAGTAGTAGGTAGACACCAGGCAACTTTATAATCAAGAAATCAAATTAGAGTTTATTATTTCAGGGAACAAAAGCCATATATACTGTATTATAATGACTCTATGCACTCTATGTAATCAGGGAAAATGCCTTTCCCTTTAGGCCTGCCAGACATGATGAATACAGGGATTGCCTGATTTAATTAGCAGCTATGTCAATAGGGGTATTGAGTATTCGGTGCTTTGTTGCACTGAAAAATGTGGTGATTTAGTGCATTACCGAAATCTACAAGTATGTGGTGATGTGCTACAAAGGACAGCTTTACCTGTGTCAGGAAGATGTGCATGCAGGACAGCAGCTAAACAGCAACTGAGATTGTTGCTGACACATACAAAAAGTCAGTCCTAGACTATGCACTGAATACACTGATCTTCTTAAAATCATGTAGTCCACGACACTGCAGTTCTCTATAATATAGTACAATTCAGCACAGTGAACATGGGGGGTACCCAGTATATAGCCACCCACACTGCAATTCACTGTAATGTGGCACCATACAGCACTGGTTACAGCACTTCTTTTCAACACAACTGTATATTATAGCAGCAACTATCTCAAAAGATTGCTGAAAACACTGACTTTTATTGGGAGGGGGTGAAAACGAAGAAAACCCCCATGATTGCTCCTTTTAAGCCAATAAGGATATTGGTATGCTTTACTACTTTGATTTACAGTATATTGAATAGTATATTATACTATTTTGATTAAAAGTTGAACTGCGCTGAATGCATAAATCTTAATAAATCCTTTTTGCCAAATGAACAACTTATCTAGTTCAGTTCATATACTCGTTATGGGCCTTGGCTCATTCACATGGAGCTGTGGTCTTATTGATTTGACAATAATTTTGTCTCTACATTGAATGCAATGTTGTAAAAATGAATAAATTAAACAAATTAAAAAACATACATGGAGCTAAATAAATTACTTCAAAAATAGAGAGAAGGGAGAGAAAGACATTTATTAGGGTTATTTAGGTTAAAATACGGGTTAAAAAGAGGCACTTTAATTTATTTTTCATTCAGATCAAATGACATGTTTTAAGTCTGCGCATAAGCACTACAACAAAATACACTGTAACAATATTGTTAAAATGTATTTACAAATAAAACCTACAACCACATACTTTACTTCATAGGAGGAACCATTGTCAGCACTCTCAAAATGCAGAACAGGATCCAGCTTTCAAGCCATCTGGCAGGGTGTTAAAAAATCCTGCTTTAGTGTATTTCTTTGTTTTAGCAAAAGGCACCTTCCATAGGCATAGATGCTAGCACATGTAAATTGAACACCTCTAAAATATGCCACAGAGTAACTGTACCACATGTCAGATGCAGACATGTCAATGACTTAATTAAACACGTTATCTCTCGCATCTGTATACCCCTTTGGACATATACATTTCTGTTATAGGCATATTAATTTAATTACAGCTTTGTCATTACTTAAAGTGTACCTAAACCACAAAGCAAAAAGTTAATGTATTGCAGCTGACCAATTCTTCAAAAGGAAAAATGTTTGCTGTAACTGCTTACAAACTGTTAGCTGAATTTGGCTTTAATTTTTTTAAATTAAAGTCCATTTACATTTCTTGTGTATCTAACACTACTCTCTCCACAGGTTGATGTTATTCTTGGGTGGCTCTTTTACTGCTCCACAAGCCACTTTTACAAGAGCAGCATCTGTTCATTCAGCATGGGTATCCGTGCACAGATCTCCTGATGATCAGAGCAGTATGGAACGGATGTCACTTTTGTTTGTTTTCCTCCTACTTGGAATGGAGGAAAAGCTGAACTAACCAGACCCATGTTAGGTTTATGGAGAGTCGGATGTAAGTGGACATGTGTTTTTTTTTTTCCGGACCTAGGCAAACTCGGCCTCAAAAAAACTGATAGGCAGACCTGATCGGAGCGCTGTGTGAAAGTGGCCATAGCGTGAAACCACACTATGACAGGAAGTGTGTTACTAGCTGAATCACCAGGGGAAAATAAAGGAAACAAGCCTAAAAAAGGGAAAACGAATGCAGCCACGGCATTCAAGGATTATTAAGCAATGATATATTAAATTTGTGTTTTGGCATTTAGATACAGTTTAAGACAATACAGTAATACATATTTTGATTTATTCTGTAAAAATAAGGATAAAACAATATTGTCTTATTTTAAGTATTTTATTTCATGCAAATCTATTGACAAAGACCAAAATGGAAAAAAAAATGCATTGACTAGTGTTAGTTTTAAGACATCTTGTGTTATTGTACAGATAAAACACGAACATCATATTATTTAATTTGTCCTGCTTACAATGACACTAAAATTAAGTTCCTATTACAATACATGACAAAGTAATTTGATAAATAAAGTGTCTTTATTACTTTTAAATTTTTGCTCGTTTGTTTAACTGTATTACTTTTATAAATAACAACAAATTACTAACAAATTACAAAGTACAACAAAATGCTCCTGTGTGACAGTTTAAATAGGTCCTCCAATCCAGTTACTAAGAGGGTTTATTCACAAAGCTAGCCGAAGGATTAGCCGTAGCTGCGGCTGATCCTTCGGCTACCTTCGGCCGCCGGAGGCCTTCGGTTCAGTAGAACCGAAGGGCTGCTGTACGGGTTATTCACTATAGCCCGTACAGCTCCCGAACCTTGCCAAGCAGCTCAGCCGAGCCCAAGGCATATGCTTTGGCTCGACTGAGCCGAAGTGAAACCCGAAGCGGGGCGAGCGCCATTGGCCAGCCGAAAACCTCGCAACTGACAGCTGGGCAGAGCCAACTGTGATCTCATGGCTGGCTCCGCCCAGTTGCAGTGACAGATCAGCGCCCCCAGGATACCTGGGGACGCCGAACTGTCATTAAACAATGACAACTCGGCGGAGCCGGCCGTGGCGTCACGGCCGGCTCCGCCCAGTTGTTATTCATTGGCCGGGACCTGCAGGTCCCGGCCAATAGGAAACATTTGGGCAGGGCTAGCTGTCACTGCTAGCTCCGCCCAATTGTTCCTTTCTTTTTTTCAATTTCATTTTTCTTTTTGCAATAATCTTTATGTTTTAAATTTTTTCAATAATCTTTAATTTTGTTATTTTTTGGGTCTTTATTTTTAAACATTGATCTTTTATTTACATTTGTAAACTTTTTTTTTGTATTTTATTTTCTTCTACTTCTTCCACTGTTTTTCTCCTCCCACCCCCACCCCCCCTCCACCCAGCACACTGCAGATCACAATGGAAGGGTTTCAGTATCAGAGAGAGTTTGTCATTTGAGAAAGCAGTGGGCAGGATTAGGTGTGACCAGGTGCTGACTGACAAGCTACAGGCTTGTGAATGAGCAGTGACAATGCTGATAACCTCACCCCCTGCAACATCTTCCTATGCTACTGTAGAGCAAGCAGGTACAATCTAAATGAGAGTAGCAGCTTTCCTCTTAATTCAGGATCACAAAGCACTGTTGTCACACCAAAACAGAGTATTGTATTAGGTGGACTTCCCTTGCAGGTTACACGGGAACTTGCAGGACCTTGCCGGAGGGTTAAGGGAACACTGCAGATGCACTTATAATTAGGTAATGCAGCACATACTTTTTTTTAATGGGCAGCCATAGTTCTACATCCAAAAAATGACTGAAAGTAATAAAATGTAAACAACAATGGTAAAACAATAAATAAATCAGCTGTAAAAAAGGAAGAATGAGGTAATTAGGGTTGATTAAGGTTAGGCAAGTAATTTTGACAGTTGGGATATTTCCAGTAATAATATACAGGGGTCTGTGGGAGAAGAAGAGGAGCAAAGAGTGTGGTGTACACCATAAGTATTTAGATTCAGAGAAATGGAGAATTACCAGCACTCAGTAAAATAGCGTTTTAGATATTGGTGTTAATTTATTGAAACACAACGTCACATGTAACAGACTCTGATACATGTGACATTGTGTTTCAAAAAATGAACACCAAGATCTAAAACGATATTTTCTGAGTGATGGTGATACGCCATTTCGCTGAACTTGAAGATACACGGCACCATTGACTACTGGTTCCAGATGCTGTAAGGAGTGCGGGAGATACATCTATACAAAACTAAGTATTTAGATTATATTTTTTAGGATGTGCACCATATGCCCTATGTCCACAACTGGTTAAGATACAGGTTATTTCCAGAGCAGACACAGGACTGATAAAATAAAAAAAAAACATAAAAAGACAAGCTCAATTACTTATCTAAGTACAGCTGCTCTGGTCATTTCAACATCCACATTTTTTATTCTTAAACATGTACAGAAATAATGTCTGCAAGGGTTGATCAGAGTTGTAACTACCTAAGAATATAGACACAGAGTTTGATGGTTATTGATTTTGCAATACAGAAAAGAATGTGAGGGAACCTGACTGCTTGAGAGGACTAGGTAGATTAAAAACATTGATCCATTGGCTGCAGGTTAAACAGGTGGTCATTACAACTTTATTTAGCTTTGCATGAGTTTACATGAGTAGGCATAAAGGTGTTGTGAAGGGTTGCCCTGATGCTTACTGCTTTACAGCAGCCAACAGTTTACATTGTTCTAACATGAAATATGAGTAGCCCTAGGCTATTATAACAAGACTAAATCTACATCATACAAACATCACTAAGCACACAATACTTTGAAAATAGATGACAACTTATATGAGCAGATACAGTTCTATCTACAATTTGTTTCATGCTTTGGCTGATGTTTGGATGGTGTCTTTTGTCAGATTGTGGTTAAAGGGATAGCCATAAACTGGCTGGCTAATGAACAGTATTTTAAAGTCTGGTAATTGCTAATGGTGCAATTACCATAAAACTGATCTCGCCAGTCTTTACAGTGTAGACCTTTAAAACAGCATTACTGTTTGTAAGTTCCAAATGATTCTAGAAAATTTGACACAGAAATAGCCTGCTTGATTAATTCATAAAACAACCACCAGCCCACATATATATTGATTCTTTTAGATGCATTGGAGATACTTATGAACATTCAATTCCTGTCAGAGATATTTCCATCAAATTTTTTTCTTACCAACTGCTATCAAAATTCAGATCTTAATATACACAGGTTGTTCAATCTTAACTTAACTACTGCCATTAAACACATTTTTTTGTAAAAATATCTGGGAATAGGAATATGTTGGTTAACTGAACGTTGAACCCAGCTTCTAGGGGAGCCAACATATAGAAGAGGTAGCTCTATTAGTAATGTGCTTTTTAACTTTATTCTTTTTGCTTCACATCAGTGTACTCTGCTGTGTTTAAAGGGCATATCTGAGAATTCATATTTGTTACACACACTAAATAACTATACTTTTGGTTTGTAAGAAGAAAGCACGTGCACACACTCCAGTCTGATACTCCACTGCTTGTCTGAAATCAACCTCACCTTGGCTACTTACTATTCAGCTGCTTTGGTTTCTGGATCACCAGTAGGTGCTTGTGCCACCCAGCTGCCCTTGTGACATTTCTCAGCATACCCAGGTTTGCTTGGACTGGAGATGCCAGAGAGACTGCCTTTGTCATCATAGTCTCAATCAGGCATGTGACAGATGCCTTAGGCACACAAGTGACAATGCCCCTTTATACAGAACAAAATTACAGACCACACCCATTGAGGCAGTGGTTTAGAACAAGATGGCCAATTATCCTAGCCACTTGAAAATCCAGTGCTCTGTTTCTGCCTATTCTCCCCCACACCCAATTCATACTAAACATTAGTTTGGCTATTTTTATTGGGGCTGCTCCCAAGCAGATGACAGCCAGCTGCTTGCTCCCTCCCAACCCTGAGTGCAAAGCGAGTTTATTCTCACTTTTGGGGAGCCGGGCCTATTGGAGAAACACGTTTATATCTAGCCACTACATACTCATTGTAACAAAACACTGCTTTAAAAACATTTAGACCAAGGCAAAACTTACTCAGCGCAAAGAGCTAAGCATTTTGAGACTTAATTAAACAATATGATTCATATAATGAAAGTGGAACAATACAATCCAACTGGAAATAAAAAATATATGATGATTATGAAAAAAGTTTGCTGCTTTACCAAATACAAAATACCTTCTTTGGATGTCAGCTGTCAGTCACTGGGAACAAAAAGCGCATCCACTGGGCACAGTGTACAAACAGTTCAGTGTGCAGCAAAACATTGAACTGAGCCAGTGGTGATCACAGAAGGAGCGAAAGGAACTTGGTTCACATTGGTATTTACTTCTAAGAATTGGGGAAATAGCATGAAGAGCTTCAATAAAATGTGGAAATTTAGGCCACAACAGTTTTCCACCCATCCAACCTGCTACCCAAGACATTGGTACAATTGGTACAATAGATGCCAGCACTGCAAATACAACAATGACCATAATGACGATAATGTGAAATAAGGAAGGAAGGGAACAACTACCTCCATCCAAAGGTGTAAAACGTACTGTACATATTTCTTGCAAGAAATGGTTGACTTATGTGCAAATCCATAATCCTTCCTAACAAATGTGTCTTATCATCTATACACCATCTAAAAGCAAACAGGTTGGCAATGCAGAGAGTGTACAGTAATGGAACAAATTTAAATATAAGGTGTGCATATTTGTGCTCTTCATGTTGTAGAAGGGGTGTAGAAGGAACATATAGTTCAGGCAGAGTCCAAGCATGGGAAAGCTTTAGGAACACCAGCAGGCCCAAGGGTTGGCTGAAGAGAGAAAGATTTTGAGGCATTTGGTGGTCACTATAACTATTTTCATTTTCATACTTTTTTGTTAACTGCATTTCCTTTTATGCAAATGTGTGTGTTTTTTTTTTTAAAGCTCTAGCCCTTCTGATGAAGTTACATGACTAAAAATACATTATGGTATTGTTTAGGGATGTCCCGATACCACTTTTTCAAGACCAAGTACAAGTATTTCCCCTTATGTACTTGCCGATACCAATTACCGATACTTTTTCTTAAAGGGACAGGTGACATTTTTAAAAAAACAATACAGACTAATGATTTTAGGCCAATTTCTTTATAATTATGAAGAACTTTAATTTAAGACTATTTTAGAACAATAAAACATTTGTATTTGCTTTCACACAGCTGTCGTGAAACTACAAATCTGATTATGCATCTGTCTCTGGGATCATTTAACCTATTCATGTTAGCAGGGAAGAATTGTAACTCTATTACTGCAGTGTACTGGAAGTGTGCACTATGGATCATTTAACCTGGTACAAACTTCCAGTACACTGCAGTAATAGAGTTACAATTCTCCCATGCTAACATGAAAAGGCTAAATGATGCGTAGTAGAACTACATTTGATGTACTATGGATCATGATTTAACCTATTCATGTTAGCAGGGGATAATTGTAACTCTATTACTGCAGTGTACTGGACGTGTGTACTGTATATGTACTATGGATCATGATTTAACCTATTCATGTTAGCAGGGGATAATTGTAACTCTATTACTGCAGTGTACTGGACGTGTGTAATGTATATGTAGTACATATATACAGCACACACCTCCACTACATTACAGCAATAGAGTTACAATTCGCCCCTGCTAACATGAATAGGTTAAATCATGATCCATAGTACATATACAGTACACACGTCCAGTACACTGCAGTAATAGAGTTACAATTATCCCCTGCTAACAGGAATAGGTTAAATGATCTGTAGTACAACTACATGTTATGTACTATTATGTACAACGGATCATTTAATCCATTCATATTAGCAGGTGATAATTGTACATCTATTGCTGCAGTGTACTCTATATGTAGTACATATAGAGTACACACTGCACACAATAGATTTACTATTATCCCCTGCTAATCAGGGGTGTAACTAGAAGTCACAGGGCCCCATAGCCAAATTTTGTATGGGGACCCCCAAACACCCTCCTCCGCAACCTACCTCCAGAACATGTTCCCGTGCCTGCGCTGTCTCTGTAGTTATGCCACTGGTGAGGGCACAGTGCTGGGCATAGTCAGAGGGCACAGTGCTGGGCATAGTCAGAGGGCACAGTGCTGGGCATAGTCAGAGGGTACAGTTCTGGGCATAGTCAGAGGGTACAGTGCTGGGTGTAGTCAGGGTTACAGTGAGAAGTATAGTCAGAGGGCACAGTGCTGGGTATAGTCAGGGTTACAGTGAGAAGTATAGTCAGAGGGCACAGTGCTGGGTATAGTCAGCGGGCACAGTCCTGGGTATAGTCATGGGATACAGTGAGGGGTATAGTCAGAGGGCGCAGTACTGGGTGTTGTCAGTTGGTAAAGTGAGGGGTATAGTCAGAGGGGGCAGTGCCGGGTGTTGTCAGGGGATATAGTGGGGGGTATAGTTAGAGGGCACAGTGATGGGTGTTGCTGGGGGTATAGTCAGAGTGCACTGTGCTGAGTGTTGCTAGGGGGTATAGTGAGGGGTATAGTCAGAGGGCACAGTGCTGGGTGTTGCTAGGAGGTATAGTCAGAGTGCACTGTGCTGGCTGTTGCTAGGGGGTATAGTCAGAGTGCACTGTGCTGGGTGTTGCTAGGTAGTATAGTAAGGGGTATAGTCAAAGGGTACAGTGAGGGGTGTAATAGAATAGGGTACAGGTAGGAGTATGGTAATTAATCTTTTACAGACAATAGAGGGTGTGATGAGAGTAGATGGCACAAAGGCAGGGAAGATGTGACTGTCACAAGCAGATGGGTTCGCTGGGCACACACAGACACACACACACTGTCACTCACCGATCTTGGCCAGGATGCCACCAGAATCCACACTGCCACCAGGTACGGGGTCCCCCATGTGTTATTCCCAGTGCACCCCCTTCCCCATGTGCTATTCCCAGTGCACCCCTGGGGACCCGTCCCAACCTCTTCCCGGTCCTCTTGGTAAACGGCGGAGCCCATGTCCCTGGTCTCTCCTCCGACTCCCGGGCCGAGCCTATTTGCTGGGGTGGACCTGGAGCAGAGCTCCACGCATCCCTTTGTTGTCCCTCTGCCACTGCTGCTAATTGCTTGAGCTATTTTTCTTACATTACCGGGAGAGCAGCAGCGAGTCAGCAATGGTCTGGTGGGAGGAGCTCCAGGTGGGGTCCTAATTTAGCTGGCCCGCGACTGCCCGATCGCCTGCCAGCTAAATTAGGACCCCACTTGGACCTCCTCCCACCGGTAAGGTAAGAAAAAAAAATAGCGCAATTTTTTGACTCGCCGCTGCTCTCCCGGTAAGGTAAGAAATAAAATAGCGCAAGCTTCGGTGATATGTATCGGGGCATTTTGACAAGTACAGGTACTTGTCAAAATGCCCTGTATCGGTCCCGATACCAATGCTAGTACCGGTATCGGGACATCCCTAGTATTGCTTTACTCATGGCTTTGTGCTTTTTTTTGTCTGATGTAATAGTGTACAGTTGCAACACAAGCCTAAATTTAAACATATCCTTGATTAAAGCTTCCCTATCACATTCTTTCCCTATGGAGTCCCATACAAATATCAGTGTGTAATTCAATCAGATAGATTTCATATCAGAGCTGGGGAAATAAGGCACAGCTTCCTTTACAATCTGTCACATTTCCCCTGTAGACTCATGTGATAGGATGGAGAAGTAACAGAAATGAGGATTATTGAGTCCGCAGACTCTGTGGCCCTTTCAAGTACTCATTTCCACATGCAAGTGTCTTTATTAACTCTGGAAATAAGGAAATAAATTAGACATGTGGAGCCTCCCAATAGAGCAAGCAATGAGTAATTTTCAGAAAGATTATGAATTTCATTCACAGAAGGTATGTTTTTTATACCTTACATGACAGAAACAATAAAAAGAGTCCTTGGGGACATCAGCCTCATTATTTTGACGTAGTCTTTGTGATGATTCTGCGTGAAGCGCATATGCCTGCTGTGACCCATTTCAAATGCTGCCTGATATACTTAATGCTGCCAAGCTTTTCTTAATCAACTAGCAACATTACTTTTTACATAGGGAGTCTTCGTTTTCTTTTTATTAAACCCAATATGGCAGCTAATTTTTGTTATGCCTGGTAGTGATTTAGACTTATTTTCTGTATCAGTGGGACACATTGAAGGCTATACAGTTCTAAGCCATCAGAATAATAAATGTATCACTCATGAATTCAGATTGATTTTCATCATGCTGGTTTGCATATGATTGATCAAATCGGAAACTTAGATTAAGTAAATATTTATTGACAATAACAGGCAACACTGCATGAGACAATTTTTTTCTGTATTCTCAGCACATCAGCATTTAATCTGTAGATTTGCTTTTTCAGTTTCTTATGGGTTATTATTACTTAAACACATTTTACACCTTTATCCAGAATAGGGATGAGGTTCGGGTTCACCGCTATGCAGGGCCGTCTTTAATATTAAGTGGACCCTGGGCAAGACTTTGCTGATGGGCCCCCACAACCCGCCCACCACTTCCTGACCCACGCCCCCCGTATCCATCTACATCACCTTCCCCCGAAACTAAAAAATAAAAACAATATATGTATGTGTGTATAGCAGGGATCCCAACCTGAAAGAAGCAATTTCAAGGAGGTGCCCTCTGCCCACCCCCGCAAGAGAGAGAGCACCCCCCTGAAATGATGGCAGATAGCAGAGGAAGCAATAGCTTCTTTGCTATCTGCAGGTTTTTTTTGTTTTTTTTTTAGTATTCTGGCAGCTGCTGCCGTCAGAATAACATTTTTAAAAAAGCACAGGAATGAATAGTTAGATTCCTATTGGCTATTTCAATTTGCAATATCCAATAGCAAGCTGGCTATTGCACCCGCCCTTTACTTCTGTCAATCACTAGAAGAGGACCTGATGGAGAACTTCAGGTCCCCCTGATTGACAGCAGCAGTGGGCGGGTGCAATAGCTAGTTTTCTATTGGCTAATGCAAGTGAAATAGCTAATAGGAATCTAGCTATGCATTCCTATGCTGTTTTTTTTC
>NW_017306656.1:356268-357985 GCF_000935625.1 Nanorana parkeri | reverse complement strand
TCGATGCCATAACGACCCAGGCAGCCCGCACGGCATCAGGGGGACCCCTTTGTTCCTCGTCCTGGCTGGGCCCCCCTGTGCCCCGGGCCCCACAGCTGCCTCCTGGATCGCAATGGCGATAGTTCCACCACTGATTGGTACATTTGTTCTATACTACTTGATAAATCATACAATACGATTTTTATTTAAATCTAATTGTATGATTTATCAGGTAGTACAGAACATGGATAAATTAGTAAAATCTGTATTGCAATTAGACAGCATATTACTAAACACATGGACTGAATATACATTTCAGCACATGTTTAGTGATATGCCTGTAAATACAACACAGTCCAGAATCTTCCTACCCAGTCCTGCTCCCAGACCCCAGCCTGTGTGCTAAAGACAGATGTAAAGTTAAATACAGATACATGTAAATAAAGATTTAAAAAAATGATGGTAACTGTTTTTTTTTTCAGATTTACCTGTGCTGTCTGGCTGTACCCTCCCCCCTCCTTCTCCTCCGTGCCTGCCGGATCTCTGTGACAGGCATTGGGGGAGGAGATCACAGCAGGAGACACACACACACACACACGGACGAACGGTCACTTCACAGGCTGGCTGCTACTGAGAACGGATGTCCGTTCTGTCTTTCCACCGGCTCACACACACAGCTCGTTTTCTGTTTGCCGCTGGATGTGAAAGGGACAGCTGCTGTGGGCCCCTGTACGTTATGGGGCCCAGGGCAAATGCCCCATTTGCCCTGCGGTAAAGACGGCCCTGCCGCTATGCCGCTATGTCCAGGTTTGCTGAATTTTGAACAATATTTGCTGAACCCTAGGGGGGTTATTCACGTAGCTTCGGCTGATCCTTCGGCTCTCTTTGGCCGCTGGAGCCCTTTGCTTCAGTGACTAGCCCTGCTGTACGGGCTAGTCACTGTAGCCAATACAGCAGCCAAAGGCGACCAAGTGGCTTAGCTAGGAGTAGAGCAGAAGGCATATGTTTAGGCTTGACTGAGCTGAAGTGACACCCGAAGCGAGGCGTATGGCCGGCCTTAGGCCAGCCTTTCGCCCAGTAGAAGACAGCTGGGCAGAGCCAGCAGTGACATCATGGCCGGCTCTGCCCAGTTGTTATTCATTGGCCAGGACCTGCTACAAGATTCTAGCAGGTGCCAATAGGAAATAGTTGTGCGGAGCTAGCTGTCACTGTTAGCTCTGCCCAATTGCGTTTTTTTATTTTTAAAACAATCTTTATTTTTTAATTTTTCAATTTATTTAAATTTGAAAATTATTTTTTTCAACTTTTTTTTTTTAAACAATTTTTATTGATTTGCTATTCTGCTCGATACCACGGAGGTTCACTCGGCTGCCTTTGGCAGCTTTATGAGTAACTCCATTGGTGAATTGAACCTGGACAGGTTTTCCCCTCACTAATGAACTCTTTGCAGTGCTTTCCTGATAAGGGGGGTTTCCATGAGTTTACTGAAAGTATCATGTCATGTGATCAGCACAGGGCTTGTACTCATATGTATTTGGAAACAATGCTATACCTAAATGATGATGCCTCTTTGTACAGACTGCAGCCGTTGTGTTGTTAAGTATTTTAGTAAAGACTACAGCGAGAATACACTATTAGAGAAAGCATGCTGTTTGCTTCATAAGCAAAGCTACTTCCTAAAGTAATACATTCATCACTTGTCCCAATATGGATCAGAAATATGTATCTATATATATAT
>NW_017306656.1:332982-354581 GCF_000935625.1 Nanorana parkeri | reverse complement strand
AAATGCTTAATTTTTTATCCTTAGAAAGATGTCCTTGGCTTGTCAGTGGCTTTCTCTAGGCTGTGATGATGTCATCAGTCTGCTGCAAGGAGAGGAAGAATTGTCTCATTCTCCAAGGAAGAAGCATTGCCTCTCCTTTAGTGATAAGACTGCAACATTTTAGTTTTGTAGCAAGTCACAAGCTGAAAGGCTGCTGCAGGAGCTGATCTGTGTCAAACATTTGTGAATACAACCAAGAAGTACATGGGGACCGCCAACTCAGTACAGGAATTAGATAGTGACTCTAAATGATGCTTACACAAAGGTGGTCCCCTTCTTCTGATAAGAAAAGCAGATCAAGGCATTGCCAGGGGGAGAACTGTGGTCTAAAAGGTAATAAGTTTTGCAGGTGTGCACATAATATGAAAATACAGTAAATAGATGATGTTAAGCGCACTTTAAACATGCAGACCATCAGAAAAGGAAGTAGAACAATGGCCTCCCATAAAAAAAATATGTTATACAGTACTTCATTTTAAGTTAATCTTCAGTTACAGTTTTCTATTAGTCCCCTTGCAAAGGCCAACAAATACCTGTTGATCCTACCAGTGAACCCAACCTAATGCATTTTCCTGATGGTGTGGCAACAATTCTGCTTTGCACCTGAATTCAGAGCAGAGTTGCCACTCTGATGTTGGCTGTGCCTGCTTGCAATACAGTGGGATGAAAAAAAGGGGGAGGGGGCTATCGGGATAGTCACTGCTGATTCACAAGCCTGTAGCTTGTCACTAAGCACCTGGTCACACCTAGTCCTCCCCATAGTTTTCTGAATTGACAGCACTCTCTCTGTTTCTGAAACCCTCCCACTGTTTGCTGCAGTGTCTGGGAAGGGAAGCATGTGACGCACAAATAAAGAAGGATTTGGCTTAGTCAGACTTATGGGACTTGTGCATCACACAGTAACATGAGCCTTTAGTTGTACTTTAACGTTTCCTCAAGTATAAAGGGCATCCTGATTGAATAGCCACAAATGTCAAAAAATGGAGGAAAGAAACACAATCATAAAAAATTATACCAATTTGTACATTTTGTGGTTTGGTTTTGCCCACGAGTGTAATTATGGCAAATAGGGACCTGACTGTGGATAGTACCACCTGTTTCTGCAGGTGACTGCAATCACTGCATAAACATGTTAAAAAAACACTGGGCTCTTTTTGCTTGGGAAAAAATTTGTCACAGTAAGGGTGCTGGGAGAGAATCAGCTAGTAATCACTGCAAAACAACTGTTTATATACAAAATTATGATTCCTGTAGATCCTTACTATCAAAGTGCCCCATAGCCACCTAAGTAAAAAATAACCTTAAGTTTAGAGACCAGAATTTGCTAAAATCTGCCTTTCTTAAGCTGGCCATACACCTATAGATTTTTTGCATATTTTCAATAGTCAGATGATAAAAGTGCAACAGATTCCTCCATCTACGCTAAACTGTGTGGATGGAGGATCTCCCACTGGGCCAAGCTTCAGTATCTTGCTAGTCGGCCCCGCTGGCTCGCAAAACACCTGAGCAATGCCTGCATCCAATCAGATTGTTCAGGTATTATCCATTGCATAAGGATATGTGAGCCTTAAGTGCAGTGTACACATTTCTCTTCAGCATATTAATTTACCCCCTCATAAAAAGTTAGCAAGTTAGTTAGGCAGGAACGATCTTTCCTGAACCCATGCTGATTGTCATTAACTATCCCGTTTTCCTGAACAAATTCTATATATATAGAACTATAATCCCAAAATATATAAATATGCATTGAAAACCTCCCCCTACCTGCTGGAGTTTAGGGAATACATTCAGAGCATCTAGCGCTGGAGGATCAAACAGAAACAAAAAGCACTGACTCTAATTTATTACACTTACCAAAAAATCTTTTTGGTTTGTGAGGGATCTGGTAGGATTTTTAGAAGGTAGACCACTTAGTTTAGTAGTGCATTTCATAAGATTTGCAGCCAGATAGCCCCTCACCGTTTATCAAGAAATATATTAACCACTTCAGTACCCACATATGTAAATAAATGTCCTGTTCTAATGGCTAGACAGGAGGGAGATCAGCACAGATCATCTGTTACTGAAACCAGAAGCAACAAGTGCATCACTTCCATTTTCAGCCTGTCATTTCTCCAGCTGCTCTGGCTGGAGAAGAGACTGAGGAAGCACAATCTGTGTAGAAGATAGGGCTTATCTTGTTAAAAAAACTGGATTGTATTATCTGAGAGACAATAACAACAAATATTGTAAGCATCTCGGTTAGGCTGCAGTAGAGAAATGAGGCAAGTTGAAATAAACAGTAGTTTGTATTATTTCGGAGATAATAGAAACAAATATTGTACAGTGATACAGTGCAGCTCCAGATGGCACCGGACACCCCCCTATTGCCATAGCTGTGATTACATTTTAGAAACCCCCTTTTCAAAGAAAAACTCTGGGGAAAATCCTTAACCCTTTCAGTGGAGTGTCCATGATAGTATGTCTTAGTCTTTTGGCTTCAATGATGCTGGGCATCATTCAACCTGGGAAACTGAGGATATCTAGCGGTAAAGAGGATTACTGCTGAAAACAGAGGAGAGGAACTGATGATAGGATAATTGAAGTTGCTCAAGAACACCAAAACAGCAACAAATTTACTCCAACATTTTATTTTCAATCATTGGCAACTATGAAATGCTTGAGTATTGAATGAATCAAATGTTGGTAGCTATGCATGGTACGCCTTCTGCTGCTTTTCACACCACTACTTTGTTCTCTCATTTTTAAAGTAAAACAGTGCCATCACAAAACATCTTGGTAAGCAACTGAAACATCCCCTCTGTTGTATCATGGAGCAGTCAGTCCATGCTTCAACTAACAGATGGCCTGGTTATATACTATATGAATGCTAACAGATTTTGATTTACAGCTGGGAACAGTCAGTTCAAAGTTGTGATCAAGGCAGTGAAGCAAGCCGATGTACGGCTGATTTCAGCCGATGTACGGCTGAAATCAGCCGTACCAGCCGGAAGTGAATAGCCGAACAGTGTTCGGCTCACTTCACTTCTGATCGGTCATTCACTCGGCTGCCCTCGGCAGCTTTGTGAATAGACCCCTAAGTATCACTTGAAGTGTAGGCTGACTGCAGCAGAGGATGGCATACTGTTAATCAAATCTCTCCCATTCTCCCTCTCTCCTCACTTATATTCATTCTCACTCTTACATATTCTTATCTATTTGTACTGTCATTTTCTGCCACTCTGATTTTTATCAAATACTCTCACCTTTTTATTAATCTCTAACTCATTCATTCATTCATTCATTCATTCATCTTGTTCATCTATTCCACCTTTGCCTCACTTTCAAACAGTAAGGATCTAATGTTGAACAATTATTCTTAATAAAAAAAACACTACATAAACTCTGGTAAGTACATTATTTGCAGAATTTTCCCAATTGCACTGATGATGTAACTCCCGTGCATGCTTGCTGGAGTTACATTATCTTACTATTCATCTTGGTACATGCATCACAGTCAGAGTACAGTAAAAAGTCTCTTCTACCAGAAGACCCAACATGCTGGCAATTGTTTATGTTAAAGGTTTACTTTAATCTTTGCCCAGACTTAAGACATTCACGTATTTACGTATTCTTAGCAAGAAGTAATAAAGCTTTAGAACAAGACATATACTGTTAAGTAATTAGTTCTCAAACATCACAAGAAAGACCATAAAGTCAGCCAGTTTCCAACAGCTTAGAAACACCTGCTGTGTGTTTACATTAGAAGGCTACCACACCACAAGGATTATGGTGCAATAGAAAGAAAAGGGAAAGATATTGGGGGTGATTTACTAACCTAAATACATGCACGCACCAGGTGCGTGTGATTTTCACACAGCAAAACTTATTTATCAACCAAAAGTCTCTAAAAGCATATTTCCACTAATGCCATATATGGAAAAATCATGCACATGATGCATATATAATGCTGCTTCACAGTTTAGACAAAAATGGTTAGCTCATGCATTTACATTCCTGCATTCATCAACGCAAGCAACACAACATAGAGCTAATTTACACAACATCACCTTACAATTCATGCTTGGCTTTGCACAACACACCTGCTGGGTGTGTACACAATACAAAGGTGTTTAGATTCCACCCATAGATCATGCTGGGAGGGAACACACTACAGAGGTGTATAAATGTTCGTGGTGTGTTTATAAGGTTAGTAAATCAACCCCATTGTTTCAGTGCCTCTGTTGTGATCTTTGAAAAGGTAAACTCCTCAATGCCTCTAGCTACAGTGGTGTCAGAAAGCGATGCTTGGCCCTTACGGTCGGAATTCTGCACGGGCACCTGCGCATGCACTGATGCGTGTGCAAAGTTTTGCTCACAAAATTGTGCACCGCTGGGCCCCTATGCGCAGGAGTGTGCACGTCAGTGCGTGCTAACGCGCGCATGCTCGTGTTGCGGATTTTCGCGCTAAACGGGCTATTTAAGGCTGTGACATTCCAACCTCCAGTGCTGACTGGTCTTCAGCTGTTTCCTGTTCTTGTAACCTGAACCCTGCATCCCGAATCTGATCTCCTGGTGTTTGACCCAACTTGGCCATCTTTTTTGCTGCTTTTCTGGACCCCCTCGACCTCGGCTTGTTTTCTGACTATGCTTCTGTCTGCTGCTCTGTACCTCGCTGCCCGCAAGTTGCTGATCTTGCCTGTCCCTGACTGCGCCTTGTCTACTGTCCTGGTACCTCGCTGCTCGACTGTTACAGATCCGGCTTGTCTTGGACTTTGCAACAACCGGTACTCGTGCCCCTCCTGTCCTAGTGCACCTGTTCCACCTCCAGGGGTTCTTGGACTTGAGCTGCAAGAGAGGCCTTCCTCGCCAACTCAGACTCCTCTAATGTACGTGGTTTCTGACAGGTGGTGATTGAGGGTTTGTTTTAAATTGCTGTTACTGCTTGTTATAAATATGTAAATACTTTAGTGTGGATAGTCTGAGCACAGGCTCAATTTAAATATTTTTTTTATGCTCATCGCAACATGCATGAAGAGTAGAGGTATGTATGGCATATAAAAAAGAAAAACCCCTCCATGCATTGGCATAAATTGTTTTTAGTAAACTATACCAGAAGGTATAATCAGACATGTTATCATAAAGATGGCCAAAAGAGACCAAAACACTTCTCCTTTTTTATTTTGTATTTATGTATTGGTAAAAAAAAACTAATGATGCAATACAGATATGTATTTACCAAGAGAAGGGGGTCAAGAAGAAAAGCGTCTGTTACCTCATGTCTCACCTCTAAATTATCTTTAAACAAAATGGTATATATGTACTGAAGCATTTTCTGCCATTACCATCATAGAAAAGCATGTTTCCCTGAAAAGGTGGACTTTGCTTTAAGAAACATTTTGGATGGATACGACACCTACATGCAGGGTATTTTTTATATATATATATATATATATGATATTATGCTGTATATATTTACTTTGTGAACCCTAAAAACGTATTTTATCCTTTTGATATCAAGAGTCTCTTTTTGTTGTAATATTTTTGAATACATCATTGGTGTCTTTAATTGCTATATGCCAAAACAAGTCCCACTACAAATATGCCAGTTTGTTTAGCAGTAAGGATAGGGTATAACAAATGCTAGATAAAAGGTGAGTATGAGTACAAATGATACTGTATGCAAGGGAGGTACAAGTGCACGAATATGAGCACAGAAACTGCTAGATTCCAGGGGAAACGAATACTAGAATGTGCAGCATTGCACTCAGACTGCCATGCAATAGAGGCATTTTACAAAACATCTAAATCATGTTTCAATGTCAGGACCCACAGGCCAGAAGATAATGCTAACATGACCTTCAAGTACAGTAAGTGACACCTGGAGGCAAATTGGGGAATCTTATTAGACACAGCCAAGTGAACTCGCTGACCGAGTTTCTTGATGTCATATATTATTCAGCCTGTTCACCGTGCTTTAGCCTGTGGTGTTTTATGTTTTCTTGTAATATTCCTATTTTTTGTTTTAGTGACAGTATCAATTAAGTACTAAGTTATTATGTGAAGGTGTAGGGTGTAGTTGGAATATAATGCAGTATTGATTTTTCTTAGCCATTCTAGTTTACTAAGTTATTAAGTGGTTTGGCTCTTTTTTGGGTGGTGTGTTATACTAAATATGCTATGGCTTGTATGATGAAAGAAGCATTTGCTGTACTGTTTGATGAATGAGTACTGTATTCAAAAACTGCACTTACCGGCAGCACAGTGGCATAGTGGTTAGCACTTCTGCCTTGCAGCACTAAGGATCCAAGGCTCAAATCATGTCAAGGACACTATCTGCAAGGAGTTTGCAAGTTCTCCCTGTGCTTGCGTGGGTTTCCTCCCGCAGTCCAAAGACATGCTAGTAGGTTAATTGGCTCCAGTCTAAATTGGCCCTATATGTGTGATAGGGACCTGAGATTGTAAGCTCTTTGAGGGCAGGGACGGATGTGAATGTGCCCTGTGTAACTTTTTGACACTATATAAAATACAAAAAAGAAATTAGGGATGCTTCACTAAATGCAAAATAGCAGAGGGATATTGCTATGAAGATAGTTGGAACACTGGCCTCGGGTTTTATTGTGTGTGTGGGCTCCCGGCATAAATACAATCTGAAAGGCCTTTTTTTTTTTTTAAATAAATGTATACTTCTTCATAAAAGAAAAAAATGTGCATTTGTTATTTTTTGCATTGGGTTCAGTAAAGCAATGCAATATTTTCTGCTAGTGCACACAAATGTTCAATTCATAATTTGCGGTGTAGTTTGCAGTGTGCACTGAACAACAAAATAATGTTTTTTGTTTCCCTATATGTGTGAATAAAGTGAACTAAATAGTGTTTAGATTCTGGCTTAGAAATAAAAATGATAGTGTTGCAAGAACCAAAATCCACAGCAAGGTTTGGAAGGTACATACAGTAGCTCAAACATAGAAGAAGCAAACAAGAAAGTGTAGTAGTATTTATTATTATTATTATAAGAAAGTGTGCCGCCCCAATAGGGGCATAGAATATGAGATGCATAGCCTCAGTTAATATTAGCATTGTTATATAGGTTAGAATTTATATAGTGTGATTTGCCTAACTATTTTCTCATAGCTAAATCCATGTGTTATCCTATGCTTCCATCTAGTGGCCTTTTGTTGTAACAAACATGCTTTCTGTAATTATTCCCCATGTGACGACGTATTTCCCCCTAGTGTACGCCCCTTCCTTCTTCCTGTGTGCAGTACTTCCTGTGTCATGGCCACAGTTAAAAGCCACATGTAACAAGGACACACATGTAATCTGCACAGTACGTAGGAAAGGCATCATTTTCTGACCGCACAATACTATAACCGTTCAACTGCTGTTCCTATCATCTGCTGTAACCTGATGTTAAAGAATAAACACCTCTTTTGAATGAATCGGTATTGACGAGTTCAGCTATCTGACGAGGATTGTCCGCAGTGAGTATATCTGCATATACAGGCCAGGCATAGAGGTCTCAGCAAGGGATATATTTCGCTATCACAACGATCGGAGTCAGAATAGAAAGTATGGGTATTCATTATTATTGAAACATACATTTACAAGCAGTAACACATGAATTTGTTCATGTAGGCTTGTCCTGGCTTGTTATGCATGCGCACTGTTCTATACGCCTGCATACTATAGAAACCTCTACAAAGCATGGACAATGGCTTTTTTTTTATCGTCAATGGTGTTTTGCAGTCACCTTTATATCAGCATGAATTTCATGTGGTATTGTCCCGATATGTAATGCTCATGCAGAATACTCAACAGGTGTCAAATAGCTACAAAACATGAAAAAAATCCCATGTTTATTTTAGGTACTCCACAGATGGTGTATGAGCAGATGCTGGAGCATATGTTACATAGCAAACCACACCAAACTATATAACCATACTCAAAATACTGACCAGTTGGTACAGATGTCCAGATATCCTCCATCATTCTTACTCATCCTTTTTTAATAAATGTTGGCGCTGTCAGGGTTCCATAGGTAACATGACACAAATTTGGTGGGAATACCCTTTCATTATAACGTTTTGAAATTTGTGACTGGATATTTGAATGCAACGTTTTAGTTGTGTCCTATGCTGGTTTACTGGTTACCAACATGGACTTGCAGATATATTTTTTCATCTTTGATTTATTTTCTTTTATCTCTTGCATTTGCATTTACCATATAAGCCTATCCCCACAGTGAAACTTTGGACTGGGTCAAGATTTCACCATTGCATTTCTGTTTATGCACCATGTATCTGCAATAGATATTTTTGCTGTGTTGACGATACAAGCCCATTGTGAAAATGTTACACATTGCTGTGTGCCTGTTTTAAACCTTTAACAAACTCAGATTGCACAAAAAACCTGAGAGAATGCAAATGAGTTGTTCAACCTGGTTCCTGGAAGCATCTAACATATGCACATATGCTTTAATATATCTCTTTTTATTTCAGAAGGTTCTCATTCTTGCTGATTGCTGGGATTTTACAAAATATCGAGAAGTCCTTAACCTACCAGTAACATGTTTCAGTATCATTACTGCAGTCTGTACCGAGAAGTTGAGAGGATGATTCATACTGTAAAATTCATTTTTACAATTCTTCTTCAGCTATAGAATACACTCTTCTCAGGTACAAATGTTATACCTGATTAGCTAGTGATGGGGTACCGAGTTCAATGTTAAGAACTTAGTTGTCTACCTGAGAAAAGACAGGTTCTTCCACCTAAAATGTCTGACAAAACTGACAAATGTTTGTTAAAGCTGAAGGAAAAATACACACCAAACTATAATCATAGGGCCAAAGATGTGTTAATGTTCTGTCCAGTAGTAAAATATATCACCAGCAAACTGTGGTCAAATCTTCAGAAAGTGATAATTTTATTGATACACACACATCTTGTCACATTGCAACGTTTCAGGGCAACTCGGTGTCCCTTCCTCAGGCATGACAAAGTGTTATAGTCCATTGTGAGCTACACACAGAGCACCAAAGTGCAATAACCAATCAGAAACAATACAAAATGCTCACCCCCTGGCATCATAATGACTTCACCTTCCCGCCATGTCAAATTCAAATGCAGAACAAGAATAAACAGTAGCTGGCATAGTCATAAACACATGAAGTCATATCATTACCTTCAAAAATAATTTAAAAGAATAAAAAATTCTTACCTTTCAGATGGCTTTGTGTAGTAGGCCTTTGCAAGCTCCTCTCTCAATTTCCAAGGGACAGGAAACTCTGGATGTCCCCATAGAAAGACTAGGGGCAGCTTGAGCTTCCTCTCATTAACATACAATGTTTCTAGATCTTAAACCCTTTGTTAGGGCAGCCAGTGTTCAAACCTAGTTTAGAACTAGTAATAAGGTCTGCCAACACAGTTAAAGACAGGGTTAACCATATTAACCTTAACTTGCCCAGCTCCCCTTGCATTCCACAGCAAAACACAGTACAGAGAACAACTTTTCTTTCAAAATAGAGCATATATTGTGCAAACAGCGATTTAAAAAAAAAAAAAAATGAACACCAGCCATAGAGGGCTTGTTAGCCACCTATGTAATAGCAATAAAGTTAAGTGTAAAAAACAATTAAAACCATATATTAAAAAAATTACAAAAGAGTCCTCCACCCCCACGTACATGCACATACAAACGCTAACATTTGTTGGGTGCACCTATGTGTAAAAAAGACAATTGTGCCGCATATGTTACATATCACTGCAAACGTCAATCCCTATTAATGTGAACGGTAAATGGTTTTAAAGCATCGCCTATAGACACATTTTTGTATTGTAGTTTTTTGCAATTTTGCGGGCGCACACAATTTTAAAGCTTGACATGTTTGGTGTCTATTTACCTGACCCCGTATTTTATATTTTACCAAAAAATTGGGTAATAATCAATGTTTCATAATATAGCGTAGGGAAAACTGTTTTTTTTTCAAAAATGTTCTTTATATAGTAAAGAAACATTAAAAATAAATTTGTGATTAAATACCACCAAAAGAAAGCTCTATCTGTCCCAAAAATTATATAAAATTAATTTTGGTATGGCGCTGCATGACTGAATAAATGTCAGTCAATTACCTCAGCCCTGAATACTGAAAAATAGCCTGGACAGGAAGGGGGTTTAACACTCTGGTCTTCAAGTGGTAATGTGTATTTTCACTTTTACAATAACATTTTTAAACCCCCGCTATACTGTATGTTCGTTATACACTGAGTGGCCAGATTATTACGACCACCTGATGTTTGTAGGCAAATTAGATATAATTAGCTATAATTTCGCGCTGAAGTTGCTAGAGGACCAGACCATTATAAATAGGGAAGCAGGTTGTTTACCACGACAGTAGAAGTGATTTTTTTCTGAAGATATGGGTAAACAATGCGATTTAACAGCCTTTGAACGTGGGATGATTGTTGGCGCTCGGAGCAATGGAGCGAGTATCAGCAAAACAGCAGAATTCGTTAAATGTTCAAGAGCAGCTGTTGTTAAAGTGTTTAAAGACTGGACTGTCAGCCGAAAATCTGGGTCTGAACGTGCGAATTGTGGCCAGCGACTAGTCAATGTTAGGGCAGAATGGAGAGTGGCAAGACTGGTACAAGACAACAGAAGGGCAACAGTGCAGTGTCAGATTCCTCGCATCACCTTTCAACATCTCGTGGAGTCACGAGGCGGCCCAACAAAGTCATCTTGTGGAGTCATCTCGTGGCCCAACGAAGTACTGATGGGGTGGTCATAATAATCTGGCCACTCAGTGTATGTTCCCATTGACTCAGCATACCCCAAAATAATAAAAAAAAAACATTTCTTACCTTTTTAGATGTTTCTTTCGAGCAAGATTATACAAATTTGGAATTAAGTAAAGTCGTTATATGTAAAAAGGGACAGCAACAGTGAAAGATGGATTCCTTTGGCAAACAGGCTAGAAGTCTAAAGTTTTTAATATTACACAGTAATGAAGGGTATGTGTCCGTGAACCCCCCGACACAACTACCACTATGTAGAAATTAGACCCTGACTATATATGCTAGTTTATGCCACTCTGCCTTTAAACATATTTTAACAGAGAATTTAACATAAACATTGCTTTAGTAACTTAAATTGTAACCTGCAAAGTAGATTCTGATTTTGTAATACTTTTTTGGCATAATTTTTCTTTTCAAAGCCTTGACTATACAGCAAGCTAGCAGTGTTTTACTTCTACTTCTGTTCCTTACCAGCATGGTGCCTTCAAGCAAATGAGCTTGAACTAAAATGTGCATTTTAAAAAGGTTTTAAAATATTAACAATATTGAAAATCTTTTTGTAATAGCACGTTCTAATAAATGATTAAAATATGTGTGTACAGAAGTCACTTCATGCTATTATGTGGCGTGTTAAACTTGAAGGAATTAGATTTGATGTATGAATTTACTGAAGGATAAGAAATACGGCTCAGCGCTCGACTGAGCTGCTCGGCTGTGATCGGGAGCTGTACGGGCTATTGTGAATAGCCAGTACAACACCCCCTCGGTTCTCCTGAACCGAAGGGGTCCTGGGGCCGAAGCCAGCCGAAGGATCGGCCGAAGCTACGGCCAGATCCTTCGGCAGCTTTGTGAATAGACCCCAATGTGGCACATTTCAACATGCTGAATACTTGGGGATTTCTTTTAAGCTTGCACTCACAGCAAGTGCAAGTACAAATCTGGGGCAACAATTAAACAAGATATAGCTGAGGAGAGATAATAAATATATTATTGGGGTACACACATACAATTATTTATCTTTCCTTTGCCTTACGTAGACAGGTAAAAAAGGTGGAAATAAACATGTTGATCGTAGCGACTCAACAAACACAAACAGACACAGGCGATTAATTACACTCTGGTTCGCTTCTAAGTGGTTCCCAGTGGTATAGCTTAGTCAGCTGTCATTGTCATTGTCACTGTCAAAACTGTTATTGTCAATGTGGCCGGTCCATATCTCTGCAGTGAAATGCTTAATATTAAATGCAGGCATGAATTTTGCAACATCAATATGTACTTTAGGGAACATAGAAACTGAAGTCTATTTAAGGCTACAACTTTTTTTGTTAGCTTTGGATAGAAAATGGAACAGTTAACAACTCTATCCTGGATTTTATTGGATATATCCCTGCTAGGGAGACTATATTGGGACTACCGTAGCCCTCCGCCAATCACTGGGGATCCTACCAGTCACTATTGATTCTGGTCACCATGTATCTGATACAGAAAGTGATGGGACATTCAACATCTTCCAATGGGAAAACCTGTTCTAATGACAGCTGTCTAAGGAAAGATATCGCTGCCTTTGGAGAGATGGCCTCTTACATCCAGCTTTGTCTGTGGGATAGGAAGTTAGCGGAAATCTCCCCAACAAGACAGAGACAACAGGGATCTTAAACATTGTCTACTCTTTCCAAAACTTGGCTTTATTGTATAATGCAGCAAAATGCACATGTAGCACATTTTATTGTGCAGCATTCCACATGACCAGTGGACAGAGTTTTCTTTTTTATTTATTTTCGTTAGACAAGAACATTACAACATACAAAACACATGCAGGAAAACAGCAAAGCACATGTTGGTGACTTGTCATCACACAATAAAGTATGCTATGACATTGAAACAGACCAGTTCAATGGCAATATTAATATTTTGCTAATTGAAAACTTGTCTCGGGTGTGTGTGTGTGTGTGTGTGTGTGTGGGGGGGGGCCTGAATATTAGCTTTTGAGTTATTTGAAAAAAACGTTGTCACATCTTCCTTAATTGTTTTCTTTGGTACTACAGGCAGTCCCCGAGTTACATACATCCGACTTACATACGACTCCTACTTACAAACGGAGGCTCAGAGGCTATTACTGTACACTGTATTACTGTACTGTACTGTACTGTAATGATACCGCGCTCGTGCCGACGAGGAGTGCCCACCTTTTTGGGTCTGGTTCATAGTGCTGTATGTGCATTACAGGAAGTTGGCTCTTATTAGACGTGCAGACGAGGGGTGCCCCCCTCTTCTTCCGGGTCACTGTGAGGTTTTCACTGCTGTCTGTATCATCATTAGAAAGATTTAATCTCACTTTCTGTCCTTGAGACAATGAGAGGAAATCTACCCATGGGAAGGGAAATTCACTCCTGTAAGAGTTATCATGGGAAAAGGGTGTCTCCACTGAAGCTAAACCCCACATTTTCAAAATTCAATTGTCACAGGGACAGAAAAAGAGGTGAAATCTTCTGAACAGGGGCCCACACAGCAACACAAACTTTACAGGGGGTTAACCCTTCCCTATGTTATCCAAAACTTAAAAAAAAATTGGTTGGATTTACACTTAAAAAATGTACCTGTTCCAACTTACATACAAATTCAACTTAAGAACAAACCTACAGTCCCTATCTTGTTCGTAACCATGGGACTGTCTGTACTCAGTTGCAAGCAAATTACTGTGCCAGGCTACATAATTTTCTGTAATTTACTGCACAGATAGCACCCGTAAAATTTGTATTTCCGCTCTGAGGAAAAATGTTGTTGTCAAATAGGGGGTCTATTTATAAACAATTCTTAGAGTCATTTACCCTGCAAATCTTTGTGAAAGTTCATTCTGTGTGAACAAAGACAAAAACAAATGTTCTTAGTATATATTTTTTTGTGGGTTAAATCTAACATTCAGAAAATACCCCATTATGACCACTAGATCGAGCTGATGGACCCTAGCTCCATCTAGTGACCATAATGCAGTATTACATTATATTCGACCTTAAAAAAATATACTAAGAACATTCATTGTTGCCTCTACTCGCACAGAATGATCATTCACAGAGATTCGCAGGGCAAATGATTCTAAGATTTTTTTAAATAAATAGACCCCTTGATATAATACTAGGCCACAACACCAGCTGCATTTTTTTTTGTGTGCCCCATTTTTATTGTGAGGAAAAATGCCAGTGACATTCAGTGTAAGTTCAGTCAAGATTCTGGCAAATTATCTAAACTGTAACAGATTAGTTGGCCAGATCGCCCTTTCTGGTGTACTTGGCCACAAAGCTAACGCAACACCAAAGCTAACAATAAAAATGGTTAAAAACTGATTGTTTTTCAAGGGTGCCTTTTTTATGCCTACAATTCAGATCATTTTTATGCTGAGGTTGAATTCCAGTGACATTCAGTGTAATACTCAGCAACACTGTCAGTGCATATAATTGCTTACTTGTCCACAAAGCTAACACCAGTGACAATCAGTTTAACACTAGGCTGTGCTATCTGGAGAGTGCATATAATTGCAGACATATTTGCTGGGATTAATGTTTTTACAGTACTTGACTGCATGGCTAGGACCTGGGCATTTGCTATTTTCAGTCTCTGCTTAGAAATAGAAATTCCATATCTCTCTCGCTTAAAGACAGGGTTGCCGTCATCAATGTGTCACTGTTATATATATTCCACGCTTAAATCATGAGAGGTTTTTACAACTGCTTGGTAATACAACTCATCATAAGAAAAATGTGCAGACTAAATCTCCCACATTCATACCATCTCCAGAGAGAACCTGGCTGGCACTGTCATTACCATTTAAAGTTTCACTAAAATGTGTATATGAAAGTGAACAAAATGGTTTGTATGTGAAATTAACACATGTAGTTTTTTTCCTGGGAAGATCTGTCCCTTAGGGATTTTCTTCATCTTGTTGCAGGTAGTGTGTTGCATAGTGTTGGTAAAATGATTAGATATGTGTATACAGCTAACCTACCTTTGGCTTAAAAGCTTGACTTGCTGTCCTATCTTGTTATGACCAACTTTGTGAACTCCGCTGTGAACACGTCAGCTCTTTTCTTAAACACTGTAGTGATAACTTGGATTGCTGCTGGCTGTTGGTAGCACCCTCTTTGTGAACTTTTCTAAGGAATTATTTTTAGTAACTTGACAGGCTGATCACTAATAATGAACAAATTGACCAACATATTTGCCAAAAGAGAGTTTGTGTTGTGCTGAAATCTATGGGAGGTGTACGGAATAAATGTCAGTCAAAGTACCGCAGCGCTGAATACTGAAAAATGGCCTGGATGGGAAGGGGGTTTAACACCACGGATGTCAACTGGTTAAACTCTGTTTATTGCTCTCAAAACAGTTGTACAAAATTCACAAATATATACATGTCTAATATGTACTGTATAAGTACAAAAGACAAAAAATGTTACAGTGGATTAAACAGAAAATAAAATAATGGAACAAATGGTGACATTATTGAGTTGTTATGACAAAACCAACAATTGGTCAAATACAGCCTTTAAAGGTAAACGTTCAATGCATTTCCAAGATTACATCAAAAGGACCAAAGAGTGGTTTTATTCCAAAGGCAAAGTAAATGCAGATTCAAACTATAAGTCTCAAACTTTATGAAACTCAAGAGGACAGTTTGTCCTCCTATACATAACCTTTCACTGGGATATGCTAGGGAGAGATGGGTTCATCCATCTAAAACCAATGGCATTGCAACCCATGAACAATGTTTCATGCAGGAATATTCTGGTGCAGTGTGGCCAGTGTTCTTCGTCCATTAAACCAAATAAGCAAATTTTGGGTGAGCACCAAATGAAATAATTGGTAGAGTAGCAAGAAAAGTTGTCACTTGATTCCATAAAGTCCAGCTATGTTAAGATGAGGTGTAAAAAAAATCACGGTAATTATAGTTCACTCCCAGACTTACCACCTACCTTCCTCTTTTTCTGCCAGGCATTGTACACAAACACTGGGAGATCATGCCAACTCTTTGCAGGTGTGCTGACCAAGATATGAACCAGGAACTCAGTGCTGCAAGGCAGAAGTGCTATACACTAAGCCAGGGTAGTCTAAAGGGTGCACCCTGGACGGCAGGGCATTCGACTACCTTAGCGTTTCCTGATGGCCGTGATGCATCCCGTTTTATGTAAATTGACTAGGGTTAGAAAGACCTGGTGGATAATATACTGCTGAATTAACCAGTTATTGATCATTGGTGAGACATTCATAAGAAAAGAACAAGTTTTATCCCTGCCTTTGTCTGACATGGTTGGAATAAGAAGCTGCCATTTAGTTTTAAATGCAAAGGGAGATTTACCCATCTTGGTATGTAGTAAACGGAAATATAAAGTAGAAACCAAACCTTTAGGGCCCTGTTAACTCAAATACTTAATAGGGGTAGTTACATACAGGAATACTTTGAGTTATAAATTGTGCCTCTATGTTCGAAGTTGTACAAATCTGTAAAAGGAAGAAGGAGGCAACTCATATTTTTCTTGCAGTTGTGTAAAGAAGTGAAGAACACCTTCATGGTAACCAATTTGATAAAGTGGCGATTCCGTGCAATTTCTTTAGAGTCAGGAATAGTACATAGCTGTTCAAGAACTGGATGAAAACATAAAGATAAATCATCATACAGAACCTGAAAGGTTACCAGCCATTTAACAATTCCACGGAGAGACTGACAACTTTAGGATTGGCTAATGCAATGTGTGAAGGAAAAGTTTAGGGGCTTCTAGAAAAATTAACAGCTGTGGTATCTCCAACACATGCTACATGATGGCCACTGATTAGAAGGTGCATCATGAATGGCCCATGAAAGTATAGTTTCAGCTAACCTGTAATATTAAAATTGGTCTGGGAGGGCCATCCCTGCCTCTTCATTGGGCCATTCAAAAAGTTATGATTTTGGTAGTAGTGCCCCATAAAAAAGTAGAAAACATAGAACTGAGTTGAGAACTGAGGATTTCGGTACTAGTGAGTATATATTTTGGCTTCGACACATCAGGCTTGAAAAAGAAGGGATCGCCTTCGAAACTCGTCGCCAGCACGAACCCAGGACCCATCGAGTGTTCCGAACACTCCATCTCTTCACCACATCCGTTTTTTGGGGCTCCGCCCCCGCCATTGCTCCGCATCTCATCACCGGCATCGAAAGCCAACAGCTTGTGGACACAGACACGCCGGACCGTCAGGAGGCCCCAGTGTGCATCCACCTCCGCCTCCCCTCCGGACCCACCCTCACCCCCCTTGGAGCAGGCAGGTGACAACGCCAAGGGACGCCGGAACACCTCGGCAGCTGCACCACCCACCCTCCAGCACCGCGTCTCTCCCCAACGTCGGAGCCTGCAGAGATCCAACAAAACAGTCACACCAGCACTCATTCAGAGGATCATCCCACAGCGCTGCACACAGGCAGTATAGGAGCCCATCACCGTCGTTGAGAGCCAGCCTTCACGTTCCTAGCGGTGAGTTACAGAATTTCCTCCTTTTCTTACTCACCAGCCTTATCTCACCTTGCCGTATTTGTGTTTACATTTGTCCCATCTGTTTGGACCTCCATACCACCCATCCTAAGAGGGACCATCTCTCCCCCACTGCTCCACTCCACCTCACGGCCTTCATAAAATGGGACAACATTATGGGAGTTTTCCTTTGGCTTCGTGAATAAGTAAAATCTGTGCTCACTTCTATCACCCAATCAAATGCAAGCAAAAATCCTGTTTTTTTTTTGTTTTTTTTCTGGCATGTAATTGGGTATTTGCAAAGTTTCACCACATTCATGAAGTTAACTGAAAATTCCCTTTCAAAGTGAAAAGTCATGTTGGAATGTAAACGTGCTCTATTCCTGCTGCATTCTGCTTGGTTGCCATAAGTTACTCTATAACACATGAACTGTGTTAACAAATACGGCAAATATACAGTATATTCTGATAAAAACAAACAAAAAGAATGCTCTTTGCTGTTTGTGCTATTTAGGAGGAAATGTTCTATTCTTTCCATTTCTCTTTGAAATATACCTAACATTTCTCTGCACTTATTTGGTGCAGACAGATGTTCAATTACCCTTGTATCCCTGTTCTGTCTAAGACAAATGTGGCTCATGTCCTCCAGGAATTGTTAAATCTAGTCTCATTAGACTGAGAAAAATATACAACACACTGCCTCATCCACTCTTGGGACAGCAAATGTTTTAGCACTGAGAACAATGTAGGTTGTCTCAATTTATGCTAAAAATGTAAAAACACAAACAAGTGGAAGATCTTTTTTCTGTTGTATTCACATTAGCTTATACAATGGACATTTTAATGATGTTACAATACAGACCAGCCTGAGATTTGGCATAGGCCCTAGTGTGCTATTCAGAGGAAGTAAGGTTTTATAACTTTTTTTAGTATTATTTTTTCTACTATCACCTTGTATGGCTTTTTTTCTGGCTTATCTGCAATACTGCCATGATAATCTGGATGGTTGCAGACTCTAAGAAGTGGCAGAGATAGACTTCAGTAGGTCCCTGTTCAAGAAAATAGTATGGGCCCTTATTCAAGATTGAAACTACAGATAATGGAGCAAACATTTGGTGGGGCCCCTGTGTGACCTCTGCCAGTGGTACCTGGAAGTGTCAGCTATGACAATACTATCATTGATCTTGTCATAAAAGCTTATATCTGGGGGAAAGAAAAACTCCTCTTGCAGCAGGACTGCCCCCGCACTGCATGGGATTACATGCTCGTTTAGGTCTAGGGAAGCTGTAGGTTTTTTACCTATGTGATACCCAGGCTACAAGGTTAGAAACCCTCAGCCTCCTTTTGCCCCATACTCCTCGGAGGCCTGCTGAGATTGTCACATACAATGCAGAGCCCTGCATTTTACATGAGGAATGGCAAGGCATAAGCGAGCACAGGGGAGACGAGGAGAGAGCTGACTGCCAAGGGAGCTGGAATGAGGTAAGTAAAACTGCTTTACCCAGGTAGTTAATTGGGAATTTTTCTCCTGGAAATAGGCTTTAAACCCCATAGCCAAAATAATTCAAATTCAACACTATCTTCTAATGTTTTTACCCTTTAATACCTGTTTTTTACCTTCTAATAGTAGCATCTGGCAGCATATTCCAAAATCTGTATTCATATTTTGCTGTGCTTCAACATCTATTATGAGGGTGGCTTAATTCATTCTACATGGCACCACTGCATGTGGGAAAATAGTAAACTTTCTCTTCTTGCTCCTGAAATGAACTACAGTATTAAAAGTGCTGTAAACCTCTCCTTTACACAGCATGCAGCACTAGGCTGACACTTGTGGGTGGTACCAGCATTATTGATGCACAGTACAAAACATGCATTATTGATGCACAGTACAAAACATGCATTATTGATGCACAGTACAAAACATGCCTGATTAGAGGGCCGCGTTTGCCTGATCCAGCCAGCCCGGACCGCAAGGTGATCAGGCTGGCTGGATCAGCCTGGCGCGGTCCTCTAATCAGGCATTGTAAAGGGCCTAGGCGAACTGGCAGCTGCGGCCACTGCAGAGCCCCCACAACCAGGGCCCAGGGAGCCCCACTGACCACCAGGGTAAGGTGACAACATTTTTAAAATAAAATCCAACACAAAATAAAAAAATTTTTTTCTTCTTTTAATACTCACCTGATCCGATCTACTGACAAGCGCAGCCTCCCGTCTCTCATGCTGTCAGAAGCTGCATAAAGAGCATGGCAGTTACTATTTAAACTGGCACGCGATATATTCTTCTGAGAAGATACGCCATTAGTCTAGCGGGAGCTATGCAAAATGCGCAGCCGGCTTTCTCGCTATCAGTAATTAAATTTGAATAACAGCACCTCCCACCAGCCATAATCTGCCTGCATTGCATAGAGAAGACCCAGTGATACCATCACTGAATGAAAAATAATGTATGTAATAAAAATGGAAGATTTATTTATTTAAAATTGTCATTATCATTTTGATGGGGGGTGTTGGTGTTAGGCAAGGCAAATTATAAGCAGATTAAACATCAACTTTGAGAATTAGAACTCAAATTGCATAAGCCTAGTTATCACTTATCCTCTTTAAAAATTGGGTTAGCTTGGTCTACATCATTATAACTTTTCTTTATTATTGCTTTAACAAGTTAGGACACACCAACACCGATAGCCATATATTGCTGGTTTTGCCATTACAATGAGGTGTTTTGCCTCAGTGTGAGCCAAACACAGACAGCACAATAATGTACATCCTAATTTCCTTTTTATAAAGAATTGCTCTTACTTAAGAAAGCAAATTCTATTTACCAGTAGCTGCTCGCCAATCTTTGCTTAAACATAGCAAAAAGTAAAACATTTGTCTCATATCTTGTTGTTCACAAAATAAATTCCACTAGTGTATTCTTGTTATAGTGATTAAAATCTTATCTTAAAATGTAATTTCGGTGGATGGGATTCAGGAAGGAATTGGACTGTGTCAGATTACAATAGACTGACACTGGTTTTCAGACTGCCCTTCACTAGGAAAATGAATGTTGTTTGTGCTTCCCTCAATTCTAGTGTCTCTATTATCCAGCATCCCACAATCTGTAACAGCAATAGCAACTATACAGTACATTATTTAGTAATTTATTAACCAGTTATGCGCTAGTGGTCAGTCAGTGGCCGCCTCTGCGGTATGGGGCTCCGATCTTTGACCCCATGTGAGCTGCACCCCGCCCCTAGGTTCTTTCTGCTGTGCGCGACTGTGGAGTTATAGTTACATAGTTACATAGTATTTGAGGTTGAATAAAGACATTAGTCCATCAAGTCCAACCTATTAGGATCTCATTCTAGGAGTACCTGTACCCCTGTATATTGCGGTCCCTTAAGAAATCGTCCAAAAGTTTCTTGAACAATTCCACATTATTTGCTGAAATCACTGTCTGTGGCAGTGAGTTCCAGACCCTAACTGATCTTACTGTGAAGATCCCCCCCCTCTTCTCCCACCTCTGTCCCTCCTGAACAGGTTATACCCCTCTATATTAGTAGCCCAGTCATGCGTGCTGTCCAGCCAGGTTTCCGCTATACCCACTATGTCGAAGTCCTCTTGGAGTCAGTGTGGCTGTACCTGCATGTCTGACAGCCATGAAAAGTTTTCTCTGTGGACTCTGTAGGTGAGTGTTTTCTCGCTCCCCCCTCTGTCTCCCGATTGTAAAGTGGAACGTGTGTTTGTTTTTTTTTAACTCTCCCTCTATCTCCAGTCCCTGAGATGCAGCATGTTCGTGAGGTTTTTTTTTTGTTACTTCTCTCCCTGTCCGTCTCCTTCTCCCGGTCCATGCAGTATATGTGTGTTTTTATTTCTACTCTCTCTCCCCCCTCTATCTCCAGGTCCTGAGCTGGTTTATATGTGTTTGTTTTTTTAACTCTTTCTCCCCACCCAAGTCACATCAGTATTAGGCCCCATTCACACCAGTGCAATTGCGGATCAGTGCGGTTTCCGCACTGATCCGGAAACCACTGATTTTAAAAGGGAGATTTTGGTTGTTTAATTAAAACTGCCCAAAACCACGCTAATTAGCGCGGTTCCATTGAAAGCTGTATGGTAACCGCACTAATCAGCACGGCAAAAAAGGGTCAGGGGGCAGTTCGGGCGGGGGGCAGTTCGGATCACACTGAGCTGCGTAGTTGCATGAATGGTCCCCATAGCAATATATGGAATTGTTCATGTCGGTGGATCAGCGCAGCCGAACCGCCCTGGTGTCAACGGGGCCTTAATGGAGTGTGTCCAGTGGTG
>NW_017306656.1:322221-332884 GCF_000935625.1 Nanorana parkeri | reverse complement strand
GGAGGCCGCCATATCAGGGGGTATGGCAGATACACATGTGAGGGGTCTGGGGGGCCTGGACTACTTACATGGGTATCGGCCGTACCAGGGGAGGCATGGCATAGGTGACAGGGGAGGAGGTGGAGAAGGCTGGGCCCAGCAGCGGCAGTTAAGATGAGCTGGGAGGAGGTACAGGGAACGGGACCCCGGCAACCAGACCACCTGAGACCCTGCATAGCCCACCATAGACAGTCTCAGGTGGGCTGTGCCAGGTCTATGGTGTGCTCTGCAGGGTCACTCTCAGGTGGGCTGTGTGGAGTCTCAGCTATGTGTGGGGTCTATAGTGGGCTCTGCAGGATCTCAGGTGGGCTCTGCGGGGCCTCTGGGTCCAGAATTCAGTGCGTTCCTGAGCCCAGAGTCCAGTTAGTGTTAGTGAATAGAGAGTCCGGTTGGTGTTAGTGAATAGGGAGTGCGGTTAGTGTTGGTGAATAGGGAGTGCGGTTAGTGTTGGTGAATAGGGAGTGCGGTTAGTGTTGGTGAATAGGGAGTGCGGTTAGTGTTGGTGAATAGGGAGTGCGGTTAGTGTTGGTGAATAGGGAGTGCGGTTTGTGTTAGTGAATAGGGAGAGTGGTTAGTGTTAGTGAATAGGGAGAGTGGTTAGTGTTAGTGAATAGGGAGTGCGGTTAGTGTTACTTTTCTGGTCCTGTTCAACATATTTTGCGGTTCTCCGTACTGTTACAGTACTCTGTACTTCTTCTGTATAACGCTACATATAATTTTGTGTTATGTCACCAGGGCAGGCGCTGCTAGGCAAAGTAGGCAGCTTGTGAGCCTACAACCGAAAATGTTGATTGAACTATACGTGTTAGGTAACGCCGCATACGTCAAAGTGAGAGCCACTATATCTTAATAGAGCACAAATAAAGTGTATGGGGATGTTGGAGTGGCATTGTGGAGGGGGGGGGGGGGGCAGAAAAATTCACCTTCGCCTGTGTAGGCAAACATCCTTGCACCGGCCCTGAGTAGAACCACAAATAGCAGTATACTTTGTGGAAAGCTTGGATACCCAGTCTTTCTTGTCACTACCAAGCTGAGACTTCCTCTTTCCTTTAACTGAGTTAAGGGATAATAAACTATATATAAATCACTATCACTAGAAAATGACACAAAGAAAGCACATCAATATTACAAGGCCAATATGACAGAGGGGCTGAATTAAGCAAAGAAGAGCAAAATGAAGCTGCTGCCATAAAATAACAGTATGCTCATTTTCCAAGAGGATGTAAAACTTATTATTTGCTACTGACCACAGCTCAACACTTGCTCCTTTTAACTTTGCTTCATATATCAAGCCCATATTGTCCTTATCAAAATCAAAGCAGAAAACACTTCATAAGAAGCCTATTAATATCATAGTAAATAATGCAACAAGGATTTCTATTCACTCAAAAACCTCAAGCAGAATACTTATTTGAAATACAGTGATAAAAGTACCCAGCAAAGCCAACTTTACAAAACAAAGAGTCCTAATACCGACAAAGTTAAAGCCTAACTCAAGCCATTATTTTTTCTTATTTTGGGATATAGTAAGGAAGAGTTACATTTTTTTCAAAGTTTAACTTTTGCCTGTGACATTGCAAAGATTTTCCTTTACTTCCTGTGATGTGCATAAAAGAAATGGCAAGCAAGGGGGCGTTGTCACCAGGACAGGAAGGTACAGACAGCAATAGATAATATTGTAAGGAGTTCTAACCCTAACATCTTTACCAGCTATGTGTTTTTGTCTGGGTCCCTGTTGGAGAGATTTCCCATTACTTCCTGTCCTGATGGACCAGAAAGAAGCACAAATTCTTTCACGCACAGTCCAAAAAAAACAAAAAAAGACTTTAGCTTAAGATGAACTTTAACACAGTGCAGGCTGATAATTGCCGTAAGTCCTCATTCACACAGCTGTAAGTTGTCTGTTAAGTGTACGCATGTAACGTTTGTGCTAATGTTTACATGCTTACAGTGTAAATGGACTATTGGCCGCCGCCAATGCTCAGGGCCGACAGGTAAATAACAATAATGTGTAGCCAGCAGTGCTACTGCCACTGATTAACTTTATTGATGTTTACATCTCCCACTGAATTAGTCATTCATGCAGTGCCAGTACATGCACAGAATGACCTCGTCCTTATCATTTCCTATGCACAATGCAATAGATGCTGTGCATTTACTTTGTCCTTTCAAAGCAAGACAGCAGAAGCTACTGTGTGCCTTAGTGATGGTAGTTCAATAAGTGATATTTTCCCTGTGTACACCAATGGGCGAAGGGGGCATAGTTTGCACTGTTCTGCTGGGGTGAATTGAGTTTAGTGAGGGTTGTGAGGTGAGACTCGCTAGTACAAAGTATGGGACCCAGGCATTTTTTGTTGGGGTAATGGGTGTTCAAAGGAGGGGGGGATACCCGGTCTATGGGGAGGGACATTCTGCCCACACAAATACATTGTTTCATTTCATATCTAATTTTAATTTCTTTACTTTTTGGATTTCAGGTCCGAAATCTGATTCGGTTCATTATTTGCATTTTGGATCTGAAATTCAGTTCATTATTTTGATTTCGTATCCGTCTGAATTTTCGTTTCAAAACGATCCACAACAGGAAGTCACATGACTGTGCCTGTAATGCAAGCCCCAACAGCCAAAAAAATTGATTGGCCAGAGAACAGTCACATGTTTGATTTAGTTTCACTTTGAATGAAATTGTGACAGATCCAAAATTTTGTTAAACAACCATTTGGATTCATTCACATTTGGACACATTCAAATTCGGATGCATTTGAATGTCTGAATTTAACAAATGTAAAAAATATCCATTCAGAATGAAATTAAATTTACATTTCTATAATATATACTGCATATATGGCATCAGTAGGGATAGGTAAATCATTTTACATTTTAGTGATTACAGGTATTCAGCTTTGTTCAGTGTTCATGGAAATGTAGGTAATACTATAACATAGCAGTCACTGAATACAAGTGTGCTAGCTTACAGAAATCACTCAAATCTATATTTAGATAAGCTCTGAAATATGCAACCTTTGGCAAACAGTTTCTTTTTCCCTGGTCACCATGAAAATAGTCAGCCATTATGGTAAATACATGGGGTCATCTGAAGTCAGGAGGTGAGTGGAATTAGATATGTGTATGCCATGGGAAATAATTATCTCTATAGTTCAATATGTGCACATTTAGTTGATACCTGCACCTATGGTTTATTACTATAAACATTTAGAGGTAAAACATTTGTGCTCATTTAATTGGGTTGTGCAATGAATAATGATGACATAGAAAATACATCTTGCAAATTATAGCAACTATTCAGATTTTAGTCAAATCAGGGAAAAGAGACCATTGACTGGTCGCTGCAGACAACACTACTTTGTACTACCAACCTCTACAGTTTACAGAACACAGGTATTGCATTAAAAAAAATAATGACACATTAATGAAACAGAGCGGAATAAATGGTGTCTTTTATATCAGCCTGGAGTTCACCTGGAAAAACCATGGGGGCATTGACAGATTGAAGCCGGGTATACAATTCTTGTATTTATTTTGTATATAAATTGTATTGTACATAATGTTTACACTGTATTCAGAATAGCTGATTGGCTGCAAGCTCCTTTCTGCCGAGAATTTACATTGATCAGCTGATGGAGGAAGACTTGGCGGATGGGTGCTTTCAGTAGCACCCACTGTGCGAATTTTGGCCGGCTCATTAGGAACTGGCTGAAATTCTCTGCGTGTATAGCCTACTTGAAGACACCTAGGTCATCTCACCTTTTAAAAAGACATTTATCTTAGAAATATTTTGTTCATAATGCTCAAACTGTAAATCCAACCCTCAGATTTTAACAAACTTTGGTACGCAAATTCTACCTTTGTCTGTTCTGAAGAAACAGCTTTTGTTTCACCATGTCTTTTTCAGACTGATTCCTCGAATCCCTCCCACACTCTATCCAAAACTGAAAGAAAAAAGTTTTGGCTTTAGTTCTACTTTAATGACAAAATAGCTTGTGTAGCAGCTTTACTGTTGTGAAGTTTTCCTGTAAAGAAATTACATTTTACAAAGGATTACTTTTTCTATGTTATATCATTTTTCTAGGCAAAAATAGCTATTTTCAGAGTGACCTCTTTTTATAGAGTATGTTGGCCCAACTCATCTTAGAGTCTGGCCTAAAGCGTCAATTTTAGGACATGTCATTTTCCTTTCAGCCGTTGCCATGAATAAATAACTTGATCACAGAGAGGCAATGTGTGGAGGCTTTAGACTGATGCCAAATTTAACATTTGTAGCAGAAGAATATCCTAAAATGGAAGTCATGTGTCCTACTCTGAAGCAAGAGTCGAGCCAACTGCTTCTTTAAAAGCACTTAAAGTAACTTCAATTAAAGTGACACTAAACTCAGGAGTTAAATCTTAAAAATGCACTCAAGTCCCTTACCTCTTAACAATACTGTGACGTATTTGTGTACAACTCAGCAGTAGATCATCAAATCATTTCTGAATTCATGCTGACACTGTCCTTTTGTTCCCCATGGTCCCTGTGTGTGTTGTAAAGCAGCCACTGCTCCAAGCTCACTCCTGTGAAGGGCTACAGTATCACATTTAGGGGTCTATTCACTAAGCTGCCGAGGGCAGCCGAGTGAACAACCGACCCCAAGTGAAGTGAGCCGAACACTGTTTAGCTATTCACTTCAGGCTTGTACGGCTGATTTCAGCCGTATATTGGCTGAAATCAGCCGTACATTGGCTTGTTTTGCATGGCTTCGGGTTGGCCCGAAGTGCAGAATGAGTTCAACTCAGCCAATCCAACATCTGGATCGGCTGAGCTGAACCTCCGGCAGGCTACTCGCTGCTGTTCGGCCTATTCTCATAGATGCCGAACAGCAGTGAGTGAATAGCCGAATGCCGCCTGATGGAGAACTGCAGGTCCCCTCTGCTGATTGACAGCAGCAGTGGACGGGTGCAATAGCTAGTTTGCTATTGGCTTTTGCAAATTGAAATAGCCAATAGGAATGTAGCTATGCATTCCTATGCTTATTTATTAATTTTTTTGTTCTGATGGCAGCCAACGGCTCCGATATCAGAAGAAAAAAAAAATGACAACAGAGCAGGGACAGGCAGGTTTACTCTGCTTGATCGAGCAGAGTAAAACTTTCCAGGGGAAAGTAACTCTCGCCCGAAATAGCCAGTCGGAATCTAGCTATGCATTTCCAAAGGTAATTTTTTTTTCTTCTGGCGGCAGCCAACGGCTCTGATGTCAGAAGAAAAAAAAAAAGAAACAGAGCAGAGAAAGGTTTACTCTGCTCGATCTCCCTTTCTGGGAGAAAGTGTTTCTCTCCCGGGCGGTCGGGAGCCCCTCTCTAATAGCGGGAGACTCCCGGAGCATCCAGGAGAGTTGGGCTATCTGGAGATCAGTGTCCCTGGTTATCTGGTAACCAGGGACGCTGATCTGCCTGTGCAAGTGGCCGGAGCCAGCCGTGAGATGAGGGCTGGCTCCGCCCAGTAGTCCGTAGCAGGCTGTCGGCCAGCTTCGGCTTTCACCTCGGCTCAGTCGAGCCGATGCATATGCCTTCGGCTCGACTGAGCCAGTCGGCCAACTTCGGGAGCTGTACGGGCTATAGTGAATAGCCCGTACAGCAGCCCTTCGGTTCTACTGAACCGAAGGGGTCCTGGGGCCAAATCTAGCCGAAGGATCAGCCGAAGCTACGGCTAGATCCTTCGGCAGCTTAGTGAATAGACCCCATAGTTTACTCATTTGTATTGAGATTGTAGTCTATCAAAGCCATGAGCTTGGAGCGGTGGCTACTTTACAACACACACAGGGACAAGTAGTCCCCCTCCAGAAGGAAGGACAGTGTCAGCATGAATTCAGAGATGATTTGATGATCTACAGCCAAGTGATACACAAATAAGGTACAGTATTGTTTATAGTTAGGGTACTTGCATTTTTAAGATTTAATTCCTGAGTTTAGTGTCACTTTAAATTATGCAGTAAATCAGAACTCCCACATCAACACTATCTACTGTACTTTCCTTATTTAGTCTGAATGTTTTAAAATTATATTTGTAAATGTTAAGAATGTTTTATTTATATAAACCAAGTTGTAGTTCACTTGTACTGGCCCTTTAAATCTGAAATCAAATAGGCATTGCATTAATGCATGGCACAGTCTGTGATGTACCTGGAGAAACAAGTTTTAATAAAGCAATTTATTTATAACCGAATAAAAAGATGGCCCCTCAAACCTCTTATATTTTTTGCAGCGGTTTCTGATAACCTTTAATTGACCTGAAAACTATAAATCTCTTGACTGCTCTTTATTTTGTTTCATTTTAATGAAATTAATTCTCTAATGCAGCAGCAGAATTAAAAACTGTTGCCCTTCTGAGATCTGACACAAGAGTCAATTCAGTGGCACAGTAAAAACACACAAGTGAATGAAAAGTCCCACTCTTAAGAGCTCCCTGCTCACAAATCAGAATTTCAATTGGGCCCACATAAAGACCTGCATTTATAACAGGCAGCTTTCCTATAATTACCAGTGATAACACCAGGGACAGAGAATGTCCTTTAGAATGCAGCTGTAGGCGGGCAACTGTCTATCTAAAATGTAATGCCGTTTAATCATTTGTAGTTCATGATGGGATTCAACAGAGCAAGCAGTTTTCACAGATTGACATGTGAGGTGTTGTAATTCCATCTGCCTGATACTTTATGATCCCATTTAAGCTGTTTTAAGCCTAGGGTACTGTAACTAAACTAGATTTGTGAGATGTAGTGAAGGGTTTATGAAAGCTAAGCTTCCGCCATTCGGAAGTTACATATTTAGCAATCAGATAGATTTGACTATGACAGCATGGCAACTAAGTGTGCCTTTCAGCACCAGAGTCTGGGATTCTAATGCCAAGCAATATGATTTGCATGATATTTGCATGTTCTCCATGTGTTTTGGTAGCCTGACTTCCTACTACTTTCCAGAAGTTTAAAGAGAAGGTATAGTGATTGTTTTTAGTAAGGAAATTTTTTTAGGCATTATTGCAATGTTTGGCTTCAAAGTTGCACTGTATTAGCAGTATATACTCTATATGTACTACAGAGTACATATAGAGTACACACTGCTAATACAGTGCAAACAATACATTTACAATTATACTCTGCTAACATGAATGGATTAAATGATCTGTATGTAGCCCTGTACTATGGATCATTTAACCCATTCATGTTAGCAGAGGATAATTGTAAATGTATTGTTGCAGGCACTCTATATGTACATGTAATATACCCCCGCTAATATGAATGGGTTAAATGATCCGTAGTACATGATATGTAGCCCTGTACTACGGATCATTTAACCCATTCATGTTAGCAGTTGTGGGAGGAAAAATAGATTGCTCTATTTTATTTAAAAATAACCCCCACGGACTCAAAGATTGTTATAGAAAAAGTCTTCACTCTACTTTATTTTCATGCGCATGGGAGATCAATACAGACGATGCATGGAGTTGAGCTTGTCCCCCCTCCTGTCAGAATGAGTCTCTAACTAAATCTAAGGTGCATAAATCTTTTATAGTTGTTTATGATGATTCACTTCTGGCTGGGTGCCGTCTTCGCATCATATATCCTGGTCAAGCAAGCTTCAAAGCGTTGATTTGTTAGCGCATCTTAGGCCGTCCTATCTACATAGTTTTAGCAGTGCAATCTTTTCTTTTGTCCTAGCCAAGGACCTTGAAAAGAACACAGATTAAAAACATGTATATTGCAATTATTTCTAATTCTGAGGCTTCAATACTTTTTAACCCCTTACATTTCCCCCCTGTTGAACCTCAGCAATTAAACTCTGTTTCTTACTTACATCAACCCCCTGTGTTAAGTATGTTACTTATTTGCCTAAGTGGTGTCATGGTCTGGTTTCAAACAGGGGCGTCATCATAGGGTGAGTCAATGTCATCAGTGTTTAAAGCTGTGTATGCCATTCTTTCAGTTGCTTTGTCAACTACCTTCGAGACAAGTCCCTTCATACACGGTACCAGACAACAACCTAAGCATAATAATACTGATAGGATCCCTGCAATGGCTATAAGGAAGGTAGTAATGTGTGATGCCCAGCGCCCGAACAAACCCTCCATCCAGGATGTCCACGGATTTTCGATCCCACTGTTTTCTGCCAGCTCTAACGAGAGCATCTCCAAGCCCTTCAATGCTCGGGAGACGCTCCCATCTGGGGCAGTGTTATTGGGGATGTATGTACAACACGAGGTTCCAAACATGGCGCATACTCCACCTTTCTCGGCGAGCAACATATCCAAAGCCATTCTATTCTGCCATGCTACCAGTGACGTGGCATCAAGTTGTTCGGCAAGGCCCTTGACTGCGTCTCTAGTGTAATTGACAAAGCGTTGTTGATTATAATATATATAATTAATCCAGTCTACATTTTTACTAATCGTTACCATGGGAAACAACGATTCAAAACCGGCTGAAATTTGGTTTCTAGCTTTAAATTCGTCTGGAACTCCCCGGGGCACTCAAATAGCATCAATGTATACTCTGTTATCAAAACGTCCCTTTGGGATGGATCTTTTGGTTCTGTGTGTCGTGGTCTTTGTTATTTCTAACATTTGGGCAATAAGCTTTTCTCCTCCCCCTGGCAGAATCAAAAAGGGTTGTAGTAGTCTTACCAATGCGCATGTTCCTGCCCATGATTTCGTTAGATTTGGTCTTAACTTACCGTCTCCACATATTCACCAGGTATCTGCCAGAGACATAAAGTGATTTTTGGGCGATTCATGGGCGTTTTTGGAAATAACATTTTTTCCCGTTCACATCCTCCTTCCCTGATACTGCCTTGCATTAACCACAATACACATGTTAGATTAACTTCTTGCGGTATGGGCACCGTGGCCAATGCAGGTCTTGCACCTGCACACACTATACAATCTGATTTTTTAGCTTGTCTAGTAGTGTAATTTACCCATTGCAACCATTCGTTTTTGTCAGAACACCCAGTTTCCACAGCCCATAGTTCCTCCTCTGTCCATGCTTCCCCTTGCACCGTGAGCCCATTTTCAGAGATATTCTTACCTTGTTCCAATCTTTCTGTTACTTCCAGTTTTAGCATGGCGAGGGGGTCAGTACCTGCCACAGTTATTCCTATACTATATATACCACTATCTGATGCGTTGGGGTTCAAAACTGACAATGTTAGTTCATTTCCTGTCTTAGATAACTTAATTCGGTTATAAAGATCTGCGTCTTCTGGTTTTAATCTGGTAGATCTAGTTTCATATCCCCCTGGGTCCGTAGTTTTCCATACATTTTCCCAATAGCCACAAGCCGCATCCTTCCCACACAAATAGTTTCTTAAAAAACCCCGGTGTTAAAATAAACATCCTTTCCCTTCCTACTGGTCAATCCCTTTAATACAATTCCACCTCCACAGCTGCTACCTTTGTCCACTGAAGACAGAGGGTGGTCCCTTAGATCAGACTGTGGAATCCTTAGTGATCTAGGGATGTTCCCTCATTCACAGCAGGTGAATTTGTAGTGTCTATCCCTTTCGCTATCTTACAGTGGGTTAGATGAACCCACGTCCTTCTCTCTGCAACCTTTACTGCAGTTGGTGTTGTGAGTAGTACCTGGTATGGTCCTTCCCAGCGAGGACTATTCCAATGCTTTCTTTTGAATACCTTGATCCAGATCCACTGGCCAGGCTGTAGTTCATTCTTGAGTTCAGGTGCTTCTGTAACAGAAGGGGGAGAATAACGTGCTCTTTGTTTCAACAATTTTTTCATATAATCCGCAGGTTCCACTTCCCCTTCTGGTGGTCCCTTGGGGTCTAGGGGCGGTATTACATATGGTCTACCATATAGTATTTCATATGGACTGAGTCCCCCACTCTGAGGCACTATTCTAATACTTTGTAATGCCAATGGCAGACCCCATATCCATGATTTACCTGTATCCAAACACAATTTTTAGATAATTTTGATTTCAATATTCCATTATGTCTCTCTACCAAACCTGCAGATTGGGGGTGCCAGGCACAATGATGTTTCTTTATTATGCCTAATGTCTTTGCAATCTGTGCTACTACCTCATTTACAAAGTGCAATCCCTTGTCACTATACATTTTATGTGGTACCTCAGATCTAGGTATTATTTCTCTTACCAGACATTTTGCTACTGCCTGTGCATCCGCCTTTGATGTTGGAAATGCCTCTACCCATTTCGAAAAACTGTCTATGATTACTAAACAATATTTTTTTTTACCTTCTGCAGTTGTAAGTTCAATAAAATCCATACATATGGTGTGGAAAGGATATGGGGGTTTAGGAAAAGCACCTTATGCATTGGGGATAGCGCCACCTGGATTCAGTTGGGCACACACGTGGCAGTGTGAACAAAAAATTTTTTGAGTAATTTTGAAAACCTGGTGCTGTAAATACTGTGTCTATTTGTCCTATCATTCCCCCTGTTGAGACATGACAAGGCCCATGGCTCAATATTGCTGCATATCTAAACATATTCTTTGGTAGTACTGGTTTTCCTGTTGGACCCATCCACACTCCTGTCTCGTCTTTTAAAAAACCTCTTGCTTTCCAGCTTGCTTTTTCTGTGGGGGGTGAAGCGTGT
>NW_017306656.1:314144-318433 GCF_000935625.1 Nanorana parkeri | reverse complement strand
GACTACAAGAGGCACCACGTGAGGCAACAGGGATCAGAGTGCACTGTAAGTGAGGGAAGCTGGGATGGGGCTGGCTGAAAATCTATTGCTATAGTGTACTGGACGTGTGTAATTTATATGTTGTACATATATACAGCACACACCTCCACTACACTCCAGCAATAGAGTTACAATTCTCCACTGCTAACATGAATAGGTTAAACCATGATCCATAGTACATAACATGTAGTTGTACTATGGATCATTTAAAGTCACCTGTCCCTTTAAGAAAAAGTATCGGTAATTGGTATGGGCAAGTACATGAGGGGATGTACTTGTACTTGGGCCTGAAAAAGTGGCATTGGGACATCCCTGGTATAAAGTAATGCAAACCTTGAGTGACTATTGCAAGATAGAAGTATTAAGGACACAGGACATGTGTTTCATCTGTATGAGTTAATGCAAGTTCCTGTAAGTCTTTTATCCCATACGTGCACAAGGTAACGCATGTCACTATCATTTGAACATTATTCAACATGTGTTATGTTACTCGGCCTTTCTCCTGTTAGTAATTCTATATTGCTAATCATACCACAGTGTTTCAGCAGTTGATATTCATTACAATCCTTAATAGGTATTATAGCTGCCTAGGGAGATGGCCATGTGCTCAGACTGAGGCCTGGGTCTGAGGCCTAGTCAGTGAGGTTTGAGGATAGAGATGACATGAAGTGCCTTTAACCCCTTCATGACTGAGCTTGTTTTTAGTTTCTGTTCGTAAATGACTGACACACTTTTGACATTTTTGCTGTGTGATTCTTCCACGTCAGTAATATACTTTCTTACAAAGTGCACCCACACATATTATATATTGTTTTTTAGAGGACAGATAGGGCTACATATTTATATCACATATGTGTGTCTAACGCCTCACTTAGGACAAATAAAATATAAAAAAAGAGTCTGAAAGAAAAAAAGAAAAAAAAGCCAGTATACCTTGAGAGAGATATCTCTCGATCTATACGAGCTGTCAGAATGCCGGCAAAAGCCTGCATGTGTGTCCCTCTGCTTTGACTCTCAGACACCCGATATTAAGGTATCGGGTGTCTGAAAAAGGTTAACCCTTTCATTAATGAATGCCTCTGTAGTAAGGGCATCTATTAATGAATGTTAAAAGCTGATTCTCAGCGTTTAACAGCCCTCTAAAGAAGCAAATAACTCGTCACGTACAGTGTACGTGACAAGTCATTTGGTCCCTTTGTGGCTGGACGTACAGTGTACGTCTCCCGTCACGAAGGGGTTAACAGGTGTTGGGGCGGGGGGGCTGAGAAGTTGACTGAAGTATGGTGGTCTATTCTGAAATGGACTAGTAGCTACTACATCAAGTACTGCACAGCCAGGAGCTTGACACAGATTGCCACAATAATAATTGCCTCAGGCTTCTCTACCTGTGAAGGCTGCAAGTACTTTATTCTATCATTTTTGGAGTCAACAACATCCTGGGTGTCTTGTGCCTTTAACCTTCCCTCCCAAAGTTCTTTAACCACTTCAAGACCAGGTGTTTAGACCCCCTTCCTGGCCAGGCCATTTTTCAGTGTTCAGCGCTGCGATACTTTGACTGACGTTTATTCCGTCATGCAACGCTGTACTGAAATGAATTTTATACCATTTTTTGGGGACAGATAGGGCTTTATTTTGGTGGTATTTAATCACCACTGGGGTTTTTATTTTTTGCGCGCGAGGGGGCGTGTCTGAGCGGACGTCTAGAGACGCCCGCTCAGATCTAGAGAGCTCCGGGCTGGCCGTTTTTCTACTACGGCCGGCCCGGAGGCAGTTAATAAACTTTATCATCCTATCATCTGGGTGGAAAGTGGTTTTACTGGCTGCCACTAGAGAGTCAGTTAGTGCTTTTGGGGGCAGCAATGGCACTGTATACCCTATACAGGCTAGGAGGGCACAATTCATCCAGCGGCTCCTTCGGGGGTGAGCTCTACACTAAGAAGAATTTTCCAATCCTGGAGTTTGTAGAAACATCATCATAAAAAGGTAAGCTGCAATTTTAATTTTTTTTCCCCAGTTATTTGGATGTGAAAAATTTAACATGTATAAAATAGGTGTTGTCCCAATTTGGCTGCAAAAGTGAAATACACTTTAAAGACACGGGCCCCCTGAATCAGTGCCATAATTTATAATTATACACAACATTTTGACATTATGGCTCATTTACTTCATAGAGTGTTCTCTTCAAACTGTGACACCTCACTCCCCCTCTTTACATTGTTGCCTCCACTGCTGTCTTCATCCAAGTTTATAGTTTTCTGTCTTCTGCACTGGCATGTGCACAGGAGTTACTTTGTCCTAGCATGCGTGGCAGTCAGTGTAGAAATAGGAAAGAAATGGCAAGGAAATACGTTTTCTGGGAGAAGAGACATGCAGAGTCTTTTCTGCCATAAAACTATACCTTCTGACATTTCTTTTAAAGCTGAACTCCAGTTTTACTTTTAGTCTTGCACAGTTGTAAGGGCTCCTCCCCAGCTTTCTCTGATTTCGCCGTATACTATGAGCTTCTTACAATGTGCATTAGAAGTAGCAGCAAATCACATAAAGCCCACCTTAATTCATGGCTGGAAGATATCACACATTAGACAGGGTTGTCTGCATGCAAATGCAAGGCATTTTGAGATTTCTGCATTCCCACATAAGAGACAGTCCACTGTTTGCATTAGGGTTGAGGGCTCTTAAGAAGAATACTGAGGCAGGTTGCTGTGATGTTTTTAGCAAGCTATGTACAGTACCCTGCTGGCCCCTCCCACCAGCCATGATCTGCCTGCATTGCATAGATATGCACATGGACCCCGTGATGACATCACAGAGTCTAAAATAAGGTAATTAACATGTTGATTGGGGAAGGGTTGGGGGTAAGGAACCAGAGAAGGTTAAATGTAAACAGCTTTAAAAGTTAAGTATAGTTCTGCTTTTAATTCATTTTAATTTGCACAGTTTCCCTGCTTAACAGCAGTTGGAATAGGATATTAGCCATACAAGGAGTGCGTTGTTCTCAAAAAGTCAGCTGACCTATTAGGCCTGATTAAGTAAAAGATATGCACCCTTGTTGCTGCAGACAATGCTCACAGAGCATATCTACTCGCTTACAATGTAGTTTGCTAAACAGTACGTGAATCAAGTGGTGGCATACCTAGAAAAAAATAGCATTTTGCTTAATGTTTTGGGGCTATGTTACATCAGTAAGTGAGTTTGCATTAGGTTTTCATTACGATAGTTCATGAAGTGTACACTGATATCACTATGGGCATCATACAATATAAGGCAAGAACATTTGCTTTTACCCATGCATGGTCTTCTGGTATAATAAAGGGAAAATATAGCATATTGTCAGTGAGGGCCTATTTTAAATTGTTATCTCAGTGTTTGTCGATTTTATTACATAGACATCCACTAGTAAAAAAAGAAAACATTGAATGTGTGATGAATATTAGATTCACTGCTTTAACTTCTCCGTAGTTTGATGACTCCACAATTGATTTGAGGACTAACTTGCCTTTCTGTTCCATTTTCTTGTTTTTACACAACCTATAAAAGGCTCAAAAGTTGTTCAAAAAGCAGGATTTTCCCTTTTCTTACTGCCTTAGGATTACTCACTATATTCAACCAAAAATGTTTCTTTCCTTTCCAGATAAAGATGGCATTAAGTTCACTATGATTATAAAATGGAGCAGATGACAGAGAGATTACAAAATAAATAGAGTTCTTCCAAAAGGTCTGGTCCAATTGTTTAGTCTAGACACCATGAGGGGAATTTATCAAAGCAATTGCAAGTGTTTTAGCCTCTCAGATCATTTTTTATGTGCAAAACTGTTAAGCCACTCCTTTTAACATGTGCACCCATTTTGACCAGAGCTGGCACTATTTTCCCAATTCACGTGTTTTCCCCGTGTGTTTTGCGAAAGTTCGAGACTGTTTACATCTGCACTTGTCCTGCGGCTGTCTGAAACTGGCACATCACCTATCAAAGCAATCGTTACTTAAGAAGTCCCCATGATCACTTCTTCAAGAAGTGACAGTTACGTTTTTTGCCTGGAGTCTTCTTTCATGGATATATCTGTAAAAATAAGTCAAGGCAACTGGACTTGCTGTATTTTTCTTGAAGACGTTTCACTGGTCAGACTTCTTTCATGGAGTCTATTTAATCTAATTTATAAACAACATTACACTAGCATCATAAATCTGGCGCAAATATATCCTATACAACCATATGCGAGTTCAAACACTCACAATCGCTATGATAATACACC
>NW_017306656.1:217301-313064 GCF_000935625.1 Nanorana parkeri | reverse complement strand
CTCCCCCCCCCCCCCCCCCCCGTTTCAGATATATATTTGGGTCCTGTTGCTACTTACCTCTTATCACTTTTCCTTATCTCTAATCTTAACTAGAAATCCAACCTTGCTTCCCTTTTCTATATTCTTTTGTTCTTGCTATTATCTCTGTTGTAACCTTTTTGATATGCTGTTGTTTGTATATATTAAATGGAGGAGTAGTAGATACCTAAGAATCCTAAAAGTTCAAGTTAAACAATGAATTAGGATTAGGGGTCTGAGCATCTTTTTCTGCTCTTCTATGAAACAATGTAGTTAAAAAGGTCCATCACAAAACATGTAATCATTGTAACAAATGATAGAGGAGCTATGGATAAAATAACAGTGAACACCTGTAACATTATCAAAACAGCAAATTAATAAAACATTCAGTATCACAGTCTAATGACAGTTAAGTACCAAGAAGGTTACTTAGATGAGGTCATCTATACGTAAAAACATGCTTGTGGAACACAAACTTGGTTGCAACTGTGGGTGTAGGGATCCCAACCTTTAATTTAAAAAGATCTTCTTGATAAAGGGAATGAGACCCTTTGTTGCCTAGGTTAGGGAATATGTGAAATATTTTGAAATACCTTTCAAAGTCCAAATGTGATTTGCTGAACAAAATTCCATAATATAAGGAGAACCTTTCTTTTTCTAGAATAGTAAAATAATGTTGAGCAATGCAGTCTTGACCTTCTGAGTGGTTCCACCCATAGAGAATCATCCTGACAAAGCAAATAAATGCCAACAGCAAACTCACAGTATCTGTATAATCATAACTTATTGTTATATTCATGGCAGAGAGTACAGAATAACCAGTCCGGCAAATTTCAAAAGTTCTTAAGTTAACTGGGTCAACAAAGTGGGGCAGTAAAGTGTAAAAATTAAAGAAGAACTCCGGGAAAAACTTTTATTATAGCCTTGCAGTGGCGCTACCCCCACACTGCAAGGGTTAACTGCTTGTTTTTGTCTAGGTTAAAAAGAAAAGTTATTTTTATCTGAACCGCAGAGCTGGCTTATCCTTAAAATCAATCCTTCCAGCTTCTCTCCCACTCTGCTGCAGCAGTCTAAGGTCCCATAAATAATGATGCTTTATTCACTATGTGTAGACATAAGGACGCAGAGGAACACTGTAATGCTGTAGCATAGGAGGTGACAGCTGAAGGGAGCGCTGTGACAGTGGGCTAGCTCGGAGCTTTGGGTGAGTTTAATTTTTATTTTTGAACGTAGACAAAAACGAGCACTTAACCCTTGCAGTGCAGGGGTAGCCCCACTCCAAGAGTTAATACACATTTTTCCTGGAGTTCTTCTTTAAGTAAAAGGAAACAAAATCCCTCCATTTAAAGCATTTTAAAGGTACAACATTGCCTTCTTATATGCATGTCTCTCAAAACATAAGACAAAAGTTTTTAAGAACTTAAAGAATCCCTTGTGTGTGCACTGGGTGTCTGGCAGGATAAACAGGTATTTGTTGCACACATTGAGCAAATATAACAAATCACTTTCAATTGAATATTTAACAGACCAAAAGAAGCAAAATAGAGAAATTAATTGTTAGTGTTTTCAAAAATGTCACTTGTACTTCTTGGGTGCTTATGAGATAAATCTCTACATAATTATATGTTTTTTTATATCAAGGTCTCTCAAAGCCAGGGGGTCAGCAACTTTTCCCAAGTAAATACAGATGTATCTTGCTGCACTCATTACCGCTTAGTAGTTTTAACCTGCAAAGTCCAGGTGAGCGCTTGTAATGACCATGGACGACACCGTGAAGTAACAATAAATTCAAGAATGTCACCAGCATACCAATATAAACTGAGATTAGTCCATTTGCATGCCCTTTTTTGGGCCTCGCAGGGTTCCCTTGATATCACTTTGAGCCTGATGAAGAGGACCCTGCAGGGCCCGAAAGCGCTTGCATTTGGATGACATTGTTTTGTCATTAAATGGACTAATTTCACTTTATATTGGTGTGCTGGTGACATTCTTGAATTTATAGCAACTTTTCCCAAGTCTAACTCTAAGCAGCTGAATTTCACATAGAAGCTGAATGTACTGACTAACAGATTACAGGTATTGTAAGGAACAGCTGAAGAAGATTGGTTTGAAAGTCAACCAGCTGTCTTCCATGTTAAAGGACTTCCTAATGCAGGTTCAATTAATTTTAGAACTACCAGAAGCAATTGCTACTCAGACCGTAAGCTACATTTTGCTGAATGATAGATAATCAATATTTGCCCGTGAGATGCTAATAATGGAAGTCATCTGCCCGTGCAACCTGAAATTGAATAGAGATTACATCAGCCCTACATCAGGTATCAATGGAAGTCATCTGCCCGTGCAACCTGAAATTGAATAGAGATTACAGCAACCCTACATCAGGTATCAGATACAGCTACTACTGGCACTGCAAATAACAACTAGTAATGCTTACCTCTCATTGTATCAAGTAATGAAAATTATATAGTTTTGTATATTTCTCTCTATAAGAAGTAGTAATACACAGATTTAGTAAAATGTATACTTCCAAATTATAAATCAAGAAAATTGAATGTTTTATCTCACTCTCCATTATCACCCCTTGTAAAACCGTGTTCTGTCACTATTGCCAGCCTTACAGCAGTACAACTGTTATTTGCTAATGTAAACACTGCGGTAGGAGGTAGTTTAATGGTTACTTCCAACATTTACAAAGAGACCGACTTCCTGTGCTCTTGTTATGTAGTCTGTGTGCCAGAACTTTGTGTACAGTGTTTTTGCATATATTTTCTTTATTGGTTTAAAATGGGCAAGACCAAAACAAAAATATTACTAGCATGCTAAATTTGGAATATTGTCTATAAATTGTTTGCATTTTTATTGCTGGCCAGCAGGAGGAGCACTAGGCTCCATTTTGCATATTTGCCAGACTAGTCTTACTTGCTCTGCTAAATAAAAATACCCTGATATTTACAGAGCTCAGTAGCTTAAGTAGAAATAACACACACATCTTAATGAGCCACAACAACGATCCAGATACCGTCTGTATACCCATCGCACTCAGAACCGCTGCTCTATCAGAGTAGTGGGTGCAACTGGTGTCAAAGGGTGACTCCTGTCAAAGTATACAAGCAGACAGGATGGACACCGACACTCCAAAGCAAATTAAGTATGTATATTTATTCACGTACTTGTTGCATAGTCAAACACTAAATACAACGTTTCAGGGCCTCACAGGATCCCCTTCATCAGACAAACAAGTGATCCAGACTCTCTCCTTTTCCTTTCTGATGTGCACAGAGGAATTTGTACAACGGTTCAGTCAAAGAAAGCCCCTGTCTGGGCCGTTCTCCCAAACTCTCTATGCACACAGGTACACCATCTAGCTGCCCTGAGTTTCCCTGGCTCACCTTGTCTCTTGTGTGGAACCCTCCGTTCTCCTGGATGGAAACCTCCTATGTCTTTCTATGGTGGAACCCTGAGCTACAGTCCGCTCTCATAACCAAACTCTTGTGCGCACCTACACAACCACAATCAAATGATGTGTTTCATTTCTAAAACATGGACCTAGGGTTGGAGGCTTCATCCAACATAAAACTCTGCAAAGCCTCTGGGCTCCAGGATCCAAACCAGGACTTACCAAGCTCTATAAAAAACTGACAATCCAGTTTTTGCCTTCCAGATATACATCCTGGAGCCCTACCCTGTATGGGTGAAAAGCATTGGTGACATCCATATCTTTTATGAGCTTGTGTATCCTCAGCAGCAAAATTGCGCTCATTAATTTTCATTAATTCAGAATTCACAGTTTTGACTATAGTAAAAGAAATCTTATGGATTGCAATGGCTTATTTTACTTAGCAAATTATGGTTTGCATAAACCTTAATTGGATAAACCTTTCCAAAGTAACAATTTGGGTTTAGATTTGTGCATACATATATGTTTTGTTGAACACAAAATCCACGTGCTGTCATTTCTTTATCAGCACTGACATCAAATAATAAGGTGGAATACTCTAATTCAGTCAAGGGCAACCAGAACATTAACATTTTTAATTAGTAATTCTAACATTATGCTGTGGGAGACAGCTGTGCCAGTCTGAAAGCCTTTTTAATTTACAAGATTACTCAGTTCAGCTGTAAACACTGAGCATTTCCACTGATGAAGAAAACTGAATTTGGAAGCACACTTTTGCCTACCTGGGGGACTGTCTATAGTTTGTTTTGTGATATTTATGTTTAGCAATATATCTCATATGCCATCAAGTCTCACTTCATTTGCTATAGTAGCAGCGTCTGTGTAGCTTTTGTATTTAAAGTGTATGTACAGCCTAAACCTTTTTTATTTTGTTTTTAGTTTTGGATAGATTAGGGAAAAATTAGATCCTCTGTCAAGTTTTCTTTGTTTCGGTGTCCCTTCTCATCTTCTGTATTTCTCCAAGAGACCAGAGACACTGAAGGAGAAAAGAGAAAGAATGGTAAATCTAAAGTTGTCACGGGAACAATCGGCGAAGGTAAACTATCCAATGAGGATACCTGTGCTTGTGACAACTGTGTAAAGATGCCCATACACCTGTCGATTACCGTACAATAATCGCGGGTGATCTCGCGATCGTACTATAATCGGTAGGTGTATGGAAGGCGTGTGACCGTTTCTCCTGTACGATCGCACATCTTTTGTCTTCCGAGCAGGCTTGAAAACCAGCTGAGAATCATACAAATTTTCGGCGGGTAAGTGGTGTTTGTAAATAAAATTGATGTTTTTACATGACATTGGGATATTTCACATACAGTATATATAGATTTACGCGTTAAAAAACCCATTTCTCTTTTTCAACATTTAGGTTTTTCTTACTAAGTCTAAGCAATGTGGTGTCAGAAAGTACGGAATCATTGACAATATATATGATACATCATAACATCATATGAGAAATGTTCCTAAGGAGCAGTACAGTTTCTAATTTTCCATGATTTTGCTTCACATATAACATTTTATCCTGCACTAATGAAAACTTTCATCCCAGCTATATTTATACCTGGTTGTCTCAAGATCTTCTGTAAATCTTCTCAATCTAAGGCACAACATTTGAAGCCTCCCATAACATGACATTTGCAGTTACCAATTGTTTGCTTGTCATTGTGAACTTGCAGCATTTGATGACATTTATGGGCTCAGGTATTTCAAGAAAAGGGAATATGTTCTAAACATGGTCAACTTGAATGACAATTATTACAATTTTTTCTGGGACCAAAAGGTGAAAATACTGACAGAGATATGAAAGATGATAGGGATATAGTCAAAGCATATTTTTAAAAATAAAAATGTAAGTAAACCAAAGGAATCTCTTTGTTGTTACTGAATCCTCTCTGAGCCATGTGACTATTTAGTGGTATCTTTGCCCAGAAAACCAATGTCTTGGTAATGAGAGCATAAGTTAAGTGTGTCTTCTCCTATGTGCTTGTACAGAAGGTGTCTAGCCCATCTGTTTTTTGCATATTGTAATAGGTAAGAATAACTAGGTAACACAGAACTACTTGACTGGTCTCTGTACAGACTAGCAAATATTCCTTTATAAAAGTTATGAAATTAGGAATTATGTAAATGGAGGGGTTTTTGGAAAAGACGTTAAAGGCTTTCTTTATAATATTTTTTTTTCTGAAGTTCAATCATTTCCATGTGTTTTTAAACTTTCATTGGCTGTAGATCCTTAAATCATCTTTGAATTGATGCTGACACTGTCTTTCCTTCTGGAAGGTGGCTACTTTTCTTCCCTATGGTCCATGTGTATGTTGTAAAGTATCCACCGCTCCAAGCTCACTCTTGTGATGGACTACAATCTCACATTTAGTTTACCAATTTGTTGTGAGATTGTAGTTTATCACAGGAGTGAGCTTGGAGTGGTGGTTACTTTACAATACACACATGGACCATAGGGAACAAAAGTAGCCACCCTCCAGAAGGAAGTACAGTGTCAGCATGAATTCAGAGATGATTTGAGGATCTACAGCCGTTTGATACACAAATAAGCTACATTTTTGTTAATAGTTAAGGTACTTGAATGCATTTTTAAGGTTTAACTCCTGAGTTTAGTTAAACTTCTGTTATGCTGTTTGGTTTAGAAGGAACCCTTAGAATCCTACATGACAGAGAGGTCAGAGGAGAAATATCAGACTTGTTCAAGCTCGGGGTTCCAAAATTGCTAAAATAAATTTGTTACAATAGTGGTGTACAGAACAGCATCTCTGAGTGCAGAACAGATTGAACCTTGAGTACAGAATGCAACAACAGAAGGTAAGGCTGGTCCCCTTTCCTTAGAATTAGGAAATTGAAGTTACTGTGAAACATGGTCACCAAAACTGGGCAGCTGCAAATTGCAAAACTTTGCCCAGTCTTACAAGTCTCCATTTCCATGACACACATGGCAGTGTCAGAGTTTGAAATATACAACAATAATCCTTTGAGATAACGTGGAAGAAGAAGTGCACAACATGAATATGTGGTTGACAAACCTGCAGAAACAGGATAATGCTGTAGATTCAGAATGAAATAATATACACTTTGCAACCACACCTTCCAAAACCCATTGTGTGAAGAATGCAAGTTACTGTAAAAAATTGGTTACAGTGTGTATATCATTTGCATGTACTGTATATTAGACATGTGCGATTCGGTTCGTTCCGACATTCGTTTTGGACGAATTTTCGGAAATTCGGAGATTCGGATGCATCAGAATTTCGAATTAAAGCTACCGTAAGACCAATGCAAACGAATCCGAAATTCCCGATTTCCCGAAATTCGTTATTAAACGAATTTCGTTGCAGCAAAACGACATTAGGAAAAAAATAAATTACAACAGTTACCTTCTCCAACATTTCTACAGTTAAAGTACAGAAGCAATATTGTAGAGGTTAGAGGACAGTAAGGTAGTGGATAAAGATTTTTTTTCTTTGCTTTTGAATTGGCATTCTCCTATTGACCTAAATGACTAAATGTAATTTCTCATTTTGCTATTGGACGAATTCCGTTGCAGCAAAATTTTTTTTTTTTTTTACAGACTGCAGAAAATGAAAAAAAAAGCGTGAGATTTCCCCCCAATTCATACCAGACCCTTTAGGTCTGGTAGGAATGTTAGGAGGGACCCCCCCTTATAATACAAAAAAAGTGCGTGGGGTTCCCCCCAAAATCCATACCAGACCCTTACCCGGTGGTTGTTGGGGTCTGCGGGCAAGGTCATTGCCATTGATAAAGTCGCAGGTTCTAGTACAGGCATAGGCGTGTAAAGTTTTTTTTTTTTCATAAACGAATTTCGGCAGCACTACCGCTAACGAATTTCGTCCGAAACTAATTTAATTTCGGACCCAAAAAAAACAAAACAAAACTAAACAAATTTTTTTTGTTTCAAAACAAAACTAAACTAAACAAATTTTTTTTTTTTCATAACGAAACGAAACTAAACAAATTTTTTGCTGGTGCACATATCTACTGTATATACACATAACACTGCAGAAAAAAACAATGCTATCAGCAGTTAAAAGAATGAAAATCTATATTTGTTTTCTATTGTGCTAATAACATTCATGCACATTATTCTACCTTCAGGCTGCACTGTAGTATGCCACTTATGGTTCCTCTATGACTTTTCTTTTCCTGAACTGTAGATGATTTTCCTTTTAATGGTTTAATCACTTTTCCCATTCCCTTGTGTTTCCAAAGCACATAAAATTAATTTGTACTCAGTTTCCAATAAGGCATAGTAGCCACTTAATCGCTACAGTAACTTAGTACAGTGCTGATATATACTCTATTTAAACAGAAGAATATCCTCTATACATCACCTCATAATGATTGACTTTGTTCTTCACATCTAGCAATTATCCAGAGGAAACCTTATGTGATAGATTTCACTTTTACCGCAGTTAGAGTGTAAAGTAGGAAATAATGCAATTGGCCATGTTATCTGTTATAAACTGTCAATTGAAATTGAAATTGAAATCATGTGATCCACCCTCTGTTTCTACTTTATCATTGGTTGTTAAGGTGGACCTTTACCCCCTTTCACTAAAAATCACATCAGCATGCAGCTCTGAAAGAAGATAGGACATTGTCCTACATTCATTAGTTAAATAAACATATCTATCTTTTACTTACAGTAATTTTTTTCCCACTTCCTGGTCCTCTCAGGGATTGGTGATTATAGCCCATGCCTAAGAGAAGCATCCTGGGAAGGTTATATTAGCAGAGCATTGCTGGGAAATCTCATCTGTGAACTGCAAAATCTCGGGAGATCTTATTTTTTTCCCCCTGAGATGATGTGCATGTTTACATGTCCTAGTCACATGTGCCAGAGTTCCAGAAAGAAAAGGGAAACAGATTAATCTGCCCTTAGTAAAAATTGTCACTGTGTGAAGAATGGGGAGGAAAAGAAAAAGAAAGTGTGCAAAGAATACAAAGCCTACAATTATCTAAAAGTATCTGTAGAATGACATCTCTATGCAGTACATTTCCAAATGTGTCTTCACTGCCATTTTAAAGAGAAGGGTAAAATTCCTCTTTAAGCATTGAAATTCGTAGAAAGAAGTCAGCCTACCTGCTTTTTTATCCAGGCACTACTATAATATACCTGACCACCTTAGCACCTTCTAAACAACCTATACTTAAGATGGATTGAGAGGACCTTCTATATTGAACACAGCCTTGGTGCTTGTTACCTTTTTCAGTACACTTATTAGGTGTACTTGTTACTTGGAATTGTTACTTTTAATGTGAAATACAACTTTAAAAGACTTAAGTCTAACAGGGTTATTCATAAAGCTGCCGTAGGCAGCCGAGTGAATAACCGAGCCGAACTGAACAGAGCCGAACGACGTTCGGCTATTCACTCCGGCTCAGTACGACTGATTTCACATAGGCTGCATGTTCAGCTGAGCCGAAGTGCAGAGGGACTTCCACTCACCTGATCCAACATCTGGATCGGCTGAGCCGAAGCTCCGGCAGATCACTCACCCTTTTCTTATAGGGGCTGAACAGCAGTGAGTGAATAGCCGAAAGCCGTCGACATTCGGCTCGGCTATTCTACTCAGTACCTCAGAGGTACTGAGCAGAATAGAAAAGAAGTGAAATGAATGAAGCAAAAGATTTAAAAATGTAAATAAATAGGAAAATGTAAAAAAATATATATAAAAATTTAAAAGAAAAGAAAAAAACAATTAAGAAAAAAACAATTGGGCGGAGCTAGCGGTGACAGCCGGCCGGCTCCGTCTTCTTGCCGGCTCCGTCTTCTTGCAGGTCCCGGCCAATGACGTCACAGCCGCCTCTGCCCAGTTCTTATTATTTAATGACAGATCAGCGTCCCCAGGTCATTTGGGGACACTGATCTGTCATTACAACTGGGCAGAGCGAGCTGTGAGATCATGGCAGGCTCAGCCCAGCTGTCATTTGTGTGGAGATCGGTCGGTTTCAGCCGACCTTTCTCCATGCTTTTGCTGTCACTTCGGTTCAGTCGAGCCAAAGCATATACCTTCGGCTCGGCTGAGTCGCTCGGCTGCAAAGAACTATAGTGAATAGCCTTCAGCTGCTGTAGGGCTATAGTGGATAGCCCGTACAGGCTATAGTGTGCTGGTGGCTTTTTACAATGAAATAAAAACACTATCATTCAAATTTTTTCTCTTCAAAGCTGACTATTTGAAGATAATTTTGGGGGCCTTTTCAGTTAAATACATGCACTCTAATGTTGATTAGCTGATTAAAAAATGGCTGATGTGCCAGAGTTTTGCATTTTTTGCACACATTTTATAATGCACAGTTTAGGTCAGCAAACACATGATCACTGATCTCCCTCTGCTCTACCCACCATCACCAGGCAGATATAGTCGGGGGGGGGGGACACACATGTCAAGGCACTCGTGGAAGTATGTTCATTGCAGTGATAGGGTTAAATACAGTGTATGTACTCGCTACAGTATTGTGGGGGGCTTTTTTTCAGCAAAATAAATACACTTTAATGTATTTTTTTTTATTAAAAGCTGACTGGTGTTAGTCGTATTTAAAATGTGGCATTGTAAACCTGCTCAAATACTGTGCATGGAGTCAGTACAATATTTTTGTTTTATTTTCTGTGAAATAAAACACTTTCACCTTGCTTGTTGTCTCCCTTTGAGACTGCAGCCTACTAAAGCACTGCACATAGTGTGCTTGTTAGAAAACTTACTAATATTACTAATGATGTTCATAGGGTTTTATTTTTTAGGTATTATGTATGAATGATACAGATCTGAGGGATGATCAGTTTTTCTTCCATGTGAGTATACACTTACCATTGGATGGTACAAGACATAAGACACCATCCCAGTTTTTTTCCACTGAAGTTGGGAAACAAGCTTAATGAGACCTGAAATTGTCATTAGGTCCATCCATTGAAGTGAGAGGTGTGTGTTAAAAGGGTTAAAAGGGATTCACCAGGGATCATCTTTGCTCTATATACATTGAGCATGGTGTGTGAATTTACATGTGTGTCAGAAGCTTTGGTTCACTGGAAACGGATCATCCTGTTATTATATATATGTTGAAGAGATGAATATTTATGGACTTTATATGATGTGCACTTGTTATTATTTGATGATTATGTAGATTGATTTATGTTTTTAGATAATATTTATAAGCACTACTCTGGTTTATCTTTTCATTCTTTATTAGATTGTGTTCACATGCATTTGGAGTGTTTGCAGCTTTTTTAGTTACTAGGTAAGTTGCACTTTGGGATAAAGTGCAGAGTTTATAAATCATTAGTAGTTTTTTCCTGACAGTTTGGTCAAGTGCTGCCTTTATTGCCCCAGTACCTCGTATCTTTTGAATCCCCCCAAAATTAAAAACATTCTGCATCCAGAACAGCACCCTCACCCCACGGTATTATAATGCAGCTTCGCAGTCCCAAATTAACCCCGCTACATTAAATGGCCTCTCCTACATGACACTTGCGGCAGAGCAGGCTAGTACCTGAGGTACATGTAAGGTCACCCCAGCCAGTGATCCAGCATGGAAAGCTAAAAGTTAATTAATGCATTCACTTGTAAATGTTATATTTACAGCCTTGTGGTCCTTGCCCATCATCTTTGCTTGACCAAAGATGCGAAATATTTTTGCCAATTTTTTGTCATAAGGTCATTATGACAAAAAATTGGCAAAAATATTTTGCACGATAAAAGTTTAAAACTATAAACAAATGCTAACCAAATATTTTTCCAAATAAATAACATAAAACATTGTTGATGTGTGAGAAAGTAATTGGGTCTGGACCAATGTTTGGGTCTCAACACTATCAAAGCTAGTGTTTCTGCCTTTTCTAGGTGTTTTTCAAAGACCATTGGCCTCTCACTCCTTGAATGAGAATCCATAATTCGGTTCTGTTTGCGCTTTAGAATCTACATCTTTTTTTACATTACAGACATTCCTATCTCTACTTTCACCTATAAGGTCAGATTTCTTGAAGCCATCGCCTCTGCATGGTTGTATCTAAGTTGGCAGCCTTATCTTGCCAGAAAGCCAGAGGAATTGGGATAAGGTAGTGTTTGGTCCCGGGACTTTATTTTTGTTACAGGTAGCTGCCAGATTGAATTGCTGTTTCTGCCCATGTTTGCTTTAACTGGGGAGAGAAGGCCTTTCAATTTAAAACAATAAAAAAAAAAAAATCTCCTTGGCAGGGTGAAATATCCATCTTGAAGCCACCCCAAGTCTTTTCTCCTCAATTCCAGCATTGCAACCCTGGTCCCCACTGCCAGCAGCCCAACAATCCTCCTCCTCTTTACCATCAGCTCCCCAACCCTCCTTCCCATCATCATACTCCACTTTTGCCTCCTGCTGCCTACCAGCAGAAATGGAGGCATTAGGCAAGTGACCCTGCTGGGCCTGAGATAACGAAGTCTTTTTCTTCCTCCTGCTGCTGTTCCTCCAGTGCCCAGACTGTTACACCATGCACCACCACATGTGTGCTCCTGCAGGAACACCAGAGAGATTGTGTTGCTAATTCTTGCCTCATCTCAGCTCACAATTTTGGTCATCTCTTTGAATGGTGACAAGATGTTACTCATGTCCTAAATTATGAGCCACAGATGTGGTGATGGCCTGGCAGCATGGCCAATGAAAAGTAATGGTTCGTGGGTGTATCGCATATCAGGTGGTTGGCAGGCAGCTTCTGCTTGTGCAGCATTTTGGCCAGACGAATGCTTTCTGAGTATGATCAGCTAAAGTTGACACACACTCTTCTGGCTTGCTGCAGGGCTTCCTAAAAGCCAAGGTACCTGACTAGGAACTGCTAAACCATCATGTTCAGGACAAATGCCAGGCATACCAGCTGAAAAACAGTTTAGTCGGGGTGTTTCAGAGGCATTAGTGTACTTGAAAGCGACTGGTGGTTTTTAGCAGTAACAGTCTGAGGCTGTGACTGCAGCCTCAGACTGTGTAAGAGGGAATGTTACCATCATCTATATATCTATATGATCCAGCTCATTCCTTACAGCCATAGACTAGACATGTAAGCCAGCAAAAAAATTGGTTCAGTTATTTTAATTTCAAATTTTTCATGATTCCGTTTTTTGGTATTTGGGTCCAAAAGTCAATTTGTTTCGGGATTTGGATGAATTCAACATTTTTGTTAATTTGGAATGAGTTAAATGATATTTACAAACACATTTTCTTTGCAGCAAAGTGACAGAAGAAAAAGTGACATTTTTCTTTTTAGCTTTTGGCAGTGCAAAGAAACAAAAAAAGAAGAAACCAGCATGTAGCCCCCCACCCCCCCTCCCCCCCCACATTCATAACAAACCCTTCAGATTTGGTAGGAATTTTAGGGGAAACCCCAATGCCAAAAATACAAAAAAAAGCATTCCCTAAAATCCCTTACCAGACCCTTGATCCGAGCAGAAGCCTGGCAGAGCAGGAAAGGGGGGGGCGTGCATTTTGGTCAGAGTTGTCATTTTGCAACAAGAGGTCATCGGGTTTGGTCATGTTGGCGGGCGTCAAGTGTTTTTTCTTTCAACGAGTCAGCATCTGTCGTCCATCATGATCAACATGGATCTACACCGCTGAATGATGTGATTGGCATTTGGCTTATACAGGTGAAACTCGAATAATTAGAATATCGTGCAAAAGTTCATTTATTTCACTAATGCAACTTAAAAGGTGAAACTAATATATGAGATAGACTCATTACATGCAATTACATCATTACATGCAAAGCAAGATAGTTCAAGCTGTGATTTGTCATAATTGTGATGATTATGGCTTACGGCTCATGAAAACCCCAAATCCACAATCTCAGAAAATTAGAATATTGTGAAAAGGTGCAATATTCTAGGCTCAAAGTGTCCCACTCTAATCAGCTAATTAAGCCATAAGACCTGCAAAGGGTTCCTGAGCCTTTAAATGGTCTCTCAGTCTGGTTCAGTAGGAATCACAATCATGGGAAAGACTGCTGACCTGACAGTTGTGCAGAAAACCATAATTGACACCCTCCATAAGGAGAGAAAGCCTCAAAAAGGTAATTGCAAAAGAAGTTGGATGTTCCCAAATTGCTGTATCAAAGAACATTAATAGAAAGTTATGTGGAAGGGAAAAGGTGCACAAGCAGCAGGGATGAACGCAGCCTGGAGAGGATTGTCAGGAAAAGGCCATTCAAAAAGTGTTGAGGACAACATTGGGGGCTTCAAATGTCGTATTCCTCTTGTCAAGCCACCCCTGAACAACAAACAACGTCAGAAGCGTCTTACCTGGGCTAAAGAAAAACAGACCTGGTCTGTTGCTCAGTGGTCCAAAGTCCTCTTTTCTGATGAGAGCAAATTTTGCATCTCATTTGGAAACCAAGGACCCAGAGTATGGAGGAAGAATGGAGAGGCACACACTGCAAGATGCTTGAAGTCCAGTGTGAAGTTTCCACAGTCTGTGTTGATTTGGGGAGCCATGTCATCTGCTGGTGTTGGTCCACTGTGCTTCATTAAGTCCAGGGTCAACGCAGCCGTCTACCAGGAGATTTTGGAGCACTTCATGCTTCCTTCCACAGACGAGCTCTATGGGGATGCTGACTTCATTTTCCAGCAGGACTTGGCACCTGCCCACACTGCCAAAAGCACCAAAACCTGGTTCAATGACCGTGGGATTACTGTGCTTGATTGGCCAGCAAACTCGCCTGACCTGAACCCCATAGAGAATCTATGGGGCATTGCCAAGAGAAAGATGAGAGACATGAGACCGAACAATGCAGAAGAGCTGAAGGCCGCTATTGAAGCATCCTGGTCTTCCATAACACCTCAGCAGTGCCACAGGCTGATAGCTTCCATGCCACGCCGCATTGAGGCAGTAATTGCTGCAAAAGGGGCCCAAACCAAGTACTGAGTACATATGCATGCTTATACTTTTCAGAGGTCCGATATTGTTCTATGTACAATCCTTGTTTTATTGATTGCATGTAATATTCTAATTTTCTGAGATTGTGGATTTGGGGTTTTCATGAGCTGTAAGCCATAATCATCACAATTATAACAAATCACGGCTTGAACTATCTTGCTTTGCATGTAATGAGTCTATCTCATATATTAGTTTAACCTTTTAAGTTGCATTATTGAAATAAATGAACTTTTGCACGATATTCTAATTATTCGAGTTTCACCTGTATAGATGGACTTTTTTTTTTTTAATAAAGTACTTTTTTACGATTTTGTGTGTTTATTTACAATTTTACTGTATTTGGTGTGTGAGTAGGAGTAGCAACCACCTCTTACTCATTTACAAGGGGGGGGCATCTGGGTGCCCTCTTTATGATAGGGGGTATCCAGATTCCTAAAAAAAAAAACCCTCCTGCCCAATATCAGGCATGTGGCCTGGTATTGGGCAGGAGGGGGGGCACAAGCTCTTCCTTTCATTCTGTGCCCGGCTGCTGCTCAGATCAAGGGTCTGCTAAGGAATTTAAAGGGAACACCATGCTTTTTTTTCTGGCGTTGGGGTCCCCCCGAAAATTCCAACCAGACCTAAAGGCTCTGGTATTAATTGGGGAGGGGACTCCAAGCAGTTTTTTTTTTTTTTTAACATACAACAACATAAATTAATTCAGAAGGAAAGCCGGAAACAATTTCAGCTGCATCTGAAATTTTCGTTATATTAAAATTAGGATTTGGTTTTTTTTCATTCGGAAATTCGGTTGCATGCGAATGTCCGAATATGCAGAGATTCATATGAAGTTCAATTCGGAACTAAAGGAATCGTACATGTCTACCATAGACCATAAGTTTCTGATTGCTGAGCTATCACTAGCACCTTCACTAAGCCTACAGTCAATGTTGATCACCATTGCCCTCTGTTTGCTTTGCAAACCTTCCAGAGTTCAGGTCATCTTTAAATGAAACATGTATTCATCCAAACCTCCAAAACATCATTGTTTTATCATTTTTTTATCCATTTTATTAACAAACTTCCAATGACTTCCTCCTTTTTGCAAGTAAAATGGAAGTAAAAATAGCAAATACTATAAACTATTTTAATTTCCAAGCATGCAGCCAGAGGGTAAAAACAATTTAGAGAAACTAATTAATTAGATGATGGAATGAAATAGCTGTGAGAAGCTGCCATACAGAATGCATCAACCAAACAATGTTTCCAACTCTAATTTCGAGAAGAAAAAAAGAAGATATTTGGGTAGGCATGATTGTCAGCATTTATTTGAAAGTTTATTAGTCTATTGAGTTTTCAAACCTTTTGCATTCAGAATGCATGTTAATCTCTTTTGCTTGGTTTGCTCATTTCACAAATGCTGCTCAGAGCTAATTTACAGTTTAGACGAATTTCCACTCTGCTGGGCACCCTTAAAGTAGCAACATGAAGCAGTGCCCATTATCCACAGCTACTTAATAGGAACATTGGGGGCACTGAAAGAGGGAGCAAGTGTGAGAAAGAATGTAGAGTGTACAGTATCAATTTCCAGCACTGTTAGTAATTGAGGGCAGCACTGAAGGGCTTCTACTAACTACTGATGCTAGAACCTGCCCAGGACTAATTTCCAACTACTGGTTAGCAATCTTAACAGATCCTACCAGTATAAACGCTCAAGAAGGAATATCATTCCATGCAACCACTACAACATTGTTCTTTTTTGTGTGTTTTATGACAGGAAAAGCCCCAGAGAAAGAAAATATAAGTAAATAAGTAAAAGATGGATAAAAAGTAAAAGAAAAATTAGTAGAACAAGGCACGGGTAATAGAAGATGGAGAAAACATTCACACTGATAAAGGGAGAAATGGAAATGACAAAAAATTAGCAAGAGACTAAAAGAAAAAGACGGCAAAAATTATAGAAGCAATAATACATTTATACATAGATTCGATATATTAATACATAGATCCCCACTCAATACAAAAAAGAAAATTAATATATACATTGTGGGTAAAATGTTGTGAAACACCCCCATTTACACAGTATAATTTTTCAGTGTCATTTAAAAGGAAATCAAAGAACAAATAAACAATTGATGATAAAATATAAATGTGTTTTGTTTAGCAAACTTTGATTTAACTCTTATATCTGCAAAAGGTGGCTACTTTAATAAATCTAACAGTTGAACACACTCATGGCATTCACTCCAAAAACGAATTTACAATTTGCAAGGAAGTTTTTGCCTACTTTAGTGAATTTGGTGAAATTCACTTTGCAAAGAAATCCCAATCACGTGCAAGGAAATAATGAAAAAAAACCACCTGTGTTTTTGCTTACATGATTGGATGATGGAATTGAGCAGAGCTTTACCTCATTCACTAAGCTACAGGAAAATTGCCTTGCAAAATGAAGATTCCTTGGCAATGTGAACAGCCTATTTGCCTTTAGTTAATCAACCCCTGTATCCCACAAGTTCCCACACATGTGTTGCACTTATCAAGTGCTTTGCTTTCACCCTTCTGTCCAGTTTATCCAAAATCAAGCTTGATGGAGTTGGGATGGAGTTAGAGTCTGTGGACTGGTCTGGCCATTTTATGATCTGAAGGTAGTTCTGACCTAGCCTGGAGATAAATTTTGAGTCAGCAGTAGGATGAACCCCATAGCAACTAAGCATAGTCCTAGGATATTGCATGGTGCTGCAAAATGCTTTGGTAAGCTTTTTGGTCTAGGGTGCTGTTGCAAGGAAACGACTCTTTAGCCAGCAAAAGTGCCCTAGAGCATCATGCTCCCTCCTAAATGTTTGACAGTTGGCAAAACACACTATGAAACCATCTTTTTACCTAATTGATGGTGAATAAAAACCCTACATGATGAAACAAAGATTTAAAATTTTGATTCATAAGTGCATGAAATCATTTATTAGTCTTCAGTAGTCAACTGAAGGTTCTTGGCCCAGGCAAGTCTCTTTGTTATAATTTGCCATTTTAGCAATTACTTATTTGCTGCGACTTGTCCTGTCAAATCTGCAGCTTTAAGTCTTCTATTTACAGCTGAAAGTAACATTCATACCAACCGCTGTTAAGCTATTCTTGAAAATGTTGTCCAGTGAGGCAATTATCATGCAAACTATTGACTGTTAGAAACGTGTATTCTGTTGTAGATGTGGGTCTGCCACAGCTATTCCATCAGTTTCTAAGTGCCTTTTGATTGTGTAGAAAACTGTATTCACCTTGTCTTTCTTTGCAATTTCTTTAAGGATTATGATTACCTGTCTGCCTTTGTCAACTGCCTTTTGCTAGCCATTATGAGAGCAATATATTACTTCCTGTAGTGCAATATTGTCCAAATAATGCTTCAAAGGTTGTAGTAACACAGCTTGTTCCAAGGCTGTTTTTATACAAACAAAAGGTTTGTAAGTAAATAGCAAAAGATAGGATGCCTTTAGCAATTGCTTACAACAGTTTTCAAGCTTACTTCCATTTCTGCAGAAAAGCTGTAAGTTGTTAATCCAGTTTTCAGTTACCTGAAAAAGGCTGTTTTTTTATCATGTCAGGTTATTCTTAGAACTTAAACTGCTTAAAATGACACTAAAGTCAGAAGTTGAATCCTAAAAATGCATTCAAGTAACTTAGCTATTACCAAAAATGAATCTTATTTGTGTATCACTTGGCTGTAGATCCTCAAATCATCTCTGAATTGGCGCTGACACTATCCTTCCTTCTGAAGGGTGGCTACTTTTGTTCCTCGTGGCCCCTGTTTTGTAAAGTAGCCAGTGCTACTACAATCCTAATACAAATTAGTAAACTAAACATGAGATTGTAGCCCATCATGGGAGCTAGCTTGGAGCGATGACTACTTTACAACACACACAGGGACCATGGGGAACAAAAGTAGCCACCCTTCAGAAGGAAGGATAGTGTCAGCGCCAATTCAGAGATGATTTGAGGATCTACAGCTGAGTGATACACAAATAAGATACATTTTTGTTAATAGTTAAGGCACTTGAATGCATTTTTAAGATTTAACTCCTGAGTTTAGTGTATCTTTAAATTTCAAGCCTATTTTTTTTATAAATACACTCTTATTTGTCAATTCTGTAGTATGCTTCTAGGTAGTACAGACTTGGCATACTACATAGACTTTAGTAAGCTATAATTCTCTTTGTGTTATTTGTCATATCTGAAAACGTTACCTACTGTGCTGTATGCAAACAACTGTAACTATGGTCATTGTAGTCTGAACTATAATCTTGTAATTTATGTCTGTGTTTAAACAATTATCCTTTGTCATAGTATTTTTAAAACACTTCCACAGTTTTTAAGGGTTTGATTTGTGACACATAATTACTAAAAATGTGCAGTTGTTTAATTTTCTGATAAATTTATTTGAAAGTTAAGAGAGCTCTGATAAGATTTGGAGTCCACTATGCAGTATGAAATTTGGGCGAATTGCATACATATTTAAGTCAGTAAAATAAATGTTACTATTGATATTATAAAATAACATGTACATTTATAATCATCTGCAATTAAAGTGAATCTGCAGTTTTTATGTTGATATTTTTAACAGGTTGGCCTATATTATTTTTTAATTGTTTTTCTTGTAGTAGGTAGTAACATTTGCCTGCTTTGTTGTTTTTTCTCACTGTCATGTATTGAAATACAATGTATTAAATGTGTATTTGTAAAAAAATATGTTGTACCAATATTTAAATAATTATTTAAAAGATTAGTTTATAAACATTGAAAATGTTTGTTTTTGCAATACCTTTAGCATGTAGTAAACAGTGTACTGTAATCTTTTTGATTTTGCCATTGATTTGCCATTGATATTACAATCTCTATGTTTCAGTTTTGACATACAGGTCAAGCCAGACACACAAAGAGGGTTATTCACTTAGCTGCCGAAAGCAGCCGAGTGAATAACCGAGCCGAACTGAAGTGAGCAGAACGACAACTCACTTCAGCTTAGTATAGCTGATTTCAGCACAGTACGGCTAAAATTAACCGTACATTGGCTGCCTTCGGCCAGCCAAAAGGCTGAGCAGAAGTGCAGAAGGTGTTTCACTCAGCTGATCCAACATCTGGATTGGCTGAGCCAAAGCTCCGGCAACTCATTCTCATAGGGGCTGAACGGCAGTGAGTGAATAGCCGAATACCTCCAAGTGACATTCGGCTCAGCTATTCCGCTCGCTACCTCTAAAGTACTCTATGAATAAGTCTAAGGGTGAAACATGTAAGTGGTTGTAGCTGATTCGGGGCTTGTGATGCGGGTATTTGCTGTTTTACACACTTTTATCCACTGTTACAGTGGATTTGCTGTGAATTTTAATAACGTCTGTAGTATTGGAATTCTCTGGATAGTGCGGTCTGTTCGTATACTACTACATTCCAAGGTGGAGACCCAGCTATTAAATCAGCACCTGGAAGTCCTGATGGCGGCTAAGGAATTGGAGCGGTGAGCTTTCATTTGGTTCCTGATACATATGTGTTGCAGTGCACCACAATGAACAGTAATGCACTACTGTGCATTTTGGTGTGCTGCGGTGCATGTACTTTTTTTGTTTGCTCTTGTACGTTACATTAATCCATGAAACAAGAATGACAAAGAGTTAATTGGCATTTAAGACCTTTAAAAAAAAACTTAAATAATCTTAAACCACCAATATTCTGCCTTCACTATTGACTCCAATACTTTTTATCTATATGTAAAATTGTACAAAAACATCTGTACAATTCAAAATAACAATTTCTGTGCAGTAAGATTAGCCAATTTCACGTCTACATAGTGTGAATTGGGTTTGAGATACTAAAAAAGTAATGAATGTTCCCTTGGTAGAACAGTAGAAAGTTATCATGGCACACTCACAAGCCAGCATGTAAAAAAACTTGTCTCACTGCTAAGGTTAAGAGAGGTTTGGATACACGTCTTCTGCAGAAAATGTAAAAGCCGCACAGCCGCGCCAAGGCACCTCTTATAGTGCGGTCCTAACTCTAAACTATGAGAGTCTCCATCTTGGAGCACATGGGGGCAGAAGATTTAGAATTGGGTGCAGTTTTGTCAGGAGGAAGCCCGACCTCCCTTAAAGGCACAGGGACGCACAAGGGATTCCCTTGGTAGGACAATTTACAGTCATGTACAAAATAAATAAAAAAAAAGGACTTTTGCTTGATTATGATTAGATGAATAAAGTTACTACAGCTTAACCTTATTCGGTAGTGCACATTCTCTTTGCTAAAGGAAACATTGGGGTTGGTTTACCAAAGAGAAAAAACACATTATAGCAGACTGCTTATAGATATAGATAGAACATTTACTGCTATCTCATGTACCTTATGTACGGTAGTTGCAACAGACTGGGCTTTACTCACTAAATTCTAAAGTTCGTATGGTTAAATCAATTGCTTGATCCCCAACCATGCTGCAAAAATAGTCTTACATGTACACTTGATTGGGATCTTTCGCATACAAAAGGTAAAAAAAAAAAGGTCTGGCACCCATTCCCATTATCTGATAGTGGAGGCTGATTTACTAAAGGGTAAAATATGTGAAGATTCACTTTAATTATCCATCACGTGCAGATAAAATAAGTAAACAGGGATTTTATTTTCATTTGATTATATAATTTAGATGAAATTTCACACATTTTATTGTGTGAACAGTGTCAAATCCTTTTGTAAATCAGTTTCTAAGGGGTCTATTCACGAAGCAGCCGAAGGATCTAGCCGTAGCTTCGTCTAGGATATTCACAATAGCCCGTACAGCTCCCGAACTTAGCCGAGCGGCTCAGTCGAGCCGAAGGCATATGCCTCGGCTCGGCTGAGCCGTGCTGAAAGCCGAAGCTTGCCAAGCGGCCGGCCATTGGCAGTCGAGCCGAATGCATATGCCTCGGCTCGGCTGAGCCGTGCTGAAAGCCGAAGCTGGCTTTAATTTTGCCTTTAATTTTTTTTTTCTATTCTGACACAGCTCCGTGTCAGAATGAAGAAAAAATAAGAAAAATCGGAGCGGGAGACTCCCAGAGCGCTGCTCAGCGGCATTCGGCTATTCACTCACTGCTGTTCGGCATCTATAAGAATAGACCGAAAAGCAGCGAGTAGCCTGCCGGAGGTTCGGCTTAGCCGATCCAGATGTTGGATCGGCTGAGTCGAAATCCTCCTGCACTTCGGGTCCGCCGAACATCCTGAGCATGTTCGGCCGACCTGAAGCCACCCGATGTACGGCTGATTTCAGCCGATATACGGCTGAAATCAGCCATAACAGCCGGAAGTGAATAGCCGAACAGCGTTCACTTCAGGTCGGTCTTTTACTCGGCTGCCTACGGCAGCTTAGTGAATAGACCCCTAAGTATGCATAAGCTTCTCACTAGGACTAGTGGAGCCTGGAATCTAAAACTACATTTCATCAAAAATCTTTATATATTTGTTTTAAAATTGATTTTTCTAAAGTTAAGGCTTTAAAACAAGTAATGAGTTAAAGATATAATTAAAAATAAAAAAAACTTTGGAAATACAATTTTTACTGGCCTCTATATCTACTATAAAAGGAATTGCTATAAAAACTTTGGGGTGTGTCATATTTATTTACTGTATATATTAAAATGCTGGCAACTCTTGCATGACATTTAAACATTTTCTAATGGTGTCAGGGAGCAATATATCTAATGTACAATCTATTGTATACATAAATGTAATGCATAATCTATTGCCTTGGTTCTCAACTGGTGGGTCGTGACCCCATGTTCAGTGGGTCGCCACATGCCTTCCACTTTTCTAGGTGAGAGGCTCCTCTGCCTCCCCCTTAGGCCTTGTTCACACCTGACCGTTTTGTAGCGCGTCCTACGCTCGACGAACGCTCTACAAAACGGTCCAAAAAATAAATAGCATTACAATGGTCTCGTTCCCACCTGTCCGTATTTCCGGCCGTCCCTACCGCGCTACAAAACGGCCCACGCCTGAAAAGGTCCAGGAGCTTCTTTGCGGCGTATTGGGCCGTTTTGTAGCGTGTTCGCGCCCATAGACTTCGACGGGAACGGGTGAAATGTGTGTTTGAGCGTATTTTGTCACAGAAATCACGCACAGAACGCGCGTTCCGCACATGGCTACAGACCACTCCCACCTTGCAGAGAGCTGTTGCAGAAGAGAAGATGAAGGATGCAAGTACATTTGGCATGCTGGATTCTGAGGCCTTCATACGGCTGGTGCAGGGAATTAGCCTACTGAGAGGCCTGAAGAGGACAAGGTGGAATTTGAACGTCACCTACCGAGCCTTCATTCTCCCCAGGACCACTGAGCCCATTCAGCTTGGAGGAGAAACTGAACATGGTGCCTTTACATAGACAGTCGGAAGCACGGGAAGGACTTATCAGATTTGTTGACTCCCAAATTCAACCAGATGACTCTACACCGCATGACACTGCACCCATACCTGCCCCACCCATTCGACAACCACCTCATCATGTCCACCACATGCACACACATGCCTCACAGGCATACACACACACACCCATGCAGCATCAGCAACACCCAGAAACATGGCACCCACGCCCACATTCCCCCTATATTTATCCCTCCACCAGCCTGGCACAACACACAAACACACAACAACCGGCTGGCTATTCCACACGTGGAATGAGGGAGGACATGCAGGTGGATGAGCCTAACTTTGCGCTCCCAAACTACCAAAATCTATAAATTTGGCCTTCAAAAGTCTGTGTAAAGGCACCGTGTTAAGTTTCTTCTCCTACCCGGTTGAGCAGGAGAATTATTATATGCCTTATATATATAGTAAAATTTTAAGACAATTTAACAATGAGTTTGTGTGGTTTTTGATGTGGTTAAGACGAATTTTTAAAATATGTTTATTGTTTGTTTAAAAAAGGTTGTGTTATATGTAGGAGGTTCACACATGTCATACGTCAGCATACATATCAACAAGACACCTAGGTTACAACAGCACAACGCACAGGGCACTACAGCAAAAGGCACAACACACAGAGCATTAATATCCCATTCCATATCAATAACACTTGAAAACAGATTAAAAATAGAGTTTGGGAGGGGTCACAGATCAGCGTTGATCTGTTATTTGTAGTTCCTTCTTTATGCCAACATTTAATTGGTTTATAATTTATTTGGTACATATAATTTGGTTCATAAAGTTGCTTCTTTACGCCAACATTTAATTGGTTTATAATTCTACAAAGGAGTCATTTATTGAACTTACCGCAAAGTGATCACCAATCGTTCCGGAGGAATGCTGCCCCGCATGAAGGTGTCCTGACGCTCCAACTGGACAGACAGCAATCCCAGTAACTCATCAAAACTGTAAATATAAAGGTTTGTGGTCAATGCTAGCAATTAGCAATATGAATACATGAACAACATATACATGTACTCCATTACAATGAACGGGACAGAACAACAATAAGCACTATTGTTTATGTACTAACCTCTTTATGGACATGCGGGTGTAGGTGAAGAATTTCTCCTCATGTCCACGTAGGGTCTGAAACATAGCCCAAAATTGGCCTCTTTCCTCACGGTTGGCTATTACCGGATGGATCCAGAATCTTTGCCTACTGTCTCTCCTTCTCCACAATGCTATCAAACGCAGTGCTGCAACGACTGCTGCAGTCCTCCTACGTCTGGTCAGCTCCATATGTCACAAATCAATCCAAACTGCTGTCTGCAAAACATAATCCACACACCACACAGTCTTTTGCAACAGGAAGGGGAAATGCTGCGTCTCAGGATGTCTTTTTCATTGGACACTTGTGGAAAAACAGGAATTCTTCTTCATTGGATACCTCTGTCGCTGCTCCAAAACGCGTGTGCGTCGCGCGTTTCTAAAATACAAAAACGCGCTAAAAACACTCATGAAAACGCGCCAAACGCCGGGAACAAAACGCGCGTGTGACGCGCTTAGGTAAAACGCCCAGGTGTGAACAAGGCCTTAGTGCAGCGCGGTCAGTTCTCGCGCCGAGCAGCCATTCAAAATCTGCTGCCCAGGCCTGCATGTCAGCTTGAGGTGGGGTGGGCTTGAAGTATGGCCATAAGGGAGCTCCATCCATGTGTGCATTGCTCAGAGCTCCCACATGTGCCCTGTAGAGGTGGCTGGACTAGTGAAGTCACACTCTGGATCCCGTCACCGCTACAGGGCACACAAGGGAAGCTGTACAAACAATGCACATCTGAATGGAGCTCTGTCACGGCACTGCAGTCCCCAAGCTGAGGATCCACTCCAGTTCTCATAAGGTGCACAAGCACAGTGCGTTAATCGCATAGTCCCATACGATTAGTGCACTTTACCACGCTATTGCACCTACTGCGCGTTCTGTTGTGGAAGGTGTGTTGTGTTACCATTCATTTGAATGACACCCCAAATGCACCTCCCGCCCACAGTCCGATCGCCTGCACCTGAACGCCCACTATTGCAATGCCGTGCATTCCATTGTAGTGCAACTTGGGTTGCGACTTAATCATCAAGGACAAATGTGGGTCCTGAAGTTACACAGGTTGAGAACCACTGATCTATTGAATATATTTAATTCCTGCAAATATTCTGTAAATGCTAAGAAATATATTAAACTAAGTGTTCATTAATATTAATAGTACAATAATGTCCTTGAATGCATGTGAACACATGTACTGTACATGGGGTTAAGCTGAATGGTTTCTGCCATGGCAGTTGAGTCTGTACATACCTTTGATGACAGACTCTATTTTTGGTAAATTAGTGCAGATGCACATGGGCTTAGGACTGGTATGAGAGTAGTCATGCACATTTGCAGTTCAAAAACACTAATTCCAAACCCATTAATGTATTGATAACTGAATACCTTACTATGTGCAGACATTTTACTTCAATATATTTACACATATTTACAGAATTGCCATGCAAATGAATGTTGCGTTTTTGCTGAATATGATATTCTTCAAGACATGTGTACTCCAATGAAAGAGCCATATTCCAATACTTCAAAGATTGGGGTGGTGGGGCACAGCAAAGCAAAGTTTGGAAAAATACTGCATTTGAATATCTACAGACTGGTGATTGAAATGCACTGCCCATTAGATCAGTCTGTGACTTACCTAACTCATGGCAGATATATGTCTAAGTCTAGCCACTGTAATGATAACACAAAACAGACTGTGGGCATGGTTTACTGAAGTGAGTGAATCTGGGTGTGTTTTAAAGATCTTGCCATTTTGAGAGCAATTTACTACTTCCTGTGGTACAATACTGTCCAAATATTGCTTAAGAGAGTGTAGTAATAGTCTGTTCCAACACTGTGTTTATACAGACAGAGGGCTTGTGAGTAATCCACGATAGTTGGGACACCTGTAGGAATTGTTAGCATAAACTTTCAAGGATTAATTTACTTTACTTGCTGCAGAACAACTGTGAGTTGTTAACCCATTTCTTCTTCCCCGAAAAAGGCCTTCTTGTATAACTCTGAAATGTACATTATTTTTCAGCTTTTGTTAACCTAAGTATCTTTTTTTTCCATCTCCGGAGGTTTACCGCTTACCTTTGTACCATTTTAGGTTATTCACTGGACTGGAACTGCTTAAATTTCAATAAAAACTGGAGTGTGTTCTAAAACTTTTGACCGGTAGTGTGTGTGTGTATGTATGTGTATGTGTATGTATATATATATATATATATATTAGTGGTATTGTGTGGCAATCCCACAGTAGAATTGAGGACTCGCAACCAGAAGGGCCGAGAGGTGTCAAGAAGCAAGGTTTTTTTCTGGATTCGGCTTGGGATCCTGGAACCGGGAGGTTTCAACGTGATTTGGGAGGGAAGAAAGCTACAGACCTGGGTCCAGGGTTTAGATACAGGTGTGCACAACCCTTAAGGAAAGGGTGCTGACTAGGCGATTTAGCCTTTGCTGGGAAATAGTAACAGATAGTGTTCAGGAGTCAGGAAGACTCCCCCAGAAGTCAGAGAGGAGTAAGGTGAGCTCCTGCTGGGAAATAGGAACAGACAGTGTTTAGAACTCAGGAGGCCTCCCCTAGAAGTAAAAGTGGAATCAGGTGGTGTGTGTGTGTGCTGCAAGCCAGGGAGGCTGGGGGAACTGGTGAGGCTGGAAGAGCTGAGAGCCTGAGGGGCCACCAGTACAAGTGTGGGACAGCACTACTGAGAGTACAGTTGTGTCAAAATTATTAATGCTGAAAGTGGAAGCCAGTAGGCTAAACCTGTATTGTTTTACAAGCAGGATGTACTGAACAGCCCATACAAGGATATCTGATGTGAATGTGTGAAATTTTAATTTAAATAGAAGTGGGCTAGCAGGCTCTTAAAAAGAAGATATTGAGAGTGGACTGCATCCTCAAAGCGCTCACCATATGTGCTACTTCCCCAGCGGACCATTTCCTAAAGAGTATTTTGCATACATGTTTTTAGTTCCCAAGTGTATAATGTTCTATTTTTCGATACTGAATCTTAGTTGCCATGCTGCAGCCCACTCCTCAATTTTATCTAGTTATCTGAACTAGTTAAAGCAGACACAACCCCATCAGGATATCTTCCATATGCTCTCTTGCTGCCCTAAAGGGGCATTAAGATCCTTCGATCACTTTCTTGGGATCAAGGTCCCATTATGTGCCAGCTTTCATATCCTTCGTGATTCTTCTGCATCTAGTAAAAGCTGGGAACGGGATATTTGTGAGGCCAGGGCACAAACTGGCTTACTCTGGCCCAGATCCAGAATTGGGTGCATGGAGGGAGCCTAGTCCTTCCATCATGTAAGCATTTGAAATGTTTTACTGGCTCTTTTGTGTACAGGAAAGATATCATGACTTTGTGGGTTTAGTTCTCCTTTCATATGTACACTGTACAAACGTATATATCACATGTTAACTTCTCTACACATAAAAGCTCCTGGACAGGGCCTGCACTGTGATTACCTTAGGTTTGGCCCCATGTCCTGCTGTGGGGGTGGGCACAGGATCGAAGTGCAAATTAGTCTTTGCCTGACTCAAAATAATTAATTAATCAAATTAATTAATTGCAGGCTAGACTGAAAATGATTCCTTCAGAAAATGCATTATGTAATAAATGTACTTAGTAATGTACATTATATACCTATATCTAAGAAATGATGATAAACAGTACCGATAAAAAGTCTGTTGCCCAAAATCCTGCTCTTGGACTTGATATGCAAAGAAAAGAAAGCATGTCTCTTGTATGTGTCATTTTGATAAACTGACTCTGATCCATTAGAGAAGAGCGATTACTTTTTAAGGGTTCTTCTTCCTAACAACAGGGAACCACATTAGCCCCTGGAGGCAGGTCAGAGTTTTTGTACATCTTAGAAGCTAAGTGGAATGTTTCCTGAGCTATTGATTCTGTGACAATAAATGGCTTCTTGGTCATGTTTCTTGGCTGTGCTTTTCTCCCAACACTCACCTTTTCTCTTGGATTGCTAAATGTACCTCCTGTGGTTTATCCTGCAGTGGCTTGCTTTCAAAATGCTTCTATTTTATGCCATGATGGACGTTCAGGTGGATTTTGTTGGACCAATTTCCTACTGTTTAATTCATCTAGAACAGCGCAGAAAAAGAGACTTTATTACTTTTCTTAGATAAAATCTACATTACTTTTGTACACTGTAGCAAAAAGAATTGCATTCCTGTGAAGAAGATGTCATAAGTGTCCCCTACTAGCTTTTTAGTGCCAAAGTAATTGTTTAAAGTAATGTTAGTAAAGAAGGCTGAGCCATATACCTGTGGATTTATTGTGTGCTGTATCACCCTTTGTTTACAATGACTGGCTTGCCTTATCTTTTTACTCCTAACAACTGAAATTAGACCTGACACTAACCAAAATATGTAATCAGACTCCACATAGACCAAAATGTGTTATATAAACAGTAAGACAAGGTGATGGGTTGCCATACCAGCCCATCAACATTTTTTCAGTGTCACAACAATAATCAGAAATCTGATTGGGTGTTACATGATACTGTTGTTTAAATGTTTGTTTGCAAAGCTTTAACCCCTTCATGACTGAGCTTGTTTTTAGTTTCTGTTTGGTAATGACTGACACAATGGATTTCTGAGAGTGTGAACTGCCATGGACTTTTATTCACTTTATACACATCATTGGCTTTTAATGGTCCCAAGTTTTCTGATAGATGTTACTCTTGTATTTTAGTTTATTTATACTGTATAAACTTATTTATACTGTATTTATTTATATACTATAATTGGCAATGAGTGCATACATATTGTGATTTAAAAAGGAAAATAATAGATATTGGCATTTGTTTCTTCCTGGTATGATAAATATACCATTACAAGACAGTAACCATTAATACCATATGTTATACATTAAATTATATTTGTGCCCCGTAGAGGAGATTTCTCTGTTCCTTTTGTTCTAGCTGATCTAAACAGGAAATAAGGAGAAATCTCCCTCATGAGGACACAATAATACAATTTTGACAGAGGTTCCAAACGTTCCTCACACTACTGAAACTGTGTTTTTATTGCTGCACATGTCCCTTTTGGAAAATTGTCACTCATTTCCTTTTTTCATGACATCTGATGAATTTACAAAGAGCAGGGAAATTTTCTCCCAAATTATAATACAGAGAGAAATAAATACTTCCTTCCGTGCTCTCTAAAAAACATTTAACAAATTTAGCCTAGAGTTGGATTTCATCTGCACTAGTGAGCACCGCACCAGTATTCACTACAGAATTATCTGACTGACACTCCTAAACATGATACAGCTGCAGCCTCATGCCAGTGTGCACACAAGACACACAGGGGTCTATTCACAAAGCTGCCGAGGGCAGCCGAGTGAATGACCGATCAGAAGTGAAGTGAGCCGAACACTGTTCGGCTATTCACTGCAGGCTGGTACGGCTGATTTCAGCCGTACATCGGCTGAAATCAGCCGTACATCGGCTTGCTTCGTGTGGCTTCGGATCAGCCGAACATGCTTAGCATGTTCGGCTGACCTGAAGTGCAGAAGGAGTTCGACTCAGCCGATCCAATATCTGGATCGGCTGAGCCGAACCTCCGGCAGGCTTCACACTCTTTTCTAGCCTCATATTATGTCACTGTGGGGACTACAAACATTTTTCTGGTATTTTAAAGCAACACAAGAGATGTTCATTATCAAGAACCCACATTGTATAAAATATTTAAAAAATGTCAGCAGTATACTGAGGCCCATTCTTCCTCCATCATCCTTATTTTTTTTTAAATACAGTGTTGTGCAGGGAATAAAAAGAATCCAATATAAAAAAGGAGACAAAGTAATTATTTATTTTAACGTTTTAAATTAATTTTAACATTTAGCAATTTTGTTAGTGAATATATGTATACATTTGTACATTGTACAGTTAGGCTTTATCTGTGTAGCTTGACAGAATCAATGCAATGACGATTTAAGGTTACATTCTACATTATGCAGTCAGTACTCATCTATTTTCTGGCATTATTGTATTAGCATTTTAGTTAAAAAAACCTATGGCTACCTGGCTGAACAATTGCGAATTCGTAATTGTCACTGGGAATCTATAATCTATGTTATTCACATAAACCTCTTCAGAAGTCTTGTGGCTATTTTGTGTTCGGTATTAAAATTCTATTAATACAATCAAAGCTTGCATGGTAATCCCTATGCCATCTGTTGCTCCACAGTGGCTGAACACATTTTATAAAAATACTAGGACTTTTTATAAAAAGGCTAGGACTAAGATTTTAAAATATGTTTAAGCACTTTGATACTTAGCTGATGATTACTTTCCAATCTGGAAGTATTCTGATCTATGGGTCTGGCAGCAATCAAATCCACACAGTATTTTAATTAGACATGTGCGATTCGTTTTGTTACAAATCGAAATTCGTACAAATTTTCCTGAAATTCCGAATTTCGGAGCATCCGAAATCCGAATGGCAGTTTCCGAATTATATCCGAAATACGAAATTCCGTTAACGAATTTCGGATCCGAATTTCTTTGAAACAGGAACTAATATTACCCCTGTAAAATGTAAATGAGGTTGAACAACATGACAAGATTTTTTTTTTAATCCGAGATACGGATCCGCTGCTGCTGAGGGTTGCATTACAATACACAGGTACGTTAACGGAATTCGCATTTCGGATTAAAAAAACAACTACCACTCCAATATTAACAAAGGTATTTTGCTTTTTAACTTCATCATAACGAATGTTCGTAAAGTTACGAAAATATAACCGCCACTAACGAAAATTCATATTTCGGACGAATCCGAATCCAAATTGAGTTCAGTTACGAATTACGAAATACGAAATAACGTATATTCCGAAACGAAACAGAACAAATCTGTTGACGGCGCACAAGTCTAATTTTAATTACACAAAAGGCATATAAGCAGAAAGTGGATGTATACAAGTTACTGCAAAGGCATATAGGTGACAGTAACAGTACATTAGCTTACTAATTTACAGTTACTAGTTGTGCTGTAAAGCTTTTTGAAATTGTAGTATGTTGTATGGTCTTTACTGAAAAAGGGGCCTGAGCTTGGGCTGAAGAATTCAGAAGGTGGCCTGTATCTTGGGGTCTGAGACCCTATAGAGGGCTGCTAGACAATCTATTGAAAACCAAATAGTATGGGAATTTCCCCACAGTTGGGAGCAGTGATGTGCCGTGCCTTCTGTGCTGGGTGAGGCATCCCCCAGCCCGCCGCAGCTCCACCCCTGTCCTGCCGAAGCTCTGCCCCATCCAGCAGAAGTCCCTCCCCCAGCTCGGTAACCAAGCTGTGTGAGGAGGAGGAAGGGAGGAGACAGGGAGGAGCCTCCCTGTCCCTCACTTGCTCGTCACTGGTGAGGAATCGGGATTAATGCCCTCACTGTTTTTTTTTGATTGGACAGCTTGGACCAATGGTGCTTTGCCATTGGTCCAAGCCATCCACAGAGCTCACGCCTCTAACACATAGTAGAGGCTGTGACAGCTCTTGCCTCACCAAGTTAGGTTACACAAGCAGTGGCGAAGCCCGCTTCTGTGTAACCTAACTGTCATAAGCCGGATGCAGTATTTACCAGGCAGCGCTCCATCCATGACAGGTTACACAGCAGGGAGGCTTTCCCTGCTGTGTAACCTGTAACTTCCGCTCTGAATGGAGAAAAAGCTGTCAGCTTCAGACTTGAAGCTGACACCTTTTTTTCTTCATAATACTAGGTGAGGCTATGCTTCACCTGCCTCCCCTGACCGCAGGTCCCTGGCTGGGAGGGAGGGGGCTGCTCATATGGCTTTGAAGGTGTCATGGAAAATTCACAAATCCTTTAAATTATAGGCTTGAAAGATACCATAAATCTGTACAAGGCTTGCTTTGACTGGCAGAATTATCAGAAATAATTATGTTTATTTTTTATGTACAAATAAAATAATGTTCTTTTTTTCTGTTTTTTGCTATACGTTACCCTGTGACCTGTGTATAGCTTGACATGCAACTAAACCCTCCTATTCTGCAGTAAGCCAGACTGGAAATCTTGAAGCTTTATTAACAAAACAGGATGGGTGAAACTGGTTGAAAAGAACATGAAAACATACAATCAATATATGAACATGTAAATAGAGTGATAGCTGACAAATATTCTAAGAATCAAGTCCATCCCTACCAGCGATGCTGTCATAAGGTGAATTTGGGTGTTTTCTCCAAACGTGCTCAGGATGGCACTAGATCCTCCTGTCCTCGGTTCCAAGATGGAGTCTGACTTCCCAGAATGCACGTGTTCCTTACTTCTTGGGCTGACGTTTGCTGGGAACTTTTTTTTTAAAAAGGTAGTCTAAGATCACTGTAAATAGAGATATTTTCTCTTAGCACAATCTTGTGGCCAATTTATGAGAGGGCCACAGGGTAGACATGTGCGATTCGTTTCGTTACGAATCGAAATTCGGACGAAATTTTCGAAATTCGTGGATTCGGATGTATACGAATTCCCAATTACAGGTATAACGAATGCAAACAAATCCGAATTTCCGATTCCGAATTTCCGATTGTTTTTTTTTTTTGGACAAACTTTTGTTTTTTGGACGAAATTTCATTGCAGCAAAGTGACATTTGAGAACAAAAAAACGTCTATTCTATTTGCTGCAACGAACAAAGGAAACGAAAACAAAACTAATTAGAAACAAAATTTTGTACGGATTTCCGCTAATTAATTTCGTCTGAATTCCGAAACTAATTGACTTTTGGACCCGAATTCCGAAAAACGAAATAACGCAAAATCCGAATCAAAACTAAACAAAACTAAACAATTTTTTTGCTGGTGCACATGTCTACCACAGGGCAATAAATCTAATGCCTAATGCACTTTTCATTTGACCATTGACAGGCATATTTGCACAAAATACCAACAGGTCTCAATGTAGAGCTGGAAGCCACAAGTAGATGCCTTCTTAAAAAAATAGCTACACCCCTTATTTGTAAGTAAAAATCGGCATACGCACACACAGTCACAGTTTGACAGCAACGTCAACAGGGCTAAATGTAGAGACACAGGCTATAGGCAGCTATCTTTCTAAAATGTTAGAGCACTCAGGTATGGGTGGGTAAAAACTGGCCAGTAGCACCACAGTTTTGCAGTGGTGCCAACAGGCTGGAATGTGGAGACAAAAGTCACAAAGAAACAAACACAAAACACAAACATTTCCTAGAACTCTTTCACATATTGCTGCTGTTTGCACGCCAACTGTAATTATTATATGCAGCTACTATGCTCCTAAAATTTCAAGGATGGGAAATACAAACTGTTTGTAAATTGTTAAAGGCTCCATGCATCATAATTGTATTGTTTTAGAGATGAGAGGAACAATACATGTAAATCAGGACTCACAATTAATTAGTGCAACCAGGCTCATCCATGCTCTCTCTCTTAATGAAAGTGGGAAAAGGAAGAGAACAGAGGAGTACAAACCAATGCTCTGATTGTTTGATTGATTAATCAATTAAGTATATAATAATTAATTAGTGTGAGTGTGTGTGTGCGCATTGTGTTTTAAGCTTTTGTGCCCTTCAAACAACATGCATTGTTTTGGCATAAGTGGAGAACAAGTGAAAAGAAACCTAAAGCTCACCTTGCTGGCCTAAGCCTATTTTATATTTATTAGGTGTACAATCAAAATATATTTTTTTTGTTTTTTGTTACAAAAACACATACATTATATATCTACATGCACCAAAGGATTTTTACAAATATCGATGAAGAAAAAAATTCCAGGAACACCTGGTATCTTATATGCATAAAATATGAATTAAAACAATTATTTACCTGAGGGTGTTGCTCTGCTATCTGCAGCCACATACATATTAATATCTTGATGTCAACTTGTCATAAGAATTTTGCAGTATATCATTTCACATTTCAATATTTTGTAAATTTAAATTTAAAATTTAATTGAAAAGATAAATGTTTTGTCAGTTTAGTGTAGTTTTAAATAGCAAGTGTTTATTTTAACGAAAGCCTGTCACCGGGAAAAGAGTGCATGAACAAGCAAGAGATTGGATAAAGTAGTATGCAGTAAGTTTCATAGTATCTGAATTTGTGTTACAAATTAAATAATACTAGATCCTACTGTCGTGAAGTTATTTTTTAATAACTAACACAGTGTCCTGGAGATTAAAGTATGAGATCTCCTGACTGAATGAATTGCATGAAATATTTTTTCTATATATTTTCTCCACTTATTTGCTCTATTCTCTCTCTCTTTCTGTCTTTCTATTCTCTTTTACCATTTCTCCATTTATACTCTTTGTTAAAGATGGACTACGGGCAGAAGAAATCTTAACCCTTGCAGTGGGGCTACCCCCAAACTGCAAGCAAAAAACAGTGCATCTAACTTTTCCCTACTATATACAAAATACTTGGGTGAAGAACCTTTGAAGAAAATAAGATACATTTTTTGCACTGGTTTTTCCCCAAATGTTAAAAACAATCACAAAAACATTAACATTTCTACTGTAGATTTCAAAGACCTTTTCTGCAGCTTTCTTTTCACACTAGTGCAAGAGAAATTAAAAGGAGCAAAGTGAACTTTGTCACTTTTTTATTAAAAGGCCCCTGAGAAAATTATTTATTAAGTTACAGATATATTTTTAAACTGTGAATATTAAGTGTAGCACTCACCCCCGAAGGAGCCGCCAGAATAACCTGGGTCATCGCTAGTTGTCTAGGGGCTTTGTTCTTCAGATGCCCCAATAGCATTTAACCACCCTCTTCTAGTGCCCACAAAGCTGATATCGACTCCAGTAGTACAGTGCTGAAAAACATTTATTAACATCTTCACATTGGGGAGAAAGGGTATAGGAGTCCTAGACATCCGAGGTAGTACAGACATAGACTCCAGACTCACCAGACCTTTTTAGCATCTCAGTGTAGATCCATTTGTGATACAGCGAATAGTCATTTGAGTAGCATATTAGCTACTCAATCAGGGAATTGAGTAGCTCATCAGTAGCAGGGAATTACAACAAATCCTCAGCAGGAGAGACACCAGACTTGCTCCTGAGGGCCTCTAGGTTCCAGGCACCTCCAGTAGCCATCATCTTCCCTGGTTCTCCTCCTCTGACAACAGCACAGGCCTCCTCCATCTTCATCCTAATTCCTAGTGAAACTCTTCTCTCACTCCAGCCTCTGCCTGGGGGGCGGGTTGGACAGCACCCCAACCTGGACAAATCCATGGCTGGTCCTGAACTAGACTAAAAAGCAATTAATAATTGTGAATATTATCGATATTTTCTCTTAAATCCCAGATAAAGGAGCAAAGGATCTTAGACAAAGGAGCATGACCCCAAAAGGGTATAGGACCTTTTGTTTAATGAGACTTTTAGGAAAAATACCATGCCTTTCTAATGCATGCTTGAGAGATGCCTTTAAGCTGTATGTGTTTGGATTTTCACTTATAGTGTCAGCAACATCATATCCTGACATTGCATTATTTGCATGTGTAATATAGTAAAAAAATCTTTTTAGGTAGTTTTTTGCTGTGAAATTTGTTTTTCCATGCAGTAGTAATAGGCCACAATTGGAATGTTATTGACAGCCAGTTATGGGTCCACTGCTTAAGGTCCAAATCCTGGGGTCCTTGCACAGGCTCTGCTGCCTGTTTACCACAAATTTCTGGCAGCAGAGGAACCCTAGTCCTTGGGGTTGCGGAGGACAATGGTGTCCTCAATCATCAAATCCAGGGGTGGAACTACTGGCAGTGCAGTTGGTGCGGCCACCCCAGGGTCCAAGGCTGGGGGCCTGCCGCAATTGCCTCCTGGGCCAGGGAGCAATTGCCTCCGGGCAGTAGCATAACTACTGCCATGCCCAGGTCAGAGGGAGGCCCTGGTCAGGAGTCTGGGGCCCACCAGCAGAGCAGATGGAAGCCGGGGCCAGCAGTAGAGAAGATGGGGGTCGGGCCCAGCAGCGGAGATAAGTCTGCCGATGGTCGGCCGATGGAGATGGTCTGCTGGTGGAAGAGGCTGGGACCTAGCATCGCCAGTCTGGACGTGGAGGAGGCTGGGGCCCAGCATCACTGACCCAGAGGTGGAGGAGGCTGGGGCCCAGCATCACTGGTCCGGTGGCAGAAGAGGCCAGGGCCCAGCAGCAGGTAAGAGGAGCTGCGTGTGCAGGGAAACGGACCCAGACCAGCCCACCTGAGACCCTGCAGAGCCCACCACAGAGAGTCTCAGGTGGGCTGTGCAGGATCTATGGTGTGCTCTGCAGGGTCACCCTCAGGTAGGCTCTGCGGGGTCTGTGGATTCCAAAGCACAGTGCGTTCCTAAGTACAGAGCCCAGTGAGTTCATATACTGTTCTTCATTGCTATATAATGTATTGCTGCTATTTGTAGTCCCCCTACAACCGGTGCCATTCTGCTTTAGGCTCCTCTGTTGAGAAACTAATGTGACTGGCTCAGTGTTCTTTGTACAGCACTGTGGTATAATACTGTGTGACTGTGGGGGGACATTAGAGTGTAAGCTGCTCTGGTGCAGAGACCGCCAGAGGGGTTGGGGGGCAAGTGAGATCCGCTTCCCCCCCCCCCCACTTGGGAGCAGGAAGGGGGAGGCAAGATAAAATTATTGCACCAGGGTCCTCTGTTCCTTAGGTCCAGGGCCGTAGCGAAGGCGAGGTGACTGAGGCTCTCTCCTCGGGCGCAGGTGCTGGGGGAGAAGTGGGGCAGCACAGCTCTGCACAGAGGATCAGTGCATATCACTGGTATGTACCGATCCTCCGCCACACGGAGCACAACCTTGGCGCAAAAGGAGCTCTGCCTAGGTCTGCCACTGATGTAATCCCACCCCATTTGCTCTTCTTTCTCACCAATGGCACCACATCCTTCCTCCTTGTACTCCCCTCTGCCTTCTCATGCCTCACAGGTATAGAGTCTGTTGTGAAAGGATCACGCAGGCATGAGATACCAGGAAGTCATCCTCTTCCTCCTTCTGCTGTGTCTGCCTGGTCTATTACACACAGTGTGTGCTCCAACCGGTTTGTGTCGCTGATTCCCACCTCCCCCTGGCTCACCTTTCGGATTGCCTGCTCAAATGGTAACTAGACAGTATATGTATGCTGAATCAAGAGCCACTGGGGTGCTGCAAATAAACCCAGATCCACAGAGTGTGTACGTGTCTTGTACAAGTAACAATATTCATATTCAAATGCAGCTACTGTCAAGCGAAATGCCACTGAAGTTCAACCAGGTTCAGGTTGCTGGGTGTGACAACCTGAAGTAGATGCACAGTCTTCTGGCCTGCCACAGGACATCATGCAAACCAGGGTACCTAACTGGGAACCAGTGTACCACCAGACTGAGGATGTGTAAAAAGCATTGCACATGTTTGAACTTTTCTTGACAAAGGGTGGCAGCAGGTTTCCACCGTTGTCACTAGACATGTTTAGTCTATGTCAATGGCAAAAAAATTGTTTCATTTTACTTTCAAAGTATTTTATTAAGTTTTTCATTTTGTAAAGATACTGAGTCCACATAACTCAGGTACAATAACATACATAACATAAAAGGTACAGACAAAGACATTCAATCAGCCCTAGACAATAAGAATCTATTATAGCTGCCATCATCTTACCTAATAACATCAGTCTTGAGTACAGTCCAAGAAATCTTTAGACATTGGACCAACCAAGGTTGGTTCTAACCAAGTTAAAACTATAGTTATAGAAGTATCTTGGCGCCGTATCCCACTCCCTAAGGAGTGTCCGCTCATCAAGGACACTGAGCCATCATGGGCCGAACAATAAAACAAAACAAACGGAGGAGAAGAAGCACAAAAAAAGGAGAGAGAGAGAAAAATAAAAAAGTAAATGGTAAGGGGAAGAAAAAAAGAAAGAAAGAATGAGGGGAAAAGAAGGTTCCTAGGGTGTTGTTACCCCCTCCCAGTTATTATCAAAGCAAGTTGGATATAAAACAAGATATATTACAGATATAGATATACCAGCAAATCATTTATATGTTTATATAAGCCAATCATGGGTCCCACATATCCCCAAACTGCTTGTGTCTATCTTGTAGTTTGCTTGCCAGTTTTTCATGAGTCATTATCCAAGACATTTTACTTTTGAAATATGCGAAGGATACCTTGTCTGTCTTCCAGGCCTTGGCAATAGATATCTTGGCTGCAATAAAAATAAAAGCAATTAGTTTATCAAAGGCTTTGGATACAGATGTGATAGGGTGATTAAGAAGTGTATATCGTCGATCCCTAGGAACCTGCACTCCTGTAACCCGATAAAGCAATGCAAAAATTATGTTCCAGAAAGGAGGCAGACGAGGACAGAGCCACCAAGTATGAATCATAGTGCCCAACTCTGAGCAGCCTCAAAAGCATAGAGGGGATGTAGCAGGAAAAATGGTGGCCAGCCTGGAAGGGACAATATACCATAGCATGAAAACTTTAAGGTTTGCCTCAATCAAGGAAATATTAAGTAGACCCCGGGAAATCCTTGAGCAACAGCAATGCCAAGATTCTAGGGGAAGAGTTAGTGACAAATCACGTTCCCAAGCTAGCATGTATGGCAATTTGGTAGGGTGATCTGAAAGAAGTGAGTAGATTAGAGAAATTCCACCCTGCGGGTTAGTGAAGTCCCAACACCATCTCTCGTAAGGGGTAAGTGCCAGGGAAGGTGTCCCGCTCCGGGCCAAAGGATGACAAAAAGTGTCGGATTTGACCAAAGCAGAACAGCTCCGTCGAGGGCAGACGCAACCTGTCAGCACAATACAATCGTGTCAGCAGTTTGCCATCCTTAAAATAATTTCCTATACGGTAAAGGCCTTTATTAATCCACCATTTAAAACTCTGCGAATGTAGTCCAGGAGGAAAACGTGGATTACCAAAGAGGGAAGCTAGTGGCATATGAGGGGACGCCAAAGGATAATTCCTCCTTAACCTGTCCCACATAGCCAAGGAGTGCGATAATGTCGGAGCTAACACCACAGGCCTACATTTGGGGCCATCCACATCAGCAAATCCACTGACACTCTAGAAGCCGAATGCGATTCCATCACTATCCAGTCAGGAACCTCCCGGCGTGAATAGACAGTGGAGAGCTGAGTAAGACATGTTGCCTGATAGTATAGCCAAAAATTGGGAACCCCCAGACCACCCGACCCTTTTAGAGCGATATAGTACAGGTTTAGCAAATCGAGGCCTCTTTTACCCCCAAATGTACTTGACGATTGCAGATTGAAACCTCAGTAGGTTCACCCTATGAACCGCGATAGGCAGGGCGCGAAAAAGGTAGAGCAGTCGTGGGAGGATAGTCATTTTGACTGTATTTATCCTGCCCAGCCAGGACAAATTGTAAGAGGACCACTTTTTGGAATCACTCAGCAATCGTCGGAAGAGAGGAGGATAATTAGACTTGTATAAGTTAGAGAAGTTGGATGTTAAATTGATCCCCAGATAAGGCAAAGACTCAGTGTCCCAGGTAAAGGAAAAGTGAGAAGTCAAACCCGCCCATAGATCCAGTGGAAGATTAATATTTAGAGCGATGGACTTGGATTAATTAATCCGGAGATATCAACAAAAGTGGTCATAGTTTTCAAAACATTAGGCAAGGAGGTCACCGGAGATGTAAAAAATAACAACATATCATCTGCGAAAAGCGCACATTTGTGTTCCTGGTCACCACAGGTAACCCCCTTGATATCGGGATTTGCTCTGATAGCAACTGCTAGTGATGCAATTGCAATAGCAAATAAAATGGGCGAGAGCGGGCAGCCCTGTCTCATACCTCTGAAAACATCAATTGGGTCTGATAGGTAGCCATGGATCCGAACCATCGCCCGGGGATTAGAATAAAGGTTATAGAGGATCTGCAAAAAGCAGGGCCCAAACCCCCACCTCTCCAACACCTGAAACAAATACTCCCATGTCACTGAATCGAATGCCTTTTGAAGGTCCACAGAGAGTAGTCTCCCTTCCCAGCCAGAACGCAACAAGGACACAATGTCCAGGGCTCTACGATTCTGGTCTGGTCCCTGTCGCCCCACTATAAAGTTAGTTTCGTTTTAATTCGGATTTTCCGTTATTACGTTTTTCGGGATTCGGGTCCGAAAGTTAATTCGTTTTGGGATTCGGATGAAATTAGTTATCGGTAGTATTTACACATTTTTGTCCTGGGCAAATATTCATTGCAGCAAAGTGACATTAGACTAAAAAAAAAAATACTTTTTTCTTTTTTTTTCTGCATAAGAGGAAAAAAAAGCATGAGGTTTCCCCCAATTGATACCAGACCATTTAGGTCTGCTGGGAATGTTAGGAGGGACTACATTGATGGATCCATTTTTTTTTTTTTAAATAAAGGAATAGTAAAAAATTCATTCTTTTTTTTATTTTTCACTTAAAGGATTTTTTGTAAAAGTGTGGTTTCTTTATTTACATCGAATTTTAGCTCTTTAGTTAATGAGTAGGGGGTACAAGTACCCCTTACTCATTTTATAGGTGGGGGTGGCATCTGGGTGCCCCCTTAAATAAAAGGATACCCCGATGCAAATAAGCCCCCTGCCCGCAGACCCCCACAACCAATGCCCCAAGGCTTGTGGGGAAGAGGCCCTTGTCCCCATCGAGACCCTCACAGTGCCAAGGTCATGTGGCCTGGTATGGAAGGGAGGGGGGCGCTCGCTCACCCTCCCCCTTTCCTGCCCTGCCAGGCCTGTGCTCAGACTAAGGGTCTGGTAGGAATTTTAGGGGGGACCCCACATTTTTTCCCCATTTTTCGGGGGTGGGGTTCCCCCTTAAAATTCCTACCAGATCTAAAGGGCCTGGTATGACATTTGGGGGGAATTCCATGCACATTATTTTAACTTTTAACTTGGGGGTTCCTCCTAACACTTCTACCAGACATAAAGGGTCTGATATAAATCTCACACTGTTTTTTTTTTCTTCTGCTGCTGACTGAAAAAAAAAATATTTTGTCTAATGTCACTTTGCTTCTACTGACTGAAATTTTTTTTTTCTTTTGTCTAATGTCACTTTACTGCAACGCAGATTCGTCCAAAAACCGAAATTCGTACCGCTAATTTCGTCCGAAATTTTTTGTATCAGAAATTCAGACTCGTTTGCATTCATCATTTCTGTCATCCGGAGAGGTTTTAGGTTGTGATGTGCGTGGTCACTTGTGTGTCCTTGTGCCTTTAAGGGGGTTGGGCTACCTCCTGGCAAACCTGCACCCAATTGTATCTTTTGCTGCATGTGCTCCAAGATGAAGACTCTTATAGGTTAGAGTTAGGACCGCACTACACAGAGGTGCCTAGGCTGTGCGGCTTTCACATATTCTGCACAAGACGTGTATCTAAAACCTCTGTTTTAAACCTTAGCGTTGAGACAAGTTTTTTTGCATGCTGGCTGGCGAGTGTGCTGGGAAACTTTTTGCTGTTGTATTTGTTTGAAGCCCTTCCATGTGCACCTTGCTTTAAAGCTGGTGATAAGTTGATGAGCGTGTTTGCCATTTGTTTTGCTTTACAATTTGCTGTGGACGCAAGTGTGTGTGTGAATCTAAAGTATGTAGTATTATTGACTTAAGAGGAAAACAATAATTTTGCACATGCCATATGTATGTCCTTTTCCCCCCCCAAATGGTTAACTTAAAAATATTATTTTATAATAAATGTTCTTTAGACTGTGCACAAATATGTCATGTTTACACTTGTTTCCTGAAGAGGTTGTGTTAACTTCTTTTCACTTAGAAAATCAACAACACGTGTAATTTGTCCAGGGGCACACAAACTTTCTGTCATATCTGTACACAAAGCTTCAGTACAGTTAAGAATAGTATTAGGGCAGAATAGAATTCTCCTGTGCTTCAAGAACACTTTGCAGCATTTATCTGACAGCCTTATATGCAGCAAAGGTTTTCACAGAGGGAGGGTTGTTGTTTCTCTGAAATTACGGAGGGTCTTTGTTAAAGTAAACCTATCACAAGAGAAATAAGGATTTCTGAATTCCTGACAATGTTAGTTACCTGACAGTTATACACACCCACTGGCTTTAACCCCCTGATTGTCATCATGGAGTTATCCTCTTTTAGGTGGCTAATCATGTTTATAATACATCACTGCAATGAAAGGGCTAAAAAAATCCATCTCAGAGAGTGTCCTGTCGGCTATCTATAGATCTGAGCTGGGCAACCATAAAGCTACAAAGCTGCCCAATTACTACTATATTTTCTAAATATTAAGTGCCCCCTACAGACACACATCTGCCAATGGGACCAGCTTCTCCCCCTGTTGCTTTTTAATTACTAGCCTTTGCAATCAGTATAGTACACAGATTATTTACTGAATGAGAAGAGGTTCTCTAGGTAGTAAAGAGTATGTTTACATCACAAAGTGAAAGTTGGTAAGTAAGGTGGACCTATGTGAAAACCCAATGATGCAGGAAGGAAATTTAAAAAAAACAGGATTTTTGCTAGCACATGATTGAATATTCAACACCTTATTCACAGTATACACATTCTTTTTGCAAAGTGAAAGCCTCTAATAGCAATTCAGAAACTTTAAAGTTTTTAGAGTCGTAAAGACAAAAAAATAGTATTTGGCCAGCTGAGCTACAAAATGTGAGCCAGTTCCCGGCAACAATAGGGCTAACTGATCTGAAACAGGTATACAAATCAGGAGAGCTAAGGACAGTCAGAAATTATCTGCATACTTGTTCCAGATCAGCATGACAATATTTTTTAGAAAGAGAGCTCAGCAAATGGCAACCTCAATGTTTTCCTTATTATAGGTCTCCTTCTAGGGGACATTTTAAAGGGCTTTATACATTTTTTTGTGTTATTGAATGGTTATTGAATTCACACATTCTAGCTGAAATTCACCTTTCTAAACAATGATTCCATGGCTTTTTGTTACCAGTTTGACTTTATCAGCAGCCTGAAAAACTGCCAGTAAGCTCCAGAATGTTATTTTTTTCATTTTTGTGAATGTTGCTAGTAGATTTTTTTTATATATGAAAACATATTTGTTTTAAACGAGAAGTGTACTTCTAGTGCACTTACCCTTAGTGTGCCCATGATTACTAAGGAAAATCTGAAAGGAACATCATTACAAGAAAGTCCAATTACATAAAAAGCTGTGCAAGGGGCGCACTTAGGGTAAGTACCGTTACCCTTACTACTTTTAGCCTTTAAATCTGGGGTAGTGAAACTTCAGCCCTCCAGCTGTTGTGTGTCACAATCGAGTAACAGCTCAGATGGTGGATAGCAACTGCAGAAGCTGTTCAGGCCTTGTAAAAGGATGTGAAGGTGGTTCAGTCAAAGGTTCCACTATTACACTCTATATGGGAGAAGAGTGAGCGTGAGAACCCATAAGCATCATATACCGCCTTAACCAAGGAAATACAATGGACCAATTGTATCAACTGAAATCCACCGGGTGTCCCCGATTACCAGGGGGAATGAAAGGTTACAGCAAGCTAATGGATAGCTGATATACTATTGGTTGTTTAAACTAGAAAAAATGGTACATGCATGAATCTATAACCAGCCTTTATAGCAGGGCGCACATTGGGAAGGCTTTTAACGCATACTGTTGACAGGGCTACTTGTTTGGTTGTAGGCTGGCTGGCAGGTTGAGGCTGGGGAATTTTTGTGTTTTGTATTGTTGTAAGCCTTCCCAATGTGCGCCCTGCTATAATGGCCGGTTATAGATTCATGCATGTACCATTTTTTCTAGTTTGACTATTTTTGGTTTGGGGGACGCACTGGAGTCCCAGCGTGCATTTTTGGTTGCTGGGCCTCCAGTGCGTCCCTGCACCTTATTAGGAGGAGTTGGCTACCTCCACGTACACCTGCATGTAATTTATCAACGTCATTAATATGCTCACACTTGGGAGACTCGGATACATAGAGTTAGGACCACACTTTGCAGAGGTGCCTAGGCGCGGCAGTGTGGCTTCTACATATTTTTGGCCAAAAGTTTGTGCAACTAAACCTCTGATTTTAACGCATACTGTTGACAGGGCTACTTGTTTGGTTGCAGGCTGGCTGGCAGGTTGAGGCTGGGGAATTTTTGTGTTTTGTACTATTGGTTGTTTGTCTGAGTATACAGGAACACACAACGTATATAGAGGTTAAGTTTAGCCAGGTGGTTGTATCCAAGCAGCAACAGTAAATCAGTGTAAGTAGTCAAGTTCAGGGTAGCATGGAGACGTATAGCTGTAATTATAGCAGTATTGACACTATAGGTGAGATAAAAGATTCAGTTTCTCCAAACATAAGAACTCCCAGCAGTACACATAGATTGGCAGCTTATGCCTAGTAAATGTAATGAGCAGACCTCAAGCTAATTATAAGCAGCAGTGATACTTCCGGTATAATGAGGCTCATGTAAGCACAGAAATCATACAGTACAAGCAACGCAACATAAAGTAAGAAAACCCCCAGGGAGAGGCTGTGGTTAGAACAGCCTACAGTAACCTGATGTACATGCAGTTTCTTAGAGCTGTATGTGGCTGCCAGTGGCGACTCTAGGAACAATATGTAGGGGGGGCACATAAGATATAACAGTCAAATCTGGGGGGGGCACTAATAATTTTAATTGCATGCTGCAACCGCTGGGCACCGATGAGCTGATTTAATTGTGGATGGCATCGGCAGCCCGCGGTTGCGACATGTAGTCCAACGCCGCCCACAATCTTGCATATCGCAACGGCCGGGCGCCGATGCCATCCACAATTTAATCAGCTCTCGGCGTCCGGCAGTTGTGGAATACAGAAGGGGCTGACTGGCAACTTTTAGCCCAGGGGGCAAGTACAACCCAGAGGCCCATGGTGCAGCAACTTAACCCTTCCCCCGCTCTTCCTCGCTCTCCTAGGAAGTCCATGAAAGCGGTGACTGTTGGGGACTCCCTGAACCTTGGTAGTTAGTGGGGGCTCTATGTTGGGGCCTGGTGGTTAGTGGGGGCTTCCTGGACACCGGTGGTTAGTGGAGGGTCTTTGGGTTAGTGGGGGCTTGTGGTGGCCAGTGGGGGCTCCCTGGTTGTTAGTGGGGGCTTCCTGGACCCTGGTGGTTAGTGGAGGCTCTGTGGTGGCCACTTGGGGCTCCCTGGACCCTGGTGGTTAGTGGGAGCTCTGTGGTGGCTCCCTGGTAGTTAGTGGGGGCTTGTGGTGGCCAGTGGGGGCTCCCTGGTTGTTAGTGGGGGCTTCCTGGACCCTGGTGGTTAGTGGAGGCTCTGTGGTGGCCACTTGGGGCTCCCTGGACCCTGGTGGTTAGTGGGAGCTCTGTGGTGGCTCCCTGGTAGTTAGTGGGGGCTTGTGGTGGCCAGTGCGGGCTCCCTGGTGGTTAGTGGGGGCTCTGTGGTGGCCAGTGCTGGCTCCCTGGACCCTAGTGTGGGCTCTGTGGTGGCCAGTGGGGGCTCCCTGGTTGTTAATGGGGCTCTGCTATGGCCGCAGCTGACAGTTTGCTCGCCAAATTAAGCAGCTTGTGCCTGATCCAGCCAGCCCGGATCGCCTCGGTATGCAACCGGGGCTGGATCAGGCAGATGCGGCCCTCTAATCAGGCGGTCACACATTCCACCGCCTAAAAACTAGGTGCAATTACGTTAAAATGTGTGACCACGTAGTCACAAACCTTGATAGAACACCGGTATCGGTGTTAAGTATTGGGGCATTTTCACGAATATGGGTACTCCTGAAAATGCCCAGTATCGGCACAAATACCAGTATCGGTATTGGTGCATCCCTACTTTTGAGCATTCAAACTTGGGACACTGCAAATGAGAAAAGGCGTGAGGAGTTTTGATTTTGTAAACTGTAAGATGGTTTTATAGAAAATTAGCCAAAAGGAGGAACTTTATATTCCATGAAAAAAAGCCCCATAGTAAGCCCTGTCCTGCATGTCTGTAGAATAAATGATCATTATGGTCACTGAAGTAGCAGTCACTGTATAACTTTATTAGTTGTTGCTGCAGCTGGGAAACAAACAGTTAAACCCCTGTGCTGTCCATGAGGGCCACTATGTGCTGAACTGGTGGTCTATAAATCTATCTGATGAGGGATTTAGCTGCACAGTGCACACTCTGGACAATACAAAGATCTTTTATGGCATTGCACCTAGGATGACTATCTCCCCCCCTCCCCCACAGAACTCCGGTGGCACCAGGAGAAGTGCTCTGACAGTTCACATACTTATGTAATCACATGTGCTGCACCTCCACCTGGGACCAGGAGCAAGTGTTAAAAAACGATCGTCCTCTATTTCAAAGAGCAGAGGGAGAACTTACTGTTGAGGAGCTTCACTCACTGCATGACAGTCAGCAGACTCACAGCTACGGCCACAGTGTAGCCTCAGCAACTCCAAAGTCAGCAGCAGGGGGGAGGGGGAGGGGCAGACAATACATCTACATCTAGATCTCTACATGTGTTGGTCTGCAGCAACGGTGATACCATTTTTCCACCCCCCCCCCTTCACTCAGCATCCTCAGGCTGGTGCTTCAGCTGCTTGTATACTAGCGCCAACACTTGTCTTGAACCACTGCACAGCAATTGCCCCCCCTTGCCCCCCTGTAGCGACGCCTATGGTGGCTGCTGAGTCCAGGGCTGTGAAGGTTCCAATCTGTAGTTGGGGGTGGAACGCCTGCATAAGAGCGCTGATTCCAGGATGGAGAGTGGATGTGACACCCAGTCACACTTGCTCGAGTAACTCCAACAAGAGAACGCAGAGCAAGTGAACTGATTGCTGTTTTAAGGGGAAGTGACGTCCCCTAGGGGAGGAGCCAGCCGCGGCCGTCCGCCCCTATGTGCCGATCTCAGCAGCCGTCCGTGTAAAGGCTGTGACACACTGCACGCGAAGCCGTGCAGAGCGAAGCAAAGCTATCCGGCACGGAGCTTTGCGTGCAGTGTGTGAGCTGAGTGCCGTCAGATGATTGACAGCACCTTCAGCCAATCGGCTCGTCCGTAACAACCTGCCAGCTGTCGCATCGCGACGCGCTGGTTTATACGCGCAAGCCGATTGGCTGAAGTTGAAATTGTTCATCTCGGCACGCTCAGCACGCGAGCTCTCGCAAGCTGTGGTGCCGAGCAGAAAATTACATGACACACTGCTCGCAAAGGCAGCGCGCCCCTGCTTCGCGTGCAGTGTGTCACGGCCTTAAGACGGGGAGGCGTTCCCTGCCACAAGAGGCTCGCAGGGCAGGTCTGTGACATTGTGGAACTACAAGGCCCATAAGGCAAGTTCTGTTTGTCTCCCAATCGTGTTGCTGTGTTTTTAACAGAGGATGAAACAAGGTGACAAGTATTTAACTAAAAAAATTGAATCTATTCAGTGTTTACACTGCTTTTGAGACTTACGTGTCACTGAGGCTGATTTGCTAAAGGAATTGAGTACCCTTACACAATAAATTGTGTGAACATTTACTTGACATGTAAAAAGCAGATTTCAGTTTGCCTATTTCACCTGTACATCAATGGATAACTGAAGTTAATGCTCACACAATTTATTGTGTGAAGATTCTCGACTCCTTTAGTAAATCAGTCCAATTCATTTAGGATTTACATCTACTTAAAGGATGGGTTCAATGTGCAAACTGAGCATCTGTCTTCCTTTTAAACATATTTATATGCCTTACTCTTCCTGAAATGTACGTATGTAGACTTTATTTAAGCATACAAGGAAAATGTTGGCCTGAGGGGTTATAATATCGGAATGTATGGATCCGGCAACTCCAGACAGTAGCTATGAATATATCAGACCACAAAATGAGATCGTATTATTACAAATCAGCCATATAGTTTAGAATAGCTGCGGAAATATATAGTATGTAAGTAAAGCATAATACTGCAAGCAATCTGCCAAATTCTTCCTGTCAACAAGTATATCTGCTCAAGAACCCTTTTGCAAAGGAAACTGTCAACACATAGGGGGTCTATTCATAAATATATTTGTAAAGTTATTCGTCCAGAGAAACTGCATGTACATTTGCTCTGTGTGAGATAAACAGCTGTTGTGAGACTGGGGCAAAATTGAATGTTCTTAGTGTTACTCTTTTGGTTTCTCTTATATTCTTAAGAATATTCATTATATAAATTAGCTGGCTCTTGCTGTCACGTGCTGATGAAATGAGTATTATGAATAGTTCTGTCAAGTGCTTTAAGGCCCCTTTCACACGGTTCCACCTGGAGGGAATCTGTACACACCGTTGTGACACCCGTGTCCGTCAAGTTTTTTCCTCCATCTTGCGATGGAGGAAAAACTAAAATTACCACACCCCATGTTAGTCCATGGGAAAACATATGTTAACAGACTCGTGTCCATTGAGATATTTTATTTTTGTTATTACTCTGTCGGACTGTTTCTGTTCATCTATCTCTAGATCCAATTAACTGCTACTCTCTGGAAAAGAACCGAGATTCCCTGGATATTTCCTGAAGATCCAATTTTCACAACGCACATAAACATATATATTTATTATATGTATTTATAAACACTCCCATTTTATCGCTACAGTGGTCAGTGTCTGGCTGTAACAACACCCCCCTACACCACCACCACCACATTGCTGGTCAGTGTTTACATACTATAAGCCAAGATGGACAGTGATGCAAAATCAGATCAATCAGAAATCAGTGACTGATAGAAACTCTTTAGTGCACCAATATGATGTCACTGACAAAAACATAACTGGATCCCCCATGTTAAATATCCAGGAGTGTTTGTATGATGAGCAGCTATTGACCAATATGTAACTTAAATTTTTCTTATGAATTTGATGTAGTTTAGTTTGCTACATTATTAAAGCCCTTAGATGGAGTAATTTCCATAAGCAGAACAGAATGTGTTCCTAAAAGTTGTTTTTTTTTGTAAGGAGGTATCAAAGGAGGGAAACATTTTGATGCACCATCTTTTCATATTTTCTTTAAAAAATGTGATGTAATGTATTCTTCTAAATTACAAACAGTTCATGTATCTGATATACTGCTATAACTCACATCATTCTGGTTCAGTAATTTTATATTCATTAATACATTCATTAGTACACAACAGTTGACCCGCATTTAGGGTATATGTCCATCAATCATCAACTTGCCTTTTATACTATGTAAGGAAAAATCAGATGCAATTAAAGTAATCTGGTAACCACAATTTAAAAATAACAAGAACTTAAAAAAAATAAAACATTGTATGTAGATATATCAGTGCATTGACCTGGTACTAAAGAAAGAGGCCACTAAAATGGACCTTTGATGGGTCTAACCAATGTGTTGAGGGGGTGTGCAATAGACTGTAGGCATATGATTGCTAAGGGGTAAAACATGTTCCTGGAGAGTGGAAAAAAGAGATGAGGAAGGGGCCTGGGACATAGGTAATGGGAGAATTCATAGATGGAGAGTAAAACATGAGGAGAGGTGAAAGGCAAGATATTTCTAGAAAATAGAGAAAGTGAGAAGAAAGAGAAAAGAAGAAAAAAGGAGGTAGTGGGAGGGTATAGGGTGAACTTCTCCAAAGGGAGTGTGCCTGGTGTCTGTACACATTGATATTAGGCGGAAATCATTATTTAGGTCAGCCAAATTACCAAAAGAGAACGCATAAAGAAAAGCTGAAGATACAATTCCATTCATGGACCCCAGATAAAGCCAACATGTGGGATTGCAACTGTCTTAACTGGAAAGCTGAGATCTGGGCTGATTGTTGCTTGAATTCCAAGGGATAAAATCCAAGACAGTTCCCAGTGGATTTCAAAGGATTGTTGGAGGGAATGTTTAATGGCTATGAGAAGAGTTATTACTCTACCACTAGACCTCAAAATATATCTAAATTAAAAAGGATATATATTGCAGCTTACAAGACCTTATATTTGGTGGCTGCATTAGTTTTCTTTTTTCAGGCTTTATTTTCACCTGGGTATTCTGAAAATAACACACTTTCCATCCCTCCTCCACTGTATACTCCACTGTATCCTTCGAAGGAACCATGGTTGCCACCCAGGCTGGAATTAAAACATGTCTGCCTTTGTTCGTCTTTATTATATGGGGAATGGCTAGATTTGTAGTTTACATAACATTGTTTTTACTTTCAATCCAGCTCACAGGGAGTGACAGGGACAATTAATTTGGCAAGAGCAACAGGTATTTTCTCTTCCTATTGAAAATGTTATTCACCTGAAAAAAGTAAACTAATACAGCTACCCAATCTAAGGACTGTTAAGCGTCAATATATTCCATTTTTGTTCCTGGGTGTAGTTATCCTGCAGGAATGCTTTGTACTGAATAAGTATGCTGCCATTATGAAAATGCTAACTGCCTGACTGTCATGCTGTTCCAATGTTTTTAGTATTTTCTGAGTCACTGCAAGTTTATAGAATAAGAGTTCTGAGTTCACTCTGTCTTTGGCTGCAGCATATGCTTCAGGTTAGAAATAGTGAATGACTCGATGTTCGAGCCGAACGTGAGTTCGACTCGAACATCGGCAGTTTGTGTGTTCGATGAGCACACGAACTGTCAGGGCTTTTGGCGGGCTGTTTGCCCGCTGAGCACCCCGCAAGGCATTGTACCTTGTGAGCCCTGATTGGCTAAAGTCTTGCGCCTGACCACAGGTCATTAATACGAAATCACCTGCACTCCATACAGTGTACAGACCTTGGATGAGAGGTTGGTGCTTGAAGTGACAACACGGATAGCGCCGTGTCAGATACAGTGCATAATAGAAATCACCGTGATATGTGCAAGAAGTAAAGCACTTTATTTTTTTAAAATTGTCACATGCATCAAACAGCCAACGTTTAGGGGCCACGCAGTGTCACTTCTTCTGGGCGACATAGTGACCACAGGTTAGGCACAAGACTTTGCCCAAATAGGGCCCAGTACTCTGTAAGAGCCATGATTGGGCAATGTCATGATGACATTGCCAAATCATGACTCACCTGTTACAACTGTAAACAGTTGGGCAGAGGGTATCTGTCATCTGTCAAAATGCCATTCTGGAAACGGGACGGCGGTCGTCGTTTTTTTAATAATTATTATTTCTTTTATTTTATTTTTTTGTTTCGTTGAGTCATACCAGACCCTTAAGGGGCCCTAAGGGTCTGGTAGGACTTTTGGAGGGAACCCCACGCTTTTTTTCCTTCTTTTTTTTAAAATGGGGTTCCTCCTAACATATTGTTCGGGAGGGGAAATCGCATGCTTTTTTCTTTCAATTGTAATTTTTTTCTTCACAAATATAATTTTTGCTGCAGCAAGGTTCTATACATTGTTCAGATGTGCCACTTTACAGGCAGTTTAAGGGGACCCCCTCCCAGGCACGATATTTAAAGGAATTAAATTTTTATTGTTTCACTTTAAGTGATGTTAAAATCACTGCTCCTTTAAAAACTGTATTTTTTTAAAAAAAATGTTTTCATTGATTCATGTCCCCCAGGGCAGTACCCAAATCCCCATACCTTTTTATGGCCAAAAAATTGCATATAAGGCTTCAAAATGGGGACATTTAATCTTTAAAGTTCTACCCCTATAGACTTGCATTGATTTCGAATTCAAACTTTTCCCATGATCGAAAGTTCGAATTCAAACCGAACACAGGGTGTTCGGCCCATCACTAGTCAGCAACACAAAATATTGATGTCATAGACAGCCACCAATCTCGAATTTTCAAAAGGAAATCAATAGTAACAGCTCACAAATTTGTCTGAGTACTGATTTTCTTTAGGGCTTTGGATCTGTGTTGAATGACATTATCATTGAATAAACCCAACGTATGATGATAAGCCTCATTATTTGGGGCTTTTTAGAGTATTTGTGGCTGAGAGCGCTGCAGTCGGGACAGATCTCGACAATACTGTTGTGATCCACCCAGCTGCGTGAGTGACAGCTTGCTCTGCCTATCTAGAGGCAGAGCCAGCTGTGTCCACCCTCTCCCCCGTTCTTTCCTCCACTCAGCGCTGGAGGATCAGAGAGGGGAGGGGGGAATCCCTGCGGGAGCGGTGACTGACAGTCACCGCTCACTGCAGGGAGGCGATCGGGAAGTGAGCGGATCGGCGGCATGTTTTTGCTCACTTCCCGATCGATAGAGCCGACCTGTGACAGCTTCTTTGTTTATATTACAATATGACATGAATTACATTTGTAGCACCCCCTGACCCCCAGAGGCCTGAGGTGGACCACCATAAGGTAGGGAGGGCCGACATTTCACTCTCAGGGGCAGACCCCTAGCCAGTGAAGGGACATGTGATAGAAAAATTGGGCGCGAGTCACTTTAAGTGCCTTTTTAGAATGCTTTATTAAAGAACAGCATACCTGGGAGAGAGAGTATAGGGCTTCAGATATCCATGATAAAAAAGACACAGACTCCAGATTCACCAATCCCTTCAGGCTTCAACAGTGCAGAATTACTAGGAGAACAGACTGACATTGTGCAGTAGAACAACAGCTGCATAGTGATAGGCTTAAGATTTTTCTTGAGAGAGACACCAGACTTGTTCCTGAGGTCCACATCAGCTCCTGGTACCTCCAACAGTTATAGGGGTTCTCTGGTTCTCCTCCCAGATAATTCCAGACCCCACCCGTGTCCACATGTGGCCTCCACCAGGCTTGAGGCCTAGTCAGCTTCTTCAACCTTGTACATGCCACTCCCCAGGCCAAGCCCAAACTGAAGACTGTGCACATGGCAATCCCTGAGTATTTATGCAATCCCCCAGCATGCACCACTGGCCATGAAACTCCTAGAAATTGGCAGGTGAGGCATAGACACTCCTGATGCCCTCCTATCGATTGCCCCACTCTGCAGCATGGCCACACCCCACTCAGGTAGATGCAATCAACATCAGGACACCTGGAATTAACCAAATAATGTCAACTACAAATCAGTTAGACTGATTACAGTACGGGCAACACTAGATTTTAGTAGCCACTCCACTGAAGGTGGTTGGTGCTACACCTTGGGTCCATTTGGAGAACAGAAGTAATTTCCTAGCTACTTTTAGCTAGTCTACTTAGTGTGTTGACCCACAATCCCTACAAAGATAAACACTTGTAAAATTAGATTAAATGTGGGACACAGTAACACCAACTTTATGGTGCATAATTACACATGCAAGTTAGTCACAATGCCTTGGAGTGCATCATTTTTAACTAAGACCCAGCCCATGGGTATTTTAAATGTCCTGAATCAGCAACATTATCAATTGTTATAATTTAAATAGTAGAAATAGAAGGCCCTTTTGCCAGTCAAATCCAGTTTTATGTAAACCATCATATAATCAGCTCATTTATTTCAATATCAGCCTAATGCAACCTTAGGTAGCAATTTACTGCCACTTTCTTTTCTGTTTGAGTGCATTTATACCCATCAAATGAAGGGATTTATAATCCATCACAAGAGCTGTGATCACTGTCTTGCATTCACAATGTACTTGAGTCTGTAGAGACACTGCTTGAAAATAGCAAGTAGAATGTAAACACAGAAGAAATGGAGTCTATATCACACGTTGTAAATATTTATTGCTAGTGTTTTAGTTCTATATTTCCATTTTTTAAAGCATACTGTAAGTTAATGAAAAAGTCAGATACATTATACTGTTTTTCTTTCAGAGATGGATATGTGCATGAAGCTGAATGAATGAGTAGAAGCATTCAGAGTTCAGAGAACCCAAATGTTCCACTGTTCAAAGAGCTGGAAATTTAACTGTTTTTTCCTACAGCAGAAAATCGTTACAATGCAATTGGTAGTCCATTAGGAGATCTTCTAACTAATCAAAAATCATGACAACTGGCCAGTGTAGCTCTCACCCCCAAAGGAGCTGCTGGAATATACGGGTACTTCTGTCTCACCTCTGTAATAGACCTGAGGTAATAGATCCACAGCATACCAACACACCTTGTGAGGTTTTGTAAAAAGTTTTACTAAACAAATAATATGCTATTCAGTAAATGCCTGAACAGGTACAGCAATGGCAAATAAACAGCAAGTAATAGAAGCACTTAATAGAAGCACTTATCTTAACTGTCGCTGCCTCTCTGCATATGCAAACAATACTGAACTGGCTAATGCAATTCTATCAGCAAACTATAAAGGCAAAGTTTCAGTCCAGACAGACCCGGGTCTTAAACCTACTGGCCAGTGGTATTTAACTAGGCTAGCGGTCGGTGGGTCCCAAGTTCTGCTTGTACAGTTGATTTAGACAGAATATCACTGTGGCCAATGGCCTCTCACCACTCTTGCAGCTTAGATTGTAGCTCTCCACATCGGTAGTTGAAAAGAGGTGGTTTCTCTGCAGCCAACAGCTTTCCAGGTTCCAACAGTAGCAGCTTGTGCCACATAGTGGCAGTATCGTTGTGTGCAGCACGTCTCTGTAGAATTCTATCACTCAGGAAAGGGCTGGCAGGGTCACTTTCTGATACAGCACTGGATCCCCTCACCAGTTCATGTAGCATTTCCCACACTCTAGAAGAATCTTTCAGCAGGATCCCTCAGAAGGAGAGCAGACAGTCACTGTAATCACAGATACTGTTCAGCAGACAGTGATCACCAGCAACATATCTCCCCTGAGATGACTAGCAGGCAACACTTCACATTACATCCAGCCACTGGCAAATCCGTTGCCGATCTGAGTGCGTTCTGAGAGAAGGTTCAGTCCCCTTTTCATTCCAGATCACAAAGCCTCCTGGGTCTTGTAGTCACTGCAGCATAACTTTAATTATCTACTCCTGTGCTCAAACTGCAACTCCCACAAACACTTTAGAACTGCTGAGAGCTGAGCCAATTAAGTCTCTGTAGCAACATACAGTCTTAAAGCAGCATTGTTCTTATAAGGGAAATAACAATGGTCCGCTACACCAGATTCATCAAGATACCATAGAACCTATGGCAAACATTATGATCACATGTGATCATACTACTTCATTCATCCAAAAGGGAAGAGTTTCAGGCCTCCGAACTCACCCTTGGATTTTTACGCCTACAATTGTAATACCTGATTTAAAAAGCTTTTTTCCCCCAGAAAATATATATCGGGCGGACGGCAAGAGGTTAAAAAACAAAATGGATCCACTGACGTAATCCATGGTCAATCACGGTGTCCAGCGTTGTCCACGACAACGCAAAATAAAAAATAAAACAATAAAAAATATATTGAAATACTTTTAAAAATCTGACGACCACCGTCCCGTCCTCTCCCCGCGGACTCCCGCCACAGAATGACATTTTGACAGATGCTGGCGAAACATAAACAATTGGCAGTGACAACTATCTCCGCCCAATTGTGTAGTTTGACGTCATCTGACAGGTGAGCCATGATTGGGCAAAGTCATCATGACTTTGCCCAATCATGGCTCTAACAGAGTACTGAGCCCCGATTGGGCAAAGTCTTGCACCTGACCTGTAGTCAGGTGCAAGCCTTTACCCAATTAGAGCTTCAGAAGACGCATTGCCTTGTGGGATGTTGCGCGGTCGAACAGACAGCGAACATCCCAGAAAGTTCTTGCGTTCAGCGAACGCTCGAACTAGCGATGTTCGAGTCGGACATCCAGCCCGTCACTACTTAGCAATATAACAAGCAATGAGTATAAGTGTAGTACTGTAAATCTAACTTATCATGGGTTCCGGATGAAATGTTTAAAAACTCCCCAAAATCCAAAGTCTAAAATTTACCCTCAAATAGCTCTAAACGGTTATCCACTGGAAAATGTTTATGAAGCACCATTTGAAATAAATACAGATATGTATGTCTATGAATGTATTTATCTATATATCAAAATGTGGATTTACAGAACATAATATAAGTTTTCTGCAAACCAGCCAATCTGCCAACCCTAGGGTGTCTCTCCTCTTGCAAGCATTAAAGCCTAAGAGATTTGCTGTAATTTACTCGAGAAGCATACTGTTCTTTTAGCAAAGTGAATATTCATTGGACTTAGTAATTAAGGTAAAGCTCTTTTTACTTTGATTGCCCAGTAAAGTGCAGGGAAAATGAATAAAACAAGACTTTTTTTCATGCACATGATTGGATGATTAAAGTGAACACAGAATCCATGATTGGGCAAAGTCATCATGACTTTGCCCAATCATGGCTCTAACAGAGTACTGAGCCCCGATTGGGCAAAGTCTTGCACCTGACCTGTAGTCAGGTGCAAGCCTTTACCCAATTAGAGCTTCAGAAGACGCATTGCCTTGTGGGATGTTGCGCGGTCGAACAGACAGCGAACATCCCAGAAAGTTCTTGCGTTCAGCGAACGCTCGAACTAGCGATGTTCGAGTCGGACATCCAGCCCGTCACTACTTAGCAATATAACAAGCAATGAGTATAAGTGTAGTACTGTAAATCTAACTTATCATGGGTTCCGGATGAAATGTTTAAAAACTCCCCAAAATCCAAAGTCTAAAATTTACCCTCAAATAGCTCTAAACGGTTATCCACTGGAAAATGTTTATGAAGCACCATTTGAAATAAATACAGATATGTATGTCTATGAATGTATTTATCTATATATCAAAATGTGGATTTACAGAACATAATATAAGTTTTCTGCAAACCAGCCAATCTGCCAACCCTAGGGTGTCTCTCCTCTTGCAAGCATTAAAGCCTAAGAGATTTGCTGTAATTTACTCGAGAAGCATACTGTTCTTTTAGCAAAGTGAATATTCATTGGACTTAGTAATTAAGGTAAAGCTCTTTTTACTTTGATTGCCCAGTAAAGTGCAGGGAAAATGAATAAAACAAGACTTTTTTTCATGCACATGATTGGATGATTAAAGTGAACACAGAATTACTAGTCATGTGGAGTCTCAAAAAATTTGTTTTGTTTTGGATCAATTAAATTTTTTTCCGGATTTCACATTCTGATGCGAAATGTGATTTGGTTCGTTATTTGAATTCAGAACTATTAAAATGTTTCCATTTTCAGTTTAATTCGTTGTTTTTTCAGTTCAGATTGATACGAATTTTTAGTTTTAGTTTTTTGTGTCCAGATTAATTTGCATGGGGTTTTTTAATAAAAATTAACTTCATTACATTTGGGAGGGGGGGAGTTTTGTCCTTTTAGTCCGTACTGGTCATTTTATTCCGTTCTGGTCATCTTTGTCCGTACTGATCATCTTAGTCCATACTGGTCATTTTAGTCTGTACTGGTCATCTTTGTCCATACTGGTCATTAAAAATGTAACCCGCAAAAAAAATTGTTTTGTTGTATTTCAATTAAGATTTTTTCTTTAATCCTTTTGTGGGGTGTTAAATGTTTTCAGTTCAGAACAATTGGAGATCAACATAACCTAACCTAAAATAACATAATATAAGCCGAGCACCTCAGACAAGGTGCAAAACCCATCGCCAGGTCAATGCACAGGCAACTGTGACATCCAGGGAGGGTGGGGGGGAGAGAGTTTCCCAGGGAGGTAGGTAGGGCAGGATTTCTCGGTAACTTGGAAAAACTTAAATGAACATAAAAATATACAAAGAACCTCAAACTTTTTTTGTGATTTTTTTTAATCATTTTTTTCTATTGGCCAGTGAGCCTCAATGAACCCAAAATAAATTCTCCAACAAACACAACAAACAATGAACAGACATGCTTTGGGTGGTTTTTGCTCATTTATTTGTTTTAATTTTTTTTTTTATTCCATATCCAAATTCAGATTGGGGTATCCCAGCTTTGGCAAATTTATTTTCAAAAATGCCATCTGCTCCAGGAGCGGAGCGGGGGAGTGGTCAAGACGAGAGCTACTGGGCAACTTCTGACAGAGCAGGCCACACACGGATGAGATGGGGGTTCTGAAAGGTAAGCTCAACCATATCTTACACTGAGTTGCATTTCCTGGTGGGCTCTCTCTATGGTCTCGCCAAGCTGTCTAGTGCCGCAGTTCAAAAAGCAGCTGCTCCGGAGGACTCAGCAGTGCTAGCGCTAGATGAGAGAGTAACGGACTGACATTCCTCAAGATCCGTTTCTTCCTCCTCCTTTCCCCCCTCTAGCAGTGTTACCTCTGTCCATGTCCCTATCATGCACCCTCTCAATCAATGTATCCCTCCAGGTGGTGAGGGCATTGCAGCCAACAGCCATCTTGCCCTTGATCCAAGAATAAAGCATGGAGGCCAGCATCAGTTCAGGGCAAGGGTCCATCAGCTCTTGCGTAGTCTAAACAGATGATCCCTCAGCCTCCTCAGCAGTGCAACAACATCTAATAGAGAGTCACCAGGCAATACTTTCCAATAGGAAAGGAAACCCTCTATTTTGTTGTGGATATGTGTGAACAGGGGTATGACCTGAGCTATGCTGGTGTTTTCTTGGTTCAGATTTTCTGTGACAGCACGGAAAGGTTTGAGGCCACAACCTGACCAATCATGGCCCAATCCTCCCTAACTAATGGGCTCCCTATGTCAGTGATAAATTGCACTGACTGTCCAGCAGCCTTTCCAAGCTCCTCCTTCAACACCCCAATGCAAGCCCTGTACAGAGATGGGACTACTTTTTGGCTGATGGTCATGTGGGATGGTACATAGTATTGGGGCGCAGTTGCCTTAAAGGGCTCCCCTTCCACCATATTAAAAGGGGCCCCTCCAACTGCAATTAGCTGAGCTATCAGGTGGGTAATTTTCCTGGACTGCTGCCAGGACATCCCCTGCCATGAAAGCTGCTAAAATATTCAAGAGTGGCTTGGGTGGAATGGATGGGATCCAAGGTGTCACCAGCATCCCTGTGTTGTTTGGCCTGCCTTCCTGTTGGTGGTGCCACCAGTAGAAGTTCCCCTTGTAGTGCTTGGTGGAGGAGCCACACCACTTTCCTCCTTTAGCAACACTGGCTTGTGGTGGGCACGTATATGCTCATTTATGCCACTGTTGGTCAGATGACCCAAGACTTTGCTGTGGCGGACCTCCCTGCTTACATTTAGCCACCCATCGCCAGTTTGAACAAAATGGCTGACCCTACCACTGGCTGATGAAGATTTTTCCACTACAGTGGTTTCTTCATCTTCACCTTGCCTTGATGGAGCGACTTCCTTCGTTTTCATGTAGTGGATTGTGGATCCTGGTGTGGCATCTGGCCGAGGTAGAACAAGCGAAGACCTGAACTTCTCTTGGATCGAGGCCACTGAGGTGACTTGTCAGCAGAGTACACAAGTCATGAAGACTGAGGCGTAACAAATTCTGGTGAGCTGTTGCTGCCAGAGGGTGGAAGGTCTACATCATCTAGAAAGAGGAAATGTAAACCTTCCTGATGTTTGGGAGACCTGATGACTTTCCTCTACTTCCTGCTGACACGGAACAGGAACAGGCTCACCGATTACTGCACAGCTGCCAGAATCCAGGATCTCCCTCTTGGGGGCACAAATGGATACGCACTGGGAAAACCATGCATAGCTTTGGCCTGACCTCTGCCATAAATTATTATATAATTAAAAAAACATGCATAGCTTTGGCCTGACCTCTGCCATAAATTATATATATATTACTGGCAGTGGATGTGTCAAAGGTGGTTCAGGGGAGGGGTGGGCGGTCCTGAAACAGCTATCAACTAGTAGGTGCCCTGCTTTTCCTGGGCTCAATCCTGCTTAGAAAGGCAGCTGCATGCAGTGCGCCTGCCTGTCCTTTTCAGTTTGTAGAGAGGGGGTCACAGGCACACGATGGGCCACCTGCTCCTATTGCCTCTCCTTTACAGATTTTGTTGTACCTCTCCCCCTGCGAGACCTAACAGTAGTGGATGTTGTACAACTGGTGGAGGAACCAGTTATGGCTGAGCCTGCAAATGCTGTGGTGCCAGACTGTGACACAGACACAGATGCGCAGCCTGTGGTATCAGTAGAATTAGCAGCAGGAACACTGCTCACTTCAAGAAAGCGGCCTGTATCTGGACGATCCATTTTAACTAAAGGTGAAAATATTATGGCTCACCCAAAATCCACTAAAATCTAAAAAAAAAAAAAAACTGGCAACAATGCCAGGATGTGGCACTCAGACTACAAAAAACACCACAATAAATGAATGAAATAAAAGGCAACGTAAAAAATAGCAAAAAAAACATTAAAAAAGCTGGAAATAATAATAGAACAGTGACACACTATCTCACTGGATTACACATACACTAATAACCCCCAAAAAAATACAACAATTGCACTGATTGTAGAAGAGAAACACCGGTCAGACACCGTGTTCTCTACTGCAGCTCTGATCTACTCTCTACTCCACAATAGGAAGGTACATGACCGTGCCTGTAATACAACTGCTTGAAGCCCAAAAAAATCTGATTGGCCAGACAAAAGAGACATAAGAGATTTAGTTTCATTTTTACGAAATTCGGATGCATTTCCTTAAACAAAATTGGATTTGTTCAAATTTGGATGCATCCGAAATTCGGATAAATTTGAATTCAGAAATTCGGACGCATCCGAATTTAAAGAAATTTGTATGGTTTTCAATTCAGAATGAAACTAAAGTCACATGTGTAGGAATTACCTTATTTTAAGTCAATAAGCATTCACTTTGCCAAATAAATGGGTTCTACTCCTTTGGTAATACAAAACACAAAAATTCCCCAGCCCCAACCTGCCAGCCAGCCTGCTCTCCTTTGGTAAACTCACCCCTATGTATATTCAGTATATCTGGAGATATGTATGACTTGCAGTAAAATTGATTTTAGTAAAATAACCCTTTCCTGACTGGCAGTTAAATTGGTTTTAGTAAAACAACCCTTTCCTGTTCATTTATATAGCTATCTACAGATACATTTGTTTCAATAATCAGAAAGTCATGCAGTTGACAAGCATATGCATCATCCCTGACACATCATATGGAAAATTTGCAGCTATTGCTACTGTTATTGGCACAAGGATGTCATTATTCTTTGTTCCATCTTCTCCAATAATACTGGATTAAAGGTACATGCTTTTATGAGTCAGAAAAACTAGGGGACCAGTTAAATTTTACCACAGTACGTGTAACTTTTACTTTGCTTTTTGAGTCTACCATGGTTAAAAAAACACATTCTAGTCATCTCACGTAAATCTGGTCTATTTCTGTATCATTCAGTGTCACTAATGTCAAGACTCGTTAACTCATTAACCTAATAGCATTAAAACTGGGTGTTTGTTAACACATCCACAAGGTCAAGCAAAAACCCAGAATCATCAAACAGAGGAAGAAAGAGAACACATGCAATAATATAGTCATCCCTTATGTAGCTGGAGTGTCAGAAAACCCCCAAAAAATCTTTAGCAAACATTGTATCCCTATGTCTTTCAAGTCCAGTAATACACTGAGACAGAGCCTCGTACATCCAAAAGACCCAACACCCAAACAAAAGTGAAGTAACTTGGTCTATTCAGGGCAGTGTAGTGGGAGATCCAAAGACCTGTTCATTGCGGAGACAAAACAACCTCTCAACAAATGAATTGCCCAGCATATGAGGGCAAAGTCTATTGGTCAAGCCTCAGCAGTTGTCCTACACCTTACGGAAAAGAGACGTTCTTCTGAGGACAGTTTGGTGCACATTTTGAACAGAGAGGACAACTGGTTTGCTAGAGGTGTGAAAGAGGCTATCTACCTCAAACTTGAACAACAATTTCTAAACGGGGTGGAGGCCTTCAACACCATCTGTATTCCCCATGTAACACTTTATTAACACCTCTACCCCAGCAATTTAAAAAAAAACAATTTACACTTTTATCCATATGAATTGAAGGATTAATGTCTGTGCAGACTTCCTGACATCAACTTTCTCATCTCCCATCCCTTGAACAATCTACATCTTCCTTGATACATTCTATGGTTATTGGACGCAGATGTCTGTGCTACCTGTGTGGATATAAATGCTGGGGTATGTTCCCGCCACTCATTGCAACTTAAAAAGTAGCTTAAATTAGACATAGAATGTCTTCAACATTACACAAGTCCAGTTGAATGTGATTTACTACAACTAGCTATACCATGACCTGGATATATGAGAACTTTCACAGAAATACTAAGATGCACCATTTGAAATCCGAGCTTTGGGAGAATTTTGAAAAACAGTAGTAGTGAGAAGAGACATAAATGCTTATTATAGGTAGCATCAAAGTGTACGCAGTACATCTTTTCAATACATGCCCATTTCCCTATGTTTTATCCCTATAAAAGATCATTCAAGTACAGAAAAATAACTGTTGATTGACCAGAAATGCACTCAGTACTGTTATGGGTTGAAAACACACAGCATTATTATGAACTGAGCGTTGTCAGCCCTGCCCAGTTTTCTTTTGTGAAACTACACAAACCTTCCAACCTACTAATCTTCACCTGAAGGGTAATCATTCTGTAGTCCCAACATAAGGACGATGTGTCCTAATTACTTACCTTGAGATAACATATGAAATGTGCACAATACACAGGCAGCTCCTAAATTCTGTGGTCAACAATTTTTTTTGTTTTGCACTTACCAGACAGATATAACAAAATGCTTTCAATTGTATATTTAACAGACTGAAAGGGAGGAAATAAGAGAGGTGTATTGTTAGGGGTTGCATACACTATAATCTTTAAAAAAATTCAGTGTAATTGGAACAATGAAATAATGTTGTTTATTGGTTGCTGAGCGTTACTGTGCATGTTGTTCTTTGCATTCATAAGTAAGTGCTTTGAGGTGTATAAAAAAATGTTTTTCCAGGAAATGGGAAATAGCTAGTAGGAACCTATAAGAAATTCCCTTCTTCCTTGCCTGTCACACTGCACTCCACTGTTCAGGTGATTCAGCCCTGGTCCCATGCCACCATCTTTGTCCTCCTTGGTCACGGGGAGCTGGCTGCCTCTTCCGCATTTAGACAGTCAGCTCCTGCAGATAAGCGCAGCTGTGCCCACCAACTGTTTGGTGTCCTTTCCCAAGAAGCCTTCTAGGATATGTGACTGGAATATCACAGAAGGATGTGGGAGCAAGACACATCATTCTCACCTAGGTAGGAATGGCACCAAGTAAGGGGCGGATCGAAATAAAAAAAGTAAACAAACAGAAAAAAAAATCGTTTTCAAACAGCTAACGGGAGGAGGGGTGTAGGGTTGCAGTGTGTTAGAGTATCATTTTAGAGTAAAGGTCTGCTTCTTTAAGATCAGCAGTGTACCGTGTCAGCTATGCAACTCATGTTGTAATCTTTCTATTCAAATCAAAGCAAAACTGAAATTATGCTGTTAGATATATTTGTGATTACGCAATTCTAAATGCATCGTTACTCGCCATATTAATACTAACACACTTTAGCACTTGAAGGCTTACTTACATTTCGGTATGCAGCAAGTGAAGTGATTCCTGTTGGCACGTATATGAATCACTAATGCTTGAAGAAGAGACATTGCTCCTCAGCAGCAACTTGACCTAATTACTGTATATAGAGAAGTATTTGCATGCATTCTGAGCAGCCGCCTCATTAGTCCAACTCCCAGAACAGTTAAAGTTCCTGTTAGATTATTTGGAAAACTGTTATGAAGTGGAAAAAAGGTTACTAATAAAACATTCCCTTTCAAAAAGATGGGGAAAAAAATAACTATATGTTTTGTCTTTACAAAGGATTTGTAAATCTTAATAACCTGTCAGTATGATAGAAAGAATTGTTAGATATAGATAATACATGTTCTACATGGATAATCATTTTGCTGCCTCTTTACACCATGGATTTAATTGAATCGCTGCCATTCACTGATATATCTGCAAAGTCTTATGTGCAGTTTTAATTCTATTTCTCTTTTCTTTAAAGGAATGTATAATATTTACAATGTTTTTCTCATCTGGTAAACATGTAAAAGAGATAAGTTTGATGAAAATTATTTTTTTTCTATGTGTTAAAGCAGAACTCCAGCCTCAGCTGTTTCTGTTACATCTGCTTCTTCTTTGTGGAAAACTATACTGCTCTTTAATGTTCTCCCTCTCCACTCCTCACAGTGTGTCTCTGAATTATCATTGAAAGGCATTAGAACAGGCACACTTCTTGCATAATTTGTGTGATGCCCAGCTTCAAGATTCCCTGACATGGACATGCCTACTGGGCTAAAGTGAGTCTCAATCACAGCTGCTTCATCTTCTGTGAAGCACATGACTTCCATAGAGCCAGTTTCCTTTGGCTAAAAAAGAGTAACCTGCAGACCCTGCCCTTCCACACTGAATCTAGAAGTTTAGGAATTCCTCAGCAACACAGGAACACTGTAACAGCAGCATCTCGTCTTCATGTTGTTGAGAAAGGGTTATCTGCAGAGATCCCCCACTTCTCCATGTGCACCTGAAAATGTCAGACTATTATATTGCTTTGCAGCGGAATGTTTTTGTATGTTTTTGTGTTGACCTCTATGTGTGAATGTAGTGCTGTATATTATTGTGTACAGCTAACACATGCTCTTTAGGGTATATGGTAATGATGTGTGCCGTATCATTCACTTAAAAACGAGTAGTCAAACGTTTTAAAAGGAAGCTCAGTCTAGTGCCTTATGCTGTGCAGTATAAACGATATCGCAAACAGATGTAACACACAGCATCTGGCTAACTCTTTTGTACGGTTCACATTTAGGCAAAAATATGTGTCTTAGTCTACAAAGGCTCAATATCTGCAAAATGTCGCTGTTGCAGTTGATGTTATTGCAGTGATTTTCTTACTCTACTTGGCTCCTCCCACCAGCCAGTGCACAGCAGGATGGAAAAGATCAAGGATTGTCATCTGACTGTTTTTATCTCTCCAGTTCTCTTTATGGTAGAAAACTTCAGATAAATGTTGAAGTAAGGTCAAAACGCAGCACAGCAGGCAGGGGGAAGTATACCATGAATGATTGTACCAGAGGTACCGAGCAGAATAGCCGAGCTGAATACTGCTCAGCGGCATTTGGCTATTCACTCACTGACATTCGGCCCCTATGAGAGTAGGGGCGAATGGCAGCGTGTGAGCTGCCGAAGCTTCGGCTCAGCCGATCCAAATGTTAGTTATTAAACTTGTTCATATATTTTGAATGTAAATGTAAAAAAAGCTGCCTGATCCTATATAGGGTCATTTGCAGATGTATAGGTGACTTCAAATCTTTGCATAGGAACTTCCATTAATAATCTCATTCCTCTGCCTCAGAAAGACATTTCTTCTTGTCATGGTAGGTACTCTTTAATATGTATGTGTTAAGGTTGTGTTATTTTTGTTTTGATTTATTATTAAAGAGTTTTTTTATGATATATTATTTCTTGTTGTTATATCTCTGTTTAGGGCTTTTTTAATAAAAAATTTTGATTAATGTTTTAGTACACTCCTTACCCCCACCATGTGACTGGACAGTAAAAGGAGAATAATTATAAATTGGCATATTCATTTAGTGGGGAATGACAGTTGGATTGCTGAACCCATTGAATCTCCTCACTTAAACACACTGCCAGTGAGATAAGGTCTTCATTTTTTGTTTCTTTAGCTAGTCATGACATTTTCTCTTTAGAAATAGAATGCATTTTTTACTTTCATGCATACTCATTATTACTTGCTTGTTAACCCTGAAAAATTGAGTCATATATGTATGGCTTTAGAAAATCCTTATTCTTTTATATACAGTATGTATTCAAATTTGTTAATATCATAAACTCTATGCTATGCAAACTACTACAATTAACAAAAGCAATAACATATTCAACAGCTAATTAAAACTGAAGTACCTTGGTATCATTTTTTTTGTGTTTTTCAGACTGCAATATATTTGATTGATAGCAGAAATATGAGCTTGGAATCACTAGTAATCTCTTACTTTATTATCATACTTTATTAACCTTTCTGATAACTTTGACTTTAATTTCACAGAGTTAAACCACTAAGTTTTTATTTCCTTTATAAGCCTGTGCTAAAAAGTAATAGCTCTATTGCCTTTTATAATTTGCTACTTCTTAGGAGCATAACCAAAAGAATTAAATGACAATAAAAAGCAATATTAATGACTTAGATATTATAGCAATCACAATTTTTCTCAAAGTCAAGAAATAAAAGAGAAAGTTTTATCAAAGTTAATAAAAATGTGGATCTTTAAAGATAAAGTGACTCCTGAATAACACTGTAGGGATTAAGCTGCTTTCAGATTTGTATGACCTTGTAAGAAAAATGATTTCTTTGACTAATCTTAGCGAAAAAAGCATTGTGCGAATTCTGATAATAAAGTGACTAGTGTAGACCCCATGGTGCCGATAATAGGACATTGTTGTATGAATATACATTTGCCATCTTATAATTTTTTTATCTGGTGGTCAAACTTTATCTTTGACTGCTAACTTTCCCAGTATTTGATATTCATAGGGATATGTTTAAAGTTACAATCCAGAAAAACATTACAATTTTGCATTCAAATTCTTTAGGAAACACAGCCTCACTGAATGGCTCTGACTTTCATCTTTCTATTTATCTATAGTGGTCGATTGCACTGCCTACTAAATCACCATGGCGGCCAGTATCTATTTTATTAGAATAATTTAGAATAATAACCCATAAAAATAAAAGCAAATTGATTCCAGGTTCTGAGGCCTGCCCTCCATAACTCAGAGGCAAGAAAGTTGCACTGCACATACTGTATCATCCGGCAAGAGGCTGCAGTCCCATAGAGGCATAAGGTAAAACGTGTGCAAGTTTACTAGATTATACAGCATATAGAGGTTAGAGTATTGTTTTCTGGATAGCATGAGTGGTTTACTTTCTGATTTGACTTAATGCATTATGTTGATTGTTAAAATTAGGAGTTGATAAAGCCTTCCCTTTTAAAAGAATAATAAAAGAGATCTACCTGTGGTGGCTTTGCCCTGCGAGGTGGTCATAATCTGTTATTCTTATATTATAAAAAAAGGGCAAAGAAAAATTATATTTTAATCATGTGTTCACCCTCGGGCATCAAAAGGAGAAAAAATATATATATACAGTACTGTGCAAAAATATTAGGCAGGTGTGAACAAATCCTGTAAAGTAAGAATGCTTCCAGAGATAAAAGTGTTAATAGTTTTTGTTTTTTTTATAACTTAACAAAATGGAAAGTAAATGAACAAAAGAGAAATCCAAATCAAATAAATATTTGATGTGACCACCCTTCGCCCTCAAAACAGCATCAATTCTTCTAGGCATAATTTATTACTGTAATGCAGTTAGGCTACATATGCAGTAATACATATACCTCTTTTTTTACCTTTGTAGTCCCTATATAGTTATATACATGTGCTACTATAGAGATATGGATATATTGCTGAAAGGACGTTGAGAACTACATCGCCGAGGATGCTGTGCGGGAGGAAGCAGGAGGACTGGGGGTGGTAGTTACTGAGCACGGGCAGTCTAGAACCGGGACCTGAAATGTGCGGACGTCCGTGATACTGTGGAAGTGAAGGCTGCCTGTGACAGGGCTGTGTGGTCACCTCTGCCTGATAGGAACACACAGCCTCTGTACCGGAGTGTATAAAGACTGTTGTAGTGATGTGTCATCGGCGGAAGTATCGCAGCCTCGATGTGCGGCAGTTCCAGCCACGGGAGTGACCCAGTGAGCCCAGCTGAGTGAGCGGAAGTAAACAGAGCCAGTGGTGATCGTGTCCGAGACACTAGATGACCCTAGACGAGCGGTGATGTGTTCCTGATGACCCTTGACGAGCGGTGATGTGTTCCAGGAAACCCTAGACGAGCGGTGATGTGTTGCAAGAGGCCATAGATGACTTCTCCATCCTCCAAGTGTCGTTCTGACGAAAGAGGGACTTCCATCTGCTGCTGAAAGACATCATCTTTCCAGACAACCCTGGGAGCGGTGAAAGGCCTATGGGGCCAAACTGACAATGTAGTTTTACACATCTGCTACACAGTATGGGCCCCAACATTGGCTAGCCTAAGACATTACTACTGGCCAGTAGTCTAGAGGGGGTGTGATACTTCCTAGGGGAGCTACTATTGTTGAGGTTGTCTATCACAAGATTTCTCACTGAGACAGTCTGGCATCACAGGTTTCCGTTCAGGCAATAGGTATCCGATGTGACTGGGTGCCAGAGTGTATGATTGTATTATGTGTGATTGGTAAGCCACTAAATGCACTATTTGATATTTCACATTGAATCCTTTACAAAACCCTTTAAAGGTGTGTTGGTGTGCTGTGGATCCACCCTTGGGCGGTACATTGGTGCAGGGGGACAGAAAGACCCGTCACAACCAGCGGCTCCTGCAGGGGTAGCGCTACACTTTATCAGCTAAACTCTACAGTAAGGTTTAAAAAGCCCTACTCTGCCAACACAGAGAGTTAGACCAAGGTTCTTACATAGCTGGCTCTCCTGCAGTCTGATGCACTGTTGGTTGTGTGTAGGAGCAGCAGTCTGACTCTTCTCGTGCTGCCAGCACAGTGTTTTTCTAACCTGCATTACAGTATTAAATTAAGAGCGGGTTTCAGCGTTTACTTTTATTTGATCCATCTGTCATCTTAAGCTTGCATTAGAGCAATGTGTACAGCAAGCTTTCACAAAACATTTACACATCTTTTTGGCACACTTTGAGCAGTGTTGTTAAAGCCTTTAAAGTTCCATTCAGCTCCAGTTTGTGGAGATTAAACGCAGATCTTGATGGGAGTGTTGATTGTCACTTTAAAAAAGCTGCCAGCAGGTTTCCGTAAGCTTCAGCACTACATAAACCTTATTGAAAACATGTGGAAACCTGCTGTCAGCTGATTTAAAGTGACAGTCAACACTCCAATTAGGCACTATGATTACCATCCCCATTTGGTACTGAAGTTTTTTTTAAAGGCTTCAAAAAAGCTGCTTAAACGGTTGCTGCACATACTGTTCTTATACAATCTGAAAATAGACACAGCCAGACAACTAGCATTTTAAAGTGGGTGAGCAATAGCAGCTCCGACCATGTCATGACAGAGTCACCTTGACTTTGGGAAAATACATAATTAATTATTTATCCAAAAAGCAAAGATATACACTCTTCCCATCAGGTTTGGCTGCTTTTGCAGTATATACTATTTTGAGTGGTATTGCTTGACATAAAACGACAGACAGCAAGTGTGTGTCATTTTGGTATGCCCTTACTTAAAAATTTTTAGCTGGCCTCTGGTAATCCTACTAATACAAGTGCATGCAAGTATGCAGAAAAAAAGAAAAAGTTTATGAAAAGAACATATTTCCTCCTGAGCACAGGCGTCTGCTGGGGAGTGAGGGCGGACTGCCATTTTTCTGTGTCACATGTCACATGACTAAAGATGGGAATAACCAGAAGCTGCATTGTTTCCCAGGAAGACACCATGTTTAGAAGGTAAGTACATAGAAGGTGGGGTGCAACTCAGCCCCAAAGCTCCCCTTTCCCTCTCAAAGCCCCAAAGTGTCCCGTAGCCATCCTACCTCCCTCAGAGCTCTTTAGCTCCCTTCCCTCCCTCAGAACCACATGGGACCCTTTCGTTAAATGCACCCTAGCCTCCCAGCTCTCTCCGACTTCTTTTGGTGAGACCACTGGTGTAGAGGCATGTTTTTCTTTTAGTGAGACCACCAACAATTTTTAAAGAATAACTCTACTTTTTAGACAACGTTTCATCTTATATCCATATTCAGAATATAACATGAAACATAGTCACATCCCCCAGCCCCTCCTTTCATTTTTTTAATGCTGTGCAGATCGTTAAATAGAGACATTAAGGGACCAATGCAGACATTCCTATGCTCCTCAGCTCATCTATTGGTGGTAGTGCCATGCAATATGCTGGGTGGAAGATCTATACGTCAGTCCCTAAAAGTCCTGTCTACCATGTTGCAGAGTGACTTGTAGTTCTCAAGGAAGTACAAGTGTGGTGATGTCACCTGTTTGTACATTAAAGTACGTACCTCACTACGGACGGGGACTGGGAAGAGTCTGCAGGAGCTTGACTATTGCACCCACATTCCACTGATTGGTTGCAATGCTCTGCAGGCTCAAATGCAAACATTTAATAAATGCACATTTCTTTCATCAGTATGGGTGCATTTATTTATTTTTGAGAATGCTAGACTGAGTAACAGTTTGTTTTTTATCTTCAAGAAAAATGTCAAAACTATCTCAATAAAAGCTTACCATTGACAGTGCGTACATACTCGAGTATAAGCCGAGTTTTTCAGCCCATTTTTTGTGCTGAAAAGTGCCCCCCTCGGCTTATACTCGAGTCAGCGTCTCGAGCTGGTCAGGTTTCTTCTTACTTACCTCGCCGAGCGTCGCGTCACTGCTGCTCCGGTGGGCGGCTCTCCGAGCGGGGTCATCTGGCAGTCTCCGGGTCCTAATTTAGGTGGCCGGAGACTGCCAGATGACCCCGCTCGGAGCGCCGCCCACCGGAGCAGCAGTGACGCGACGCTCGGCGAGGTAAGTAAGAAGAAAAAAAAAAAAAAACCCCGCAGCGGCCAGTCAGGAGCAGGGGAGCAGGGATGAGTCAGCGGCGCGCTGGTCAGGCGAGAGGAGCTCCAGGTGGGGTTCTAATTTAGCTGGCAGGCACCTCTAAGTCAGCTAAATTAGGACCCCACCTGGAGCTCCTCCCACTGGACCAGCGCGCCGCTGACTCGTCCCTGCTCTCTCCGGCACACGGACACAGTGAGTGAGGGCAGATTTGGGGGGGAGATTTATTAAGCAATTATGTATTGTCTGCACTGTATTAGCAGTATATACTCTATATAGAGTATATACTGCTAATACAGTGCAGACAATACATTTACAATTATACTAACATGAATGGATTAAATGATCTGTATGTAGCCCTGTACTATGGATCATTTAACCCATTCATGTTAGCAGAGGATCATTGTAAATGTATTGTTGCAGGCACTCTATATGTACATGTACTATATACTACATATAGAATGCACTGAACAATAGATTTACAATTATCCTCTGCTAATATGAATGGGTTAAATGATCCGTAGTACATGATATGTAGCCCTGTACCCCCTTTTCCACTTACAGAGCTAGGTTATTGTTTTTCTTTTAAATAAATATTCATGTAATTTTATTGGTATCTATCTTCATTTTGTACATTTACCAGTAGCTGCCTCATTTCCCACGGCTTATACTCGGGTCAATATTTTTTCCCAGTTTTTTGTGGTAAAATTAGGTACCTCGGCTTATATTCGGGACGGCTTATACTCGAGTATATACGGTAATATGGTTTGTCCCTACCCCTGTAACTTTTGATGGACAGCTTGGTCTGAATGTAAATGTGGAGAAAAATATCAATAAAGGCATGTGACATATAAAAGGAAATCATATACTGAGCACTATTATTACAAGTGTTAAACACGTACAGTGACCGCAATACAAGATTTTCTGCTATTGAGCTACTTTAAATGCCACCCCTTCAAGCTGCAGTCGCTCACCTTTTTCTTCACTCTCCACTGATTTGTTTGGCCATCCAGATCAAAGAGAATTACCTTGGACTTCCATTTTACGACACAACAGAGCTAATGAATGGGTACTTACCAATAGGGCACCCAGTGGTGGACCTAGGGCCCCCACACCCCCCCCAAAAAAAACACAACCCCCCCAATCCACACCCTCTGAAGCAACCACAAAGAAATAAAGTTGGAAAAATAGAAAAAAATTGCATTGTTGTACAAAGTACTACTGAGATTTTAGTTCTCTATAGAGGGTGCCATTCTACATTGCTGCAATAGAGAATGTCCCCTGCTATAGAGCACTACAAATACCAGCAGTACTTTATACAGCATGTCCATCAGTTGGGCTACAAATAATAATCATTTTATTTAATCACTTACCTTCAGCTCCTCTGGCTGTTTTCTGGTGGGATCGGCTGCAGAAAAAAGTGTGTGTGTCAGAATCTCAGACAGCGCGCCCATGTGCTCAGACGGCTGCTTACTGGGTCCTCACGGCCGAGGCCCAGGGCTGCCCCATGAAGTTCCTGCAGGCTTTTCATTCTTGGCTCCCTCCTCAGTATCCTCCCCCCAGGCTCAGGCCCCAGTGCAGCCGCACTGGCTCCATGGGCAGTAGGTCCGCCCCTGAGGGCACCCAGCACTGTTACATGGGGGAGAACAACCTTGTGTAAATTTATTTTTTACTCTCAGCAGCTGATCTGAGCGATACGAAGATAGATCTGTAGTTCTGGGGATGATGGTAGTTTAGTTCCTCTTTTGTTTTGTCCTTCATGGGCAAAGCACAGGTCGACTTTGACTTCTACATACCAACCTAAAATAAAGACAACTGGCAGAAAATAAGGAATGTCAGCAAATGGTTAATCTCACGCAGCTTCGTAATTAAAAGTCTCCTGCATAGTTGTGCCTTTCAGCTGCTGTCACATGAGAGATTCCGCTGATGCATTTGTATTTTAGTCTATTTTTTAAACTGAACCGACCCCTGGGCAGTGTGAAAATACGCAGATTTTCTGCTCTCTCTACTGTGAAAACTGTGAATGAAGCATTTAAGAAAAATGTAAATGACATATAAGGCAAGTTAAACATTTCTTTACAAAAAAAAGCTGCAAATTAAATTAAAGAGCTGCCGAGGAACAGCTTAGATATATAGCAATATTCTCAGGCAGTGATTTCATGGACAGCTGTATAATAAGCCCTTGAGGAGCATTAAAACATAGATCAGGGCCACATATGGACTTACAATCATGCACTAGTGAGACATTTAACCCATTTTAACTATTGTGTCAACTTATCACGTACCTGGTGGGGAGCCGAGTTGTGAGGAGGCCTCCTTTGCAGCACGAGTTCCACACCCCTGAATGTGGAGACAGGAGGTGGGGAAACTACGGGCAGCACCGGTGCCGGATGATGCAGGACACTGGGCCTGGGCAGGTCCTTGAGGCCCTTCTTCAGTGAGGCAGGAAGCAGGTGCTGATGCGGCTGTAGCAGAGCGGAGTCAGGCAAGCCAGGGTCAGCAACAATCGGGCAGCAAGGTACAAAAGGACAAGGCAAAGGAGAATCCAGGGACAAGCAGAAGTCGGAGGCAGGCGGCAATCAGGCAAGGTCAAGGAATCCGGTCGATGATGATATGGCAACAGGCAAGATACAGGAATACACACTAAAGCTGAAAGACCACTCAGCAAAGATCCTGGGAGTTGGGCCAGCTTAAATAGGATCATTCCCTAGACAGAGCAAGTCACTTCCTGTGCGCCATGTGCCGTTTGCGCATGCGCAGTAGCTGCCGTTTGCTTCCCGCAAATGTGGTGAACAGGCCTATGCGCATGCGCAGTCGTAACTCTGCCGTTAGGCATGGTCTTACACAACTACTACACATGAGGTGGTTGTCAACAAGAGGTTAAATCTGTTACTAATAATCAATATTAGTTATATTGCTAGCTACACATGTATCAAATGTAAGATGCCTTTTTCCCCATTTAATCACAGTTCTTGGCTATATTCAGGAGCATGTATAGGCTGCGTTCACATCAATCGGATTCCAGCTGCATAAGACAGTCAGCTACCACAGGGATACCATAAATAACATGAAATTGTCCGTGTCAATCAGAACTGTCCATATCTCTGTGCTGCAGTGCAATGCACTATGAACAAGCCAACCTGTATGAATTTTACTGTGCCAGTGTACATTTTAGAGCCCATCTAAATGAAGAGTAATATAGTAAAAGCACACATACGGATTTACTTTCAATTTATAGGAATCTTCTATACTCCTCAGTGTCATCTATGGGAGCTAGTGCCATGTGAAGGCATCCACCCAGCGGTTAAAAATGTCCTCTACTTCTCAAAGCCATCTAGGGGAGCTTTTGATGTGTGAACGGCATCTATCCAGCGGTTAGAAAGTTCATATACTCTTCAGTGCCATCTAGGGGCACTAGTGATGTGTGAACGGCATCTGCCCAGCAGGTTAGAAATGTCCTATATTCCTCAGTGCCATCTAGTGGAGCTAGTGCCATGGTAAGTCATCTGCCCCGCTGCTAGAAATTGCCTATATCCTCAGTGCCATCTAGGGGTGCTAATGCTTAGACATTTTCTGTACTTCCCAGCGCCATCTAGGGGCATTAGTGATGTGCAAACGGCATCTGCCCAGCAGTTAGACATTTCCTTTACTCCTCAGTGCCATCTAGGGGTGCTAGTAGGAACGGCATGCACCTAGCTCAGGGGTGGGCAGCTCAGACATTTTATTGTGTGAGCATTCTCTTCTCCTTTAGTAAATAAGCCAAATCATATGGCAGAAGAAACATTTTTATTTGTTTGTGATTTCTTTAGGTAACAACATTCAGGGAAATACAACATAGGAAAAACGTGACAATGCAAGCCATAATGGACTTTAAAGATGTGCATGCAAAGTGTGAATCCAGCCTCAGTGCTTTCTTCTTGCATTTTGTCCTTATAGATAGATTAGTTATGATCACACTTGGAAATGATTTCGGTAATCATGTAGTTATATCATCCATGCTTTTTTTGAGAAAAGCTAAAAAAAATTCCAACCTCTCGTTGACTTCCTTGTCAATATATCCCAAAAAATGTCATTTATGTCCCTTGTATTTTGTGTAACACATGCATCATAATGCATTAATGTAATGCTGTTTGTACAGAAAAACGCAGAGCTATTCATTGAGAAAGGCATTCATACACACTGTACAGTAAAGGGCAACATATGCACAGAGTGCAGTGTATCGAAAAACAGTGTATCGTACGTTGCTAAAGCAATTTGTGTGCATTTTTTAACTTGTTGTGCTGTGCTGACAGCCTATTCATAATAAATGCACCACACATTAAAGTATAGCTCTAAGCAAAACCTTTTTTTTTAGCTTTGGACAGAGTGGATAAGGGTTAGACCTGCTGCCAGGTTTTTATCGCTTTAGGGAGATGCACCCTTCTATTTGCATTGATACCAAGAAAAAAGTGTAGAGAAATCAATAAAAAGTTGTCTCCAATACAACAGGTAAGGGAAAATCTTCTAATGGGGACACCTGTTTCGGGGACCACTGTTTAAAGGAGAACTATGGGGTTAGGGCTTTTCCCCATAGTTCTCATAAGGGTAACGGGAGAACACAAACTAGCGTTCTCCCGTCACTCAAAGAAGAAACATTTTTCTCATGCACCTGGCTATCTATTAAAAGTTGATTTCAGATGATTATACTATAAAAAATTGATACTGTTCCCATTTTACAGTTTTTATCATGGACTGGAATTGCATAAAATCATATCAAAACACACTACACAGACAAGCCTCATTTTCCAAAATGCAATGTAGTGCATGGATATGAACGGGCACATCTGTTGTTTTACATTTAGACCCGCACTCTAAAACAAGAAGGCATGAGCAGGGCCTGAAATATTCTTCTCTCTTTGACAGGCAAGCGGACCCTGAAGACATTACATCCATCATTTTCCTTAGACATTACAGTCCATAAGGTTTTTAGCTGATACCAAATGAATGGTTCAATTTTTTGTTTTGTGTCTGTGTGTGAACACCTACTTGATGTTGTATCACACAGAACCTTGAAGGACAGAGAAAGACCCACTAGGCCTTGTTTAATTTTCCTCTCCACTGTTGTAAATCGCCCCAAAAGTTTTTGCTCCTATTGTCCCTGCTGCATCCCACCACTTGGATCAAATTACCCCCTTAAATGTGAGTTGTAGCATGGGAGCTTTTGGGGAGGGGAGTTGCAAAATTTTTCTAGAACTGGACCAAGGAGTCCACAGAACCTTGGACAATGATGTTATAGGCTTACTGCAACTTGTACTATCCAAACAATTACCTACTTTTTCCCCTGATCATCCACAGACTCTCAATTCTATGGATTTCATCAAAGACCTGTTGCAATTCAGTGGCTTCCTATATCTACCTGTTGATTTGTCTCCATCACCAGAGCCAGAGACATGCCAGCCAGGGACTATGCATTAGTAGAACAGGGGAGAGAGACTCTGATGTGCACAAATCAAGCAGGTGACAGCAGAGGTACAAAAGCTTTCAGGGTGGTATAAAATACAGATTATGGTGCAAAAGGAGCCTGGGAGTCATGTAGGAGACACAGCTGGGTTGGGTGATAGGCTGCAGCTGTAGGTTTAGACATATGTGGCTGGTGGTAGGAGGGGATAGTAAAGGGGTGGTAGAGATAGGTACAGTAGTGGTGGAGATGAATTCAGTAGTGGTGGAGATGAAAGAGCAGTAATGGTGGAGATTATGGGGGTCTATTCACTAAGCTGCCATAGGCAGCCGAGTGAAAGACCGACCTGAAGTGAATAGCTGTTCGGCTATTCACTTCAGGCTGGTACGGCTGATTTCAGCTGTATATCGGCTGAAATCAGCCGTACATCGGGTGGCTTCACGTGGCTTCGGAGGGACCGAGCAGAACAGAAAAATAGTTTAAAAAGTTAAAAAATAAATAGAAAACGATTGTGCGGAGCTAGCAATGACAGCTAGCTCCGCCCAACAGTTTTCTATTGTCCGGCGGTTCTGCTGCCGTAAAAAAGAAAGAAAAAAAACTCTCCCAGGCTTTGTCTTCTTTCAATATGATCGTGGTGCAACAACCATATTGCTGTTCCACACACACAAAAAACAAAGAAGCAAAATAGAAAATTGTCAGTTGAGTTTATAACAATGAGTGAGTCCTTCATTATCCAATTAGCAAGCTGAAGTATGGGAGGTGACACCATTGTGTTCCTTAACTCGGCCAGTAGTGTTACCTTCCTGGCTGTGCTTTCTGGCAGAAGTGTATGAATAAAAAAAAAAATCCTTTGTAAGACAGTTTCCACATTTATTTCAGCTGTCTATTCAGCTCTTTGCCTGGAGCTCCGCTTTTACTTTATTAAATACCTGTAAAGTTCCTCCTGTTATGGCAGCATTCTGTACCTGTGAAACATGCAATGCTGGTACTTTTCCAGAAAGTGCAGAAGAAGGCTAGGGCTGTACATGTACCTCTTTGCTACTGAGAGGCTGAAAAACATTTCATTAACAACACGTCGATTTCAGTGCACTGCAAATAAGGTGACAGCCAGCATGTGCTTAAATCTCTCAGAAGCTCAGAGATGTAATCACATATACCGTATATCCCTAGCCTAAGGTGTACACTTAATACCATGCACAGGTCAGAGGGGTTACAGCAGTGGCCCAAGACCCAGCAGGATTTGCAAATAGTTGTGCTTTAGGTGACACATTATTAATTCTCACTACACACGGTAGCAGATGAGATATATAATAACTATGATCAAGCTCTATGATTACTCACAACTAAACTCCTGGCACATACAAAAATATATATAATTTACCACAGTTATGTGTTCATTTAAAATCATGAAATGGATTTCTTTGTATGCAACAAGAATCAGTATTTGAATCTGTTTTGATTTCAGCCACTTGTGATTCCCTGAAAGTGAACTCAGAATGGGAGAGAGAGGAACAACACTGGAAGCAATCAGGTTCTGCTATTTAAACAGGCAATCTGCTGACAAAAGAGAGGAGAGAGATGACACCATTGGTCTGCCATTGCTCCTTCATTGTCCAATCACAGACTTGCTTGACTGTCACAGGGGAAAATTAACTCACCACCCGGCTGTGTTGTCTGGTAGTGCTGTGCTAATTTTAGGATGTGGTGGAAAAAGAAGAAAAAAGCTATAATGTTTGTATTTTTGTTTCTGCTCTTTCTTACTGTCTATGTTCCCTTTATTGGGTCTAAAGTCTAATATTTTCTGCATTTATCTTTTTCTGATTTGCATTGTGTACACCACATTGTGCTTTCCAATCCAATGAATACATCTGACGGAGTGCACAGAACAATCTGCTTACTGCGCTTCTATTCAAATGTGCAGCAGTAGAGCTGTGGATCAAGTGGCAGTAATAGCTTAGTGTGTACAGAGCCTCAGCCGTTTACATTTTGATCTACATTTTATATTGATGTTCCTTCTAATGTCTACACGTGTGTGTGTGATAGTAGGACCTATGTTTGGATTCCTAAACACAATATACAACCAATAATACTGTTTTCCCATAAGTTATGTGCAATAGTAAATACCAAAATACTGTTGTGGAAACATTTAGAGGGTTATTCATAAAGCTGCCGTAGGATCCAGCCGTAGCTCCGGCTGATCCTTCAGTAGAACCGAAGGGCTGCTGTACAGGCTATTCACTATAGCCCGTACAGCTCCCGAAGTTAGCCGAGCGGCTCAGTCAAGCCGAAGGCATATGCTACGGCTCGACTGAGCCGAGGTGAAAGTCAAAGCGGGCTGAATGGCCGGCCATTGGCCGGCCGAAAGCCTGCTACTGACAGTTGGGAAGAGCCAGCCATCATCTCACGGCTGGCAAAGGCCACTTGCAATGACAGATCAGCGTCCCCTGGTTACCAGGTAACCAGGGGACACTGGACTGTCATTACAATGAGAGCCAAGTTCTCAGAGAGACAAATAGACTGATGCTACAGCTGCAGCACTATGCTTTCCAGAAATCACTGAGCGACTCCATCCAGCCAGACCCGCTGTGTTTGCACAACTCTTCTTTATTTGCACTTCAGAATCTACAGCCCTGGGAGGAAGAGAACATTAAGATCCTTCCAGTTACCTCACTAGTGTGAGTGAAACATTCATTACAAACGTTTATAAAAAGAGAAAACGAACTATATTGTTACATTATGTCTAACTAACGTCTCCAATGGATAGAAGGTTCTCCGTTGACCTTTATCCGTGCAGGGATTGTGCTGCACTGCTTGTAAAGGCTGGAGCTTGCTTCCAGTGCTGAGGAAGGGTACTTCAGCCACTCCAGCCGCTTGCAATGACAGATCAGCGTCTTCTGGTTACCTGTTAACCAGGGGATGCTGATCTGTCATTACACACTGAGAACTTGGCGGAGGCGGCGGGGATATCACGGCTGGCTCCTGCCAAGTTGTTCTTCATTGACAGGGACCTGCTCTAGGAGGTCCCGGCCAATAGGAAAAAGTTGGGCGGGGCTAGCTGTCACTGCTATCTCCGCCCAATTGTTTTCTACTTGGGAGGTACCGAGCAGAATAGCCGAGCTGAATGCTGCTCGGCGGCATTTAGCTAGTCTCTCACTGCGGTTCGGCCCCTATGAGAATAGGCCGAACAGCAGCGAGTAGCCTGCCGGTGGTCCGGCTCAGCCGATCCAGATGTTGGATCGGCTGAGTCGAACTCCTTCTGCGCTTCGGGTCGGCCGACCCGAACCCAGACGAAGCAAGGCGATGTACGGCTGAAATCAGCTGTACAAGCCTGAAGTGAATAGCCGAACATCGTTCGGCTCACTTCACTGCGGGTCGGTTTTTCGCACGGCTGGCTTTGGCAGCTTTGTGAATAACCCTCTTAATATAAATCCAGCCAGAGGTGCTTACATTTTCAGTAGGTCACAATAAATACTTAGACAATCCAAGAGCAAGCTTCAGACATATTGGGCTGTGACATACAATACAATTTATTTTATCTAGCACACAAAGCTGAGATACATCCGATAGCCAGTTTAGCTGTGTCAGATCACAAAATAAAAAACAAACTATAAAATGCAGGTTTGATATTATCTAGTAATGAGATCACAATCAAAGATTTGTATCCTCTGCTACAATTAAGAAATGAAGACAAATGCAGTATATAAAGACATATCTGGTCACCTCAGCCTTCCAAACAGCTAATATTTTTTAACCTAGGGGCATAACTACAAATCATGGGCACCCATGGCAAAACTTTGGGGCCCCCCGGCTAACTCTCTCTGTGTCAACTGGGACAAGACATGACATTGATCTTAACTATGTATCAAAGACAGGCTGCATAGTCAGTATATCACTGGCCCCTCCCTTTTAGATTGCAAGCCCCTCATGGGCAGGGCCCTCTCTACCTTGTCTTGAATAGTATTGTAATTGTAATGTCTTCCTTATATTGTAAAGTGCAGGCGCTATATAAATCCTGTATAATAATAATACTACTAGGGAGAAGTGCTGGGGGTAAACACTATACTAGCACTAATAACATTCATAATAATAATAATTCATATAATAATAAAATAATGAATGCTCTTGCACACACACACTTTCAACCCTAATACAAACTTCTTTATACTCTAGCTTCATTAAACTGAGTTGAAACTCCGAAATTTGTGGCTGCATTAGGCATATGGGGTTAATTTCAGTTTGTAGAAGAAGTTTAGAGGGCAATAAATCTACACTGCTAAGATAAATAAACAATTACTTCTTACTGCACAGAGGGGGATCTATGACTAGACATCCTGAGCTCTGACTTCAGTCCTTCTATACTGGAAACTAGACTTGTGCGCCGTCAAAAAATTTGTTCCGTTTCGTTTCGCTCCGTTTCGGAATATCCTTTAATTCTTAATTTGTGTACGAAACTCAATTAGGATTCGTACGAAATACGAATTTTCGTTAGTTTCGGCACATTTTCGGAACTGTACGAACATTCGTTATGATGAAGTTAAAAAGCAAAAATACCTTTGTTAATATTGGAGTCGATGTGGTAGTTGTACAACAAGATTCTGAGACACCTGAAGAAATTAAAAGCAGACATAGCTCTTCTGCAGGAAACTCATCTCCCCTCTGCAGATTTTCATCGCATGCAACGCCACTGGGTGGGTACGGCCCTGGGAGCGCCGGCTGCAGGCCGGTCAGCCGGCACACTTATTTTGATAAATTTCGCTAACGGAATTTCGTATTTCGGATATAATTCGGAAACTGCAATTCGGATTTCAGATGCTTCCGAATTTACGAATTTCAGGAAAATTCGTACGAATTTCGATTCATAACGAAACGAATCGCACATGTCTACTGGAAACCTCACAGTTTCGTTTTCCCAATCAGCCTCCCTAATGGGGCTCCTTCTACCCCAGGCTCCATAGCAGACATGTGGGCTGCTATGGCTATTGTTATCCCACTGATTTTAACTGCTTATTGTATCTCTGTTTTCCCATTTTGGACAGATCTACTTCATTAGGCAACAGACCCAATAAAAATGTGGCAGAGGTTTTAATGGCAAACTCCAGGCAGGAACAAATATATAATTAGTAGTGGGGATTAGACAGACCTTCACAGGTCTGATCATCCAGATTGCCAGACAGCATCCTCAAAACAAGTTTTTTCTCTCTGCCAACTAGTGCAGCTTCTGCTGTACTTCTGGAGGAATGTGCTCTGGATTTCATGAACCTCATTTCTGCAGTCGATAACCCAACCCTATCTCCTCCTGGCCAATCACCAAATGGAGCCTGGGGCCCTGCTTTGTGATTAGCCAGGAGGAGATAGGATTGGGTATGCAACCGCAGCACTGAGGTGCAGGTCATAATTATTACTTGTAAAAATTGTAAAGTTAGACCAGATATAGATGGCGATATACTGACAAAGATTCAATTAACTTTCACAATTCAACAGAAAATTGCTCAACTCCCAAATAGTATACCTTTATTTTGTAAAGCATCATTAAACGTTTATTACCGGTATATGTAGATCTCATTTGTATTGTAGTCCTTTTCCTTGTGTAGAAAAAATCTCTCTTTTGCCATATTTTGGATACATTGAGCTGGTATCTATTTAAAATGAACTTGCCATTTGCCCATGAAGGACAAGACAACAGGTTCATGTTAACTGAGGCTCCACCAACAACTTTTACCTACCTTGCAAAGGGAAAAGGGAAGGTAAGTATAAGCTGCTGGTAGGAAAAACATTAAAGTGAACCTATTTTCCCTGTATGAGTAATACAGCGATTGGTGTTACCCATTTGGTGCAACTGATGTGTAGATGGCCTGACCAAATTTCATGCAAGCATGAGTATGTGTCATCTAGTTTGACAATATCTCTCAATATCTATTTTTGTAAAGGACATATAGGATTTTTATTTGGTGCAGTGTTTCCATAAATGCACTGCACAGATTGATTTTTATAAGCTGACAGATGGACAAACATGAATTTTTCAAATATATTTTAATGTTTTATTAATACATTTATTTTTAAAAACTGTACTGTCTACGATAAAAATTTATTTATTTCTTTGTGTCAGTGAGTTGTTACAGATCAGTGTTCAGAGGGTACAAGCATGAGGAATTAGACCAACAGGCCGTCAAATTATCAACAAAGTTCCACAATCTGGACACAGGAAATGTCTGAAAACAGCACGCACACACTAATATCCGGCTACTGCCATCCAATGTCAGATGGAAAAAAAACTTGCTTTGAAAAGATAAAACTAGGCTGTGAAAGCTGCAATAGCCTGCAATACTACCAAACACCACTAAAGGGACATTCACCTGAAATCTAGCTGGCTGGATACAGGAGAATGCAAATCTTGAATACAATATGGTTCACACTAAGCGTTGTGCCGCAGCTCTATTCTGTTAGCTGGAATCTTTGCACAGTCACCTTTCCAACTGCTCATGTACATACAGACACACACACATACCAGATATTGGATCAGGATATACTGCCACCACCTGCAGTTCCTCAACTGACTGGTCTGCTAGGCAACCAAACATCCAGACAAATCCATGTTGGTAATCAGATCCCCTGTCAATCAGATCTGTCTCTGCCTATGGGATCTGTCCCTGTCAGATCTGTCCCTGCCTATGCAATCAGACTGGCCATTTTGTTCTTTGTCAGCCAAATGATGCAATTAAAAAGAATGCAAGGGCACAGCCACGTGATGCAATCTCTCACAGATTAGATGCAAACTTACAACCGCGCATCCTGGCTCTTTGTAATACAATACAACAATCTTTTTTTCTTAGTACACAAAAGGCCAACTTATAAAATGTATATTTAATATCCCTAGGTATGCAGTGCATAGAAATATGAAATAAGTGCATAGAAATACATAAGTAACAATTAGAAAAGACAAGAAAGAAATTGACATGCAGAGATATTGGCTATTTGCTTTAAATATAAATGGGAGAAAAGCAGAAATAAACATCAACACACCTGAAATGCTTGGTTTAGAACAATCTTCAGACAAATTACACTGATCACTTTCAGTACTTAATTTATAGGGGTATGTATGTGAGACAGACTTTTCACCATTGGCTAGTCACCCTTGAAGGTGGTACCCCACCCAGTGTCAGGAGTGAGGAAGATCCTGGCTCTGAAGAGGCCATAGATAATAGGGACCAGTTTATTCTGATGGCTGGGTCAGAGTTAGGATTTCTGACATCAGCACATCATCCCAATCCAAACATGTGCTGTCTTCTCTGGGCAAGGTTCATTTAATTACATAGTTAGTCCCTAGTGGTTCTATAAGGCCAGAACATGTAATCTGGTATCTGCATGCACCTCATAATTCTTAGTATCAGAAGGAATAACTCTCATCCCTCTGGAAATAATTATTTATATTTGTTTGAGAGGTGAAACATATTCCCTCTGATCTTTAGAAAAAAGGTAATGATTGCAGACAGTTTGGAGTGACAGAGTCCAAAAGGATCCATTAATGGTTTGCACCATCCTGAGACAGAGTCCAAAAGGATCCATTAATGGTTTGCACCATCCAGGGGGTTCCTGTAAAAGATGCATTGTCAGCGAGGTGTAAATTCCTCAGTTGTCCAGATCTACCGGTATTCAAAATCCAGATTATGTCCATACATGACTAAGCACTGAATTATGAACACATCTGTTATATTATCATTCCACTTTCCATATCTAATGTTACGCGAGTGATCACATGATTGAGGGCTGTCCTCATTGGTTCTAGAAGAGTGGCTAGAAGAGCTGACAGTGTCCCAGCTAGGAGTGTATACATATTAGCTTCAGAGATGCTGGCATTGAATGTTAAAGGCCCCGTTCACACTAACCCACCTGCTAAATCGCTCTGTTTTAGCAGATGGGCTAGTGTGTTCTGACACCGCTAGGTGGGTGGTGTGATGTGATTGTTTTTTTGGGGGTTTTTTTAACTTTATTTGGAGTATAAAAAGAGTAGACCTTATTTAGGTTCTCGCGCAGGAGTGAGTCTTCCATGTCTTGTGGTATTTATAAATCTGACATGGATCATTTTCTTTTCCTAAAAACATTGCACCAGAAACATAACACAGAGATAGATGTAGAAGGCCAGCTATACATATAACTTGCTTGTTATCGAATTTTAATTTTTTTCTGATGGTGTCTTTTAATACTTGCATTATACACTGAGTGGCCAGTTTATTATGACCACCTGACATTTGTAGGCAAATTAGCTATAATTAGCTATAATTTTGCTCTGAAGTTGCTAGAGGGCCAGACCATTATAAATGGTCTGGCTGTTTACCACGACAGTAGAAGTGTTTTATTTCTGAAGATATGGGTAAACAACACGATTTAACAGCATTTGATTGTGGGATGATTGTTGGCGCGAGCCATGGAGTGAGTATCAGCAAAACAGCAGAATTTGTTAAATGTTCAAGAGCAGCTGTTGTTAAAGTGTTTAAAGACTGGACTGTCAGCTGAAAATCTGGGTCTGGATGTGCGAATTGTGGCCGTCTGCGACTAGTCAATGTTAGGGCAGAACGGAGAGTGGCAAGACGGGTACAAGGCAACAGAAGGGCAACAGTGCAGTGTCAGATTCCTCGCATCACCTTTCAACATCTCATGGAGTCACGAGGCGGCCCAACAAAGTCATCTTGTGGAGTTATCTCGTGGCCCAACGGAGTACTGATGGGGTGGTCATAATAATCTGGCCACTCAGTGTACAACTCTTTAAAAGTGTGTATATTGTATATTATATGATTCATCTGGTAAATAAAGTGACAAATTCTATAACTCAGGAAGACAATTTAGAGCCCTAAAAACTGTTAACAATGTTTTCTTCTCAGTAGAATATTCTTCACCTATTCTTATAGCTTAACCAATGCTCAATTTCCTACTTTGCTGAAGTAATCATTTTCTTCATTGATCTCATTTTGCTTAGTTGCTAACTTCAGTCATTTCTTTATTGACCAGCCTTGTTAATTACGATATCAGAGAAAAGGTTAATTTTGCGTATAGCTCTCTAATAGTGGTGATTATTTCTATGTCAGCAAATGAAGGTCTGCAGAAAATGTGGTTTTGTTGTAGTCACATATATCATTTAAATGAGGTTCTGATTTCTAAAGCACTGTAACTAAGCTAAGCACGATAGATCTGTTCCTGGGAGTTTTTGTCTTAAAGTGTTTTTACACTTTCACAGCAAATTAGGATAACACCTATTTTATATTTGTTACACGTTCCCATTCACATATGTAAAGTAGTTGTTAATAGTGATGGGCCGAACACCCCCCTGTTCAGTCAGAATTTGAACTTTAGAACATGAAAAAAGTTTGAATTAAAACTCAATGCAAGTCTATGGGGCTGGAACTTTGGAAATCAATTGATCCCATTTTGAAGACTTATATGCAATTTATTGACCATAAATAGGGTATGGGGATCTGGATACTGCCCGGGGGACATGTATCAATAAAAAAAAAAACGTTTTAAAAATACTGTTTTTAAAGGAGCAGTGATTTTAACATCACTTAATATGAAACAATAAAAATGAAACATTTGTTTAAATATCGTGCCTGGGGGATCCCCTTAAACTGCCTGTAAAGTGACAAATCTGTACAATGTATAGAACCTGCTGCAGCAAAACTGACATTTGTAAAGAAAAAACTGACATTTAAAAAAAAAAAATGTTCCCCCTCCCAAACAATACCAAACCCTTTAGGTCTGGTAGGAATATTAGGAGGGACCCCATTTAAAAGAAAAAAAAAGTGTTGAGTTCCCCCACAAAGTCATACCAGACCCTTAGGTCTGGTAGGAATTTTAAGGAGGAACCCCACCCCTAAAAATGTTGGGTCCCCCCTTAAAATTCCATACCAGGCCCTTGATTTGAGCACAGGCCTGGCAGGGCAGGAAAGGGTGGAGACAAGCGAGCAAGAACCACCCCCCTCCCATACCAGGCCACATGGCCTCTGCACTGGGAGGATGCTTTTCTAGGTTCACCCCTGCAAAAGCATCTTGTCCCCATGCCGATGGGGACAAGAGCCTCTTCACCACAAGCCCTGGGGCCTTGGTTGTTGGGGTGTGGGCCGGGGGGGGGCTTATTCACATCAGGCTTATTCACATCGCATCATCATCTGCCTTTCCCTGGACCAAGTCTGTATAATGAAATGCATCGGGACCAGGTTCAGGCACGTACTGAGGTTACCCCTGCAGGAAGTGCTAGTGGAGGTCATCAGTTCCGACTCCGCTCCTCAGAATCGGTCGACTGTTTGTTTGCTACATGCTTATACACTTTGGCCATCTTGTAAGTGTTTCTTTTTATCCCTTATTAAACTTGATGTGATGTACTTCACTATTGGCGTTCTTTCTTTTTTTGGGTACGGTGATGGTCCTGTGTGGCATCTTGGTGGAATAGCCTTTCCGTTTATCTGAGGATCGTCCATCATCTCCTTGTTTGCACTGCCCGCCATTCTGATTTTTATGAATCATTGAGAGATCTGGATTTATTTGCCTAATATCTTGGAGAAATTGCTTAAAGGATCATTTTGGAACGGATGATTTTATAAAGATCACTTATTATCCTCTTTTTTTCTTGATTGTTTTTTTTAGGAAATATTGAAATCTTATGTCTTATGTCTTATGTCTATTAGTTCGATGAGTGGATTTTTTACACGAACACTGTGGATGATTTTGTCACTTTCTATATGGACATTAAAGAGAATTTTTATATTATTATGGACTATTAGTTTTGTTTTTTTTTACACTACTTGGCTATACTATTTTTTATGTTCTAGTGTGATTTTTTCTATTTCCAATATTTATTATTAGCACAATTCATTTAGGTTTATTCATTTGCATTTTTAGATTGGATTAAAGGAGAACTATGAGATGAGTGATTTCCACTCACCTCATAGTTCTAGCCGACCTGTGACAATGAGACTGTCACAGGTCGGCTCAGTAGATCGGGAGGTGAGCGAACACATACCGGGTTCGCTCACCTCTCTATCCTGTCACGGCCCTCTGCTGTGACAGGGGGAGGGGCTGGATTCCCCTCTCCCCGCTCCAAACTGCCAGCGCTGACTGGCGGAACGGACGGGGGAGGGGGCGGGTACAGCTGGCTCTGCCTCTAGATAGGCAGAGCCAGCTGTCACTCACGCAGCTGTGCGGATCTCGACGTTGATGTCGGGATCCGCTCCGGCATCTCAGTATACCTCTTCTCCCCTCTCCTCTTCTCCCCTCTCCTCTTCTCCCCTCTTCTCTCCTCTCCCCTTCTCCCCTCTTCTCTCCTCTCCTCTCCTCCATGGAGTTCTCAGTGTGTAAACATTATTTATTTGTTGATAGTACCTCCTTTCCACCCTCATCAACATGCTATTGAAATATTTAAACAAAACCTTTTCATTTTCATTACATACCATATTTAGACCCAGTGATGTGATCACTAGATCTCTGTGATTTTCCCTGCAGTGTAGGAAAGATCATGGCTGGTGGGAGGTGCCAGCAGGGTGCTTTTCATAGCTTACTATAAACAATGCACCCTTCCTCAGTACTCCTCCTGAAGAGTCCTCAGCACCAATGTAAGCATTGGACGGGCTCTTTGGTGGAGCTATGCAAATATCAAAATGTCTTGATGTGTGGATGTCAGTCTGAATGAGTAGGCATTCCTAGGCAGGCTGCATTTGTGTGCACACTGCCCTGGGTAATGCCCACATGTGATGCTAGACTTCCAAGATTGTAAGAAATTAAAATCAATGAATGAAAGGAGCAGGCTAGGGACAGTCAGTCCTCCAATCAGTAAATAGGAAGGTCTTTATATGACTTGCTGCAGCTTCTAATGTACACAGTGAGACGCTCACAGCATGCTGTAAAATCAAAATAAGCAACTTCAGTACAGTAGAGAAGGCTGTACAACTATGTAAGACTGAAGATAGATCTGGAGTTCAGCTTCAATAAAGCTTCGGGCCTGTGAACTCTTTCCCCTTCCCTTACCACTCTTCCCTCTCCCCATCACACCTGTTGCTTTGTTGTTTGTTAATGTTTTTTTATGCTTGCTGTGGTGTCACGGTGCCATGTATGATGTGAGGAACCTGAAGTTACGCACATCAGACATTGCGCCCCAAGGGTTATTGAGGTTTATTGCGGTGGATCCTATGGACCACATACTCAGTATGGGGTAAAGCGATGTCATGAATGACGTGGAGGGCTCCGGACTCTTGTCTTGTGCTACACGTCAGGCATCTCGCCACGGGGTGAATGTAATTTATTGGTGTGATTGTACTGTATTGCTATGTAGTGTTTATGCGCTGCGTCGCAGTACAGGATAGAATGTACCCTGAAAGTGTTACTTGTTTTTGTATATTTTATTATATATAAAGTATATTTTTCAATTAAAAGAAAAACAAGCGTGAAATGGCATGCTTTGTATGTCAGGGTTGATTTTGGCCTAAAACTGTTCTTGAGTACAATATTTTCCCCATTAACTTCACTGATTTTATGTAAATTTGACATGTATTTTTAACAGACAATCCCTTTTTTTCCGTTCCATTCTACAGCTACATGTATGTATATATTGAATGACGACATTCTGCTTGTGGCAAAACAATGATAAGATATTACCGCTGTGGGGATATACAAGCATTAACCTAATAGAAATTGTGCAGGCACAAACCTCACATTCTATAGTACTAGTAAGTTATATGTGATTGGAGTTATAAATAGGAGCAGCCACCAAGGGATTATTCTGTCAATACATTCAATACATTGTTATTTTATACAGTTCAAATGTATTCATTTATGATATTGAGTCTTGAAAACAATTTCCTTTTTCACCCCTGATCTAAAATCTAAATGGATTACATTTTCTAAAGCAACACCATAAAGTCAATACAATATTATATATTTATTAATATAATATATAAAGGGCTCAGAGTTGTAAGGGTTTTATGACCTTCTACTTTGCATCCTGTAAGTTACATAAGATACAGAAATAGCCCATCAAGCAGAAAATCTTGTTATTACATATTATTTACATTTATTATTATTATTATAATTATTAATACAGGTTTGTCCTGTACTTTTTTCACAAAGGAAGCAGACAAACACAGTTTCAATACAGGATAGCTGTGTACAGCAAGTTCATAGCATAAAACAAAAAAATCTGCTCATCCAAGCTACTATCTAAACTCACAATAATTCCTGATTAACAGTGTGCCCCCTAATGGCTTCCCTACAAACGTACAGGCAACACTTTTTAGTGTTTTGTCAGCACTCAGCCTTTTCCCCCAGCAGCAGTCTACCACAGCAAAGATAGACAGAGAGCCCTGTGAATCATTCAGTTCACATATATAAAGACCTGTAGACAGCTGAGACTAATAATGAGGTCTGGGTAACAACTAAGATGTGGGTCTAGGAATGGAGGCTTTAGCCCACGCAAAGTTCTACAAAGCCTCTAACCTCCAGGATTTTAGAAAATATCAATTGTAGCTACCAATTGGAAGTTAGAGGGTTAACTCAGTTTCCAATGAGTTTCACTAAGTAGCTGGGCTTTCTCTATTAAAATGATAAATACATTATCTGCCAAGTTAGTCTAATGGTGAACAGGATGCAATATTGGCAGGAAATTGAGGGGAGCAGGGAATGAGATCACATAGTCATGTATTTGAAACAGATTTGCAGAAAGGAAGAGTAATCAGCCATGCCTTTGTTTCCTGACCAAGCAAGACCTCCTTCTTGATCATCGGTGAAGCATGCGTCAACCATCAGAACTAATTGAAGTCCCTGATTTAAAGCTAAATAATGGTTAATTGTGTATATCATTGTTAAAAGATCTAACTAGAGTAAATAAATAGTTTAGGGCTGATTGCTTGTGTATGGCTAGATGTACTGGTTTGCTCTGGCCTTGTACCCTATTCAACTCTCTGTACACCCTTTTCAATAATTATTTCAGTAAAGATTTATAATATGTCATCTGTGTAATATTCCTATGTTAGCTTTTGTGAGTTATATCTATATAAATAGCATCTTATAACAACAAGTTATCCATTGCAAACATGGTCTCCACCTTTTAGATCATGTTTCATGTTACACCCACCATAGTCCTCAGCCCCCACCCCAAAATCGCACCCCTTCTTACTGTACCACAGGATCATGCCTATGTTGGAATTTGTCAGCGCTGTGCATTACTCTGCTCGCACAACCATATCATTCATCCACAGATGCATTCGCATTAATAAACTACAAGTCCTATCTGCCACTACAGCAGAGGAACTCTTGATCTCAATGGACTACAAATGCAGCGATGTCACCGCTCTTGTAGTCCTTTGATAAATTCCTTCAGCCCCATAGCTGAAAGTCCATACCATGGTACAGACTGGAGGAGCAGCCTGTGGGAGCCTGGCCATTGTACCAACAATTCACTGCTCATGGTTGTGATGCTTTTAGGCTTTACTGCAAAAAAATAATAATTGCACAGTTCTTAAAATCAATATGGGCACCTTTTGCAAAATGTAGAATTAACCATTTAAATTAGTCTTTGGCCACCACTGCAGTGACCTCCACCCACCACCACCACATGCTCTTCTTACTGTATCCAAAACCCAACTTATGTTTAGGAGATCATTTGTCTGAAAGTAGATACAACATCCTAAACTGGACATTGCTTTTTATACCATTGTTACACACTAATGTTATCTGAGAATTCCCCCAGTGGCTTCTATGCACTATTCAAATTATATTCAAATTCCTATGCTCCTCTAGCTCCATCTAACGGCTATAATGCTGTGCAAACAGAATTCACCCAGCTATATGCTAGGTGAATAACTCACTGTATGCTATATGCTATATGCTAGGTGAAGTTTTTATAAATCACCCCCAAAATGATAGAAACTGGTGCATAGAAACCACTGGGTTAATTCTCAGAAAAAAATTAGTCTGAAACATTGGTAAAAAAAGCCATGTTTATGCTGGGGGAACCCATTATAAATAGACCCCTTTGTGTCTACCAGCTCCTGCCTGCATCCATCTTTTGACTTGTATCTATATGTATAAATGAGAGTTTCAATGTATGATAAGGAAAAATAAATGACTAAAACCAAACTCCTGCCAAAATATTGCCCATCTATTGGGGAGATTTTCTTTTACTTCCTGTCACTACAGGAAATCTCTCTAAAAGAGGGGTAAATGAGAGGAGTGGACTTTGGAGCTCCAATGGGAGAATTGAGGAGAATGAATCATGTGCACATAAGACTGAAGTCAGAAGAAGACAAGTACTGTACATATGATGATAAGGTTTGAGTCAGTGCACAGATGTTATTTCATCTGCAACAAGGGAGAATACTGGACAGAGGTACTGGCATATAATGGCTTGATTACATCGATGATTCGGATCAGAGGTGACTTTCTTTTGGCAATGATAAATTGCTGTATATGTTTTTTCTTTAATATTGATAAAGCTACATTCATCTTTTATTTAAGGTGAGATTAAACTTTACTAAAAAAATAAACATAGAATTGTAGACCTCAGCACTTACTTTTCTTGTATGTCCATTTCCATTTTCCCACTGTGGCTGCTTTCAAATCTTACTCTCCTGCCTTCGGGTGGCTCCGTTGCTTTACAGGGACCAGAAGAGTCACTTATGCGTGCGTACTGCTGCCTGGATACATAAACGCATGAGTCTACATCCACTTAATCCTATGATCCTGGAGGCAAGCAACTCTCCTGCTCCTCCCCCTAGCTGCTGATTGACAGTGGCTGGAGTCTGTGCTGTACCTGCATGTGGATGGCATAGGGATTGATCTCCTCTACATGGATGTTCAAGAACAGCAGCAATGTGGACCTGGAACTGCTGGCAAAAAGCAGGTAGGATAATTCATTTTTCGGGCACCTGTACTGGGCAATGTTGCAATGCTTGACATTACCCAGTACATTTAAAAAGGCAGAGAGGTTAATATACTTTAACATATGTTTGGATTACCATGTTTTACTGAAACATTATATGGGACAGTATGGTTATATACCATATCCCCTTACAGAGTTTAGTTTAATAAACAGGATCTCAGCATACACTATCTTCCGTACACATTGGTATTATTTTACAGAATGACAATGTTGACCAATCTATAAGATCACTATGGATCCCTATGGCTAATAAAATACATCTGCTGTATGCATTTTTTTATTTTTATTTTTACAGAATGGCATCGTGGACCAATCTGTAGGATCACTATTCAGGAAAATTGTACTTGGCCTTGCTTAGCAAAATCATGCTAAGATAGAGCAAGGGCAACACACAGCAAATATTAATCACATTTCTGTGCAAGTGATTACCTGTCCTAGAGACACTTATATTTTATTTTTCACAGAGTTATGGTTTTCTCACTGTAATTGATTCTATTTAATTATATATGCAGACAGGAACACACTGTTACCTGCTTAGTAGTGCAACCTACTGATCATGCTTTACTATCATCTTGTCTCAGTTCAAGTCTATCAAGTTTGCTCATATTGACAGAAAATATTACAGCCTTAAGGCTACAATACACAGAAATACAATAAATACCATTACTTTTGTTTGTCCTTACATCTTATAAAAACTTGACAATTCCAATTTCTGTGAATTACTAATGTTATTAAAACAAAGACACAAAAATAACGGTAATAAAATTGACCCCAATCCATATAGTTTCCTTTTATTAAAGAGTTACAAACTCTATTTATATTCACCTAAAGGTCAGATTACATATTACACTGTTACCTTGCGATCCACTCTTCATTTTATTCACTGCCAGAAAACTTTTCATAGGAATAGCTAGTAAAACTGCGGAATGAGACATATGAAAAGCTAATTGCCTTTAAATTTTACAAAAGTAAGTGAAAATGTGAAATCACTGAAAGCACATGATGGTTTGTCTTTAGAAAGGCAATGCGAGGTGCAATCCTGGTGTGAAAAGGAGAGCTCATAGAACTTTAGACTGTGCACGGTAAAAGGGATCATGTTTTTAAAGGCAGAAATGTTGTGAGTAATTGTTGCCATCGGTAGACAGCTTGTCATCTCTGCCAGTATATTCCAGGTGTTATGTATCCTGCTATTTCTAGCAGTGGTTCCAAAGTATAATTTCCTGTGGTCATCACCTCAGACAATGCCATTACAATAACTGACTAAAGTAATACATTTCTCGACAATCACTGAGATGTGTGTAGTGCTTGCAGTGTCAGTCATAAGGAAGCCTATTGTGTTTCCTTTCATTTTTAACCAATAGAAAAGAAATCCCAGGCAGCCATGCCATTGTGTGAGTGATGGAATGCTGTTATTATTCCTAATGGTGGACATTTTGACATTGCTTTACAGTTATTAATTCAGATGTTAAAATAGGAAGGTGCTTACTGCATATGTGCTAATGACTATGTTATCATTGTAAGATACTGCAAATGCAAAAAAGGGCCGAGGTTGTGATTTGTTGCTTTAGTGTCTATACCTTCGCTAGCACATTTATTTACGGTAGAGATATAGAAAGGTTGTTGAGATGCAGCGTAGACACCATATGTTATATTTAAAAAGACCTTGTCGTAAGACCATTCTATAAAACAAAAATCTTCCTATGAGTTTATATGTGCATCTATTGTATTTTATATGTGTTATTTACCGGTAAAAGATACCCTTCTGTAGGCACCATTTTGGTTGTGCTCTCAGCAGACTCAGAGCTGTCATTCAAGTGACATCCTACAGCAGAGGTGGGCAAACTTAAGCCCTTCAGCGTGGTGAAACTACAAATTCCATCAGGAGAGTCATGGATCTTTGGGAGTCCCATGGGATTTGTAGTTCCACAACAGCTGGAGGGCCAGAGTTTGCCCACCCCCTGCTCTACAGTATTACCTTTTACTCATTCCTCGGTAGCTACATAAAAGCTTATGCAGGTAAGTGAAAGGAGAGACAGAGGAGCAGGGCCAGTACATACATTAATTAGACACTCTTAGAGAAGAAGGATGTGAAATATAAAGAGTGAGAAGGCAGTGCTAGATAACTGACTAGAGAAGTCAACCTTTCTAGCAAGTTCAAAGGCACATTGTAAGTGAATAAAAATCATTCAAATCCAATCAGTTAAACTACTAAAGGTGCCCATACACTGGTCGAATTTCGGCTGGTTTTTAATGTACCGGCTGAAATTCTCACAGTGTGTGGGGCTGTTGGCTCGCATTCAGCCGGCATTCCTGGATCAGCTGATCGAAGGAGCCAGCTGGAAAATTTTCGATTGATCAGAGCCGGCAGCCAATGAGCTGCCGGCTCTGGTTGGGTATTGGCGCCTGTCAGAATACAATGTAAACAGCGGAATTCGTCGATTGACAGCCCGCGGGTTAAACAAAAAAATTGATAGGTGTATGGCCAGCTTTATGCTACTGTATCTAGGAAACACTGTACCTGTGCAAAAGACAAATCCACTTGAAGTGTATCTAAAGCAAAAACTTTTCTTGGCCTGTTTGGTGCTGTCACTTCCCTTTAATTGAGATTTACTCCTTCTATTTGCCTTGGTGACCATTGTCACTGGAATGAAAGTATAGCTCCAAACTGTCTCACTTTTAGAGGGACTGACTGGAACCAAATCCCTCTGTACTTCTTTCTTCCTCAGTTGTCCCTTGTATAGAGTATTCCTTTATCAGGTGCTTTGTCTGGGACCTCCACTATCATGATCATTTTCATGTTATCTCCTGCTTGTTTATAAAAACAAATTCTTCTAGAACATAAACCATTCATTCTTGATCTGCTGTCTGTAAATCACCTCTGTCATTTCAACTGACTGGCTCCAGACACAGGTAGCCATGAAAATTTACATCATATTTAAATGCATAAAAATCATGTAGCTGGAAAATTGTGTTTTTTGAAGTGGTATCTGCTAACATCGCTTGTGCCTAATAATTCATTGCAACCTAAAGTCACTTGCCTGCTCTACGTGCTCTTCTGTATTGAAAGTCATTACCAATAAAAGCCTTCATTATGACTCAGATCCATTTATAGCACACATAAATAAAACCTGACAAATTTGTAAGTAAATCCTTTAGAGCTGGAAGCCAATAGAATAGGAAAATTTAATTTTATGCATGAAAAATCTCATTAAGTAGCTCCATGGAAATGAAAGAAAGCTGGCATTAGACTAAACAGCATGCTCTTTTCCCCACTCAGCACTCTCTGCTAATGTGGCTGCAGTGAGCCACTTCTTCCTTCTGCTGAAGCCATCTCAGTTCCAGTCAACAATAAGGTCAATGAGTTCTCCTATTGAATGGCCCTGCTCATTCCCAAATGTGTTTAGAATATGAACTTGCATCTTGCTGGTGAGTTCTGCCAGTGTGTCAAATCATTCCTCCGGAGACTACAGATGTGAGGCAATTAAGACTTCCCTAGAGAGGTAATAAATAATTCATAAGTACTAGTACTCTTAAGGAAATGATAAACTGCATCTAACCATCTAACTTTAATACATAATATTTTAGCAGTAAAGCCAACAATTCTAAAGTGTAAAGCAAAGCAGAATTGAAGGGGATGAATGATACTTAAAGTGCACTGGAGGAATAACTAGAAAGCTTAGCTAAGTGCAGGATTTTAGGGACCATAACTTTGTTAGAATGATTTTTTTTTAACAGTGACACTGGAGCTCCCTGAAAAATTCCAACTTCTGAGTTGGCATGCCACCTGTCCTTACACTCACGTTACAGCACTAAGCATACTGGTCGCTAGACCCAAGCATCTCATAGACAACATTTTATATTTGTGTGTGTACGTGTGTGTGTGTGTGTGTGTGCGTGTGTGTGAGTGTGCCAGAGCTAGCTACAAGGTGTGCCCGAACAAGCACTGTACAGTACTGCCTAGTCTGTTTAGCACTGTGTAGTCACAGGGTGGGATGGGAAGGAGACCTGTAAATGTTATTAAACTGCAGCAAAACGAAATAAGGTCTTCTGTTGTGTTCAGTGGCGGAACTACCGCCGGTGCAGGCGGTGCGGGCGCCCGGGGCCTCAGGCTCTGGAGGGGCCCAGCAAGTTCGTCCGGATTGTTATCCAGCCCGCGGCGGGCCCCTGGTCTCTCCACCGGGAGTGTCGGATCATCCGTTCATCCGATACTCCCGGCCAGTGTTGTAGCGAGGGGGGG